>NW_028262330.1:7575757-7878787 GCF_047370975.1 Nipponia nippon
CAAAACCCCGATCCCAGCACACTTCCCAGCGCCTCCCTTAGCACTGCTGCATGCAAAACTGAACTCCGCTCCAGCCAGCTGAAAACGTAATTGACTTTTCCCTCTTTCTGCAGTTTATTTTTTGTTCTCCCTTCAGGAGAGCGCTGGAGCCAGGCTAGCCTAGTCACGCTCCTTTTGTTTACAGCCAGTTTCTCCTCCAGTTCCCTCCCTTGGCCTGGTGCTCCTCAACCTGTTCCTTGCTGGGCTCTCCCCGCTGCTCGCAGCGGTGCTCTCCTTCCCCCCAGGCTGAGCTCGATGGGTCCCAGCCCAAGCAGATCCCCACTGCCAAGCCTCTCCCAGCAAACTGCAGGGAGGAGGTTCCTCGACTATTATTTTAGTAATTAAGAAAATAAAAGCAGAGTCTGCACCATGTGCCGAAGAGCACCGCAGAAGGGCTGCAAGCCCAGCTCCGCAGACACCCAGAGGTGTTCAGGCACCTCAGCCCCGCACCCCGACTCAAACACCGCCCTGAGTCACCTGCAGCAGCGACACCCGCCAGCTTCCAGCTCCTGCCAAAGCTGCTGGCCGGGGACTCTCCGCCCTCGGGAGAGGGGGCAAAGCCCCGCCGACGGGGCCGAGGGTGAGGGCAGGCGGGGGGAGCCTGCAGCCCGCCCGGGGCGAGGCGGAGGGAGGCCGGGCGGCTCCAGGAGCTCCGGCCGCTGCGAGGGGCGGGCGGCAGAGCCCGGGGCGGCTCGGCTCGGTCCCCACGCCGCCTCCGGGGCAGCCTCCGCCCGGAGCCGGACCCGGACCCGGACCCGCAGCCCTCCCCGGGACCTTCACCCCGTCCCCCATCCCCGATCCCCCGCCCCGGGCCGGTCCCGGATCCCCCGCCCCGGGCCCCGAGCCGCCCTGCCCGGTCCCCGCCCCGAGGTGCCCGCACCCCCCGGCTCCGCCGCTCGAGCTCCCCCGTGCGCCCTGCCCCGGCAGGCGGCGGCGGCGGCGGCGGCGGCGGCGGCGGCGGCTGCCCGCGCCCGGAGCTGTCCCTGCCCGCCGCTCTCGGTTCCCCGCGCCGGCCATGCCGGGGCCGCGCCGGGACCGCCCGGCCGTCCTGCTGCTGCTCGGGGCGCTGCTGGCGGCCGACCTCTACTTCCACCTCTGGCCGCGGGCGCGGCGGGAGCTGGCGGCGGGCGCCCCGGGCTGCCCCTGCCGCCGCCGCCCCGCCGCCGCCGCCGCCGCCCCGCCGCCCCGCGCCCGCGCCGCCTCCGCCCTGCGGCGCCTCTTCGCCCACCCGCTGTACCGCCCCGCCGCCCCGCCGGGCCCCGCCGAGCCGCTGCTGGCCGCCCGCGAAGCCCTGCGCTACTACCGGCGGAAGGCGGCCCGCTGGAACAGGTGCGTCCCGCCGCCCCGGCACCCCCCGGGCGCCCCCTCCACGGGCACCCCTTGCACGGGCACCCCCCGGGCACAGCCTGCATGAGCATCCCGAGCACGGGTACCCCCGAGCACCCCCTCCCCGGGCACAGCCTGCATGAGCATCCCAAGCATGGGTACCCCCCGAGCATCCCCTCCCCGGGCACCCGCTGCACAGGTACCCCCTGCACGGGAGTCTCCTGGGCACCCCCTCCCCGGGCACTCCCTGCATGGGCACCTTCTCTCCAGGCACCCCTCCCGGGTACCCGCTGCACAGGAACCCCGCAGGCACCCCCTTTCTGGGCAGCTCTCCTGGGCACCCCCGCCTGGGCACGCACCCCCTGGGTACCTGCTGGCATCCCCTCCCTGGCCTGGCTTGTGCCCCGCTTCCTGGCTCTCTGCCCCACCATCCTCCTCATCACCCCCCCCAATAACCAGCACCCCATGGCCAGCCAGGCCTGAGCCTGGGGGTAGAGGGGACTCTTCTGGGAGGGGGCTTCTTGGGGTGCCTCCCACTCTGCTGCAAGATCCCCAGGGGACGGGAAAGGTGGCTGCTGGGACACAGGGTGAGACCCTGCCAGCCGGGGTGAGCGCCTCCTTTGCTCCGCATTGCCTTCTCGGCTTGGGGGCAGAAGGGGAGCCAGCCCCTGCATCCACCAGCCCTCAGGGTAGGTGACAACTGGAGCCCCTGGGCTCCGGCAGCCACAGTCCCCCAGGCCAGAGCCCTGCACGTCCCAGTGTCCGCCTCCAAGCAATTACATGGGTCTCCTCTGATCCACGATAGCGGTGTCAGGGTGCTGCCTCCCCATTCAGCCCCTCTCCTGTTCCCACTACTGAATTCTCTGCAAGAAAAGGTTCAGAGGCTTTTACTCTTGGAGAGAACAGAACTCCCAGCTCAGAGCCCTCTTCTTGCTGCCTCTCCCAGTGCCAGAAATGGTTGCAGGAAAACTCCCCCATCTCCTGCTCCTGGAGTGGGACTGTAACTAACCCCCATGGCCCCTGCCTCAGAGGGGATGGTGACCCTCAGCACCAGCTCTGAGCATCGTCCGCCTGTGCATCACCCGACTGATGAGGCTTCATACCCCTGGGCCCCTGAGCCCCTGATCTAACCCCTCTTCAGGAGGGTTGCGTCCAAGCTTCCAGCGTCCCCGGCATCACCACTCCTCCCTGCACCCCAGCTTCTTCCCTCGTGCACAAACTTGAATCCAACAGGGACGGCCACGGTGATGCGGTGCCAGAGCAGGTCACTGCGGTGCCTTCGCGCAGAGACTCCCAGCGTGCTGAGCTCACAGCATCGCCTTGCCGACCCCTTCATCGGACAGGGATGATACCCACCTGCAAGGGGACGGCAGCATCTCCCGGGGACCACCTCGGAGGTCCCTGTCCTGGCACTTCCCCACTGCCCAGGTTTGGTTTCCAGTGCCAGACCCGGCCCCTGCTCCTTCTGCCACCCACGCGCTGTTTGCTGAACCATGCGGGCAGGATCTCCAAGCTCCCACTTTCTCCAATTCGATGCACATTCCTCTTACTTCTATGGGACTCCTCCAGTCCCAGTTTCAGGCGCAATTCACAGGAGGAGACCATAGGAAGCGATAATGGAAGGAACCTCCGTTGCCTGAGCAGCACCTGGGGCCTGGAGCCGCCCCATGTGCTCGGCCGGGCTCACCCCTGCGAGGCTCATCCCTTGCCCGAGTCAGTCTGGAGCAGGTCGAATCCTTCTTCACATCACTTGAAGTCCAGGGGTTTGGGTATCCCTGGGGACAGGCGCCATGGCCAGGCTGTGCTGAAGTGCCACAGATCCCCCTTGGGTGCATCTTCTCAGAGCTGAGCAATGCCTCCTGAAGACATCAGGATTTGGGTAGCAAGATGGATGTTTCCCAGAAAAAGCCCGGTGGGGTGGGGGATTCGAACCCAAGCACCTCACAGCACTTGATGGCTTCTTGAGCACTGCCAGAAGCCCTGAGCACCCAGCACGAGCGCTCGCAGCAGCGCTGGCGTTATGTCCGCACCAGCCTCGCCTGCGGGACAGCCCCGGCTGTTTGGTAAGAAGTCTGCATTCCCCAGCTTTATTTACTGCTTTGTTTAAACGTGCTATTTGCAGCAAAGCTGTGGCTGCACATTACCTTTTGTGCTGAGGTTTGGTTATGATGTGGCCAGGAGGAAAGCTCTGATGCCGTTTGCCCTTGATTGACTTCGCTTTGCACCTCCGGGAAGGAGAAGGGAGGCAGAGTATTGATTATTCCCCAGTCACTTTGAAATAAAATATATGATGCTCGTAAGCGGGTAAAGCCTTCAGAGAGCATGCACAGGCCGAGGTGACACACAAGGTCTCCTGCCGTTGGTGCTGCAAATTGAATATATAATAAGACGGCGCTTTCCAGGGTTGATGTGTTTCCTAAGACCGTTAATTTGCTGTGGGCATGGAGGAATTTCTGCCTCACCAGAAGCGCTGCAGAGCCCATGTCCTCTCCAAGGTGGCCAGTGAAAGAGCCGTCCCTAGGTTTGCCGAGAGTGAAAGGCAGTGTCCTCTGCGGGACCCAGGAACCCGTGGCTTTCTCTCCCAATCCATAGGTTTAGCGAAGCTGCTGCTGTGGTTGAGGACTGAAGACAGTGCTGCGGGAGCAAGGTCCACACCAGTTCTCACCGAGGTGTGACCACATCCACTCCAAGGCAGAAGAGGGTCAGAGGCTGAGTGTCCATGGGCCACCCCCTCCTCGGCTTGACTGGGCGACAGGGCATGTTTCTGCGCCACGCATAGCTCTGGCTGTTGGCAAAGCAGCTTTCAGAGTGGTAGGATGCTCCTCTTGAGTGGAATGAGCTGTAGCTTAACCCTTCACAGCACAGTGTGCCTGTCTTCATTTCTGCTGCCAGATGGACATCAGTTGGACTGGGACTCTCTGCCAGCTCATGGAGTGGCCCAGGATACGGCCCATGTTGGATACCCGCGGCCGGGGGAGCACAGCAGCACGTATCCTGCCTCCACGGTGCTCGCTGCATGCTGGCTGCTGCCCATCACCATGATTTTTCCTGGCACTTCATTTAGGACCGAGAGTTTGATTGCAGGATGCAGAACCAGCTGGAGAGACTGATGGGGATGCAGGAAGGAAACAGCAAAAAAAGCATCCACACCTCTTCAAAACCAAAAAAAAACACCCTTAAAAACTCCGGAGCTTATTTTTATCCTTGAAGGAACAGCTTCAAAACCCCAAACTCTGTAACCAGCTCGGTTCTGGAGGAGGCACGGGGTGAGCGGACACCAGTGGCCTGTGCCCAGCATCACCCCACGCCGTGCCCCTCGCAGCCCAGCAGCGAGCTGGCTGAGCAGAGAGCTAGGGCAACCCCAGGGCTATTTATAGCAAGTTAGAAATGAACCCGGTTTTTATATCATTATGTCTTTTGCAGAGCTCTGTCCTTACAGGGAAATATTTCAGGAATCCTGAAGGAAACAGGGAGGCAGAGGGAACAGTATTTTGGGTTTAAAGGCTGGAAAGGGGCTCGCTGGCCCTGCAGCAGCTCACCCGGGGCAGGGACTGTGCAGACGCTGGGCTGGGAAGCAGCCGCCGGCTGGGAACTGCCTCCCCTTGCATAACTGCTGCATTTTTTTCCCCACCAGTAATCTATTGCTCACTGCCACCCTGGGGGAGGAACAGCCTGTGTGTATGGGAGACAGGAGAGCAAATATGGTAAAATATTTGGGCAGCTTCCCTAGGGAAAAATCCTGAGTCATCCTTCTAAATTACATGGGGGTCTTTATTGTCCCTGGCCGCGGTGGGGCATTAAGGTTGCACCTTAAAGACTTGCCCACGTGAGACCTGGTGCACGGCAGCGCGCGGGAAGGTCAAGGCACGTCCGCCGGAGCTGACAGCATCCCGGGGCCACATCCTTGTGTGCAGCCTGCCAGCCAAACCTGCCGACGAGTCTTAGCACGCTCCCGTGTCCGCCTTCACCCAACCTGGGGGGAGCTTCTGCCTCCTTTGCAGATGGCCTGAGCAAAGAGACGTTCTCAAAAAGCCCTGTCTCTGCAGAGCAGCCGGCATGGGGACAGGCAAGACCCCACCAGCAGCACACCCTCCTCCCCATGGGCACTGGGCTGCAAATCACTTGAGCTTCCTCCTAAACTGGATCAATGAAGCAATGCTCCGACACCCTTGTTCCTGACCACGCAGATGTGGACTTCGTGCTGTAGCTGACCTGATCCAGCTGAAAGGCAAACAAACCGGGAGAGGGAACGGGCTGCTCTGACTTGCAGATATGCCCTGTCTCTCCCATTTCCTAGATTTCTCCCAGGACATTACTAAAACATGTCCCTCACCCTCAGGAGGGTTCATTCCTTGCTCACGGTCAGACCGGACTAACCACACTGTTTAGCCTGCTTGGATGGAGAGGGATCATGGAAAAAACTGAAACCCAATGCTTTCCTGCTGGTTTGAAGCAAAAAAAACCAGCAACACACATGAGGCAGGGCCCTTTCCAGCTGCTGGTGCCAACTCCTTGGCCGATAAGTGCCTCGGTGCACAGTCAGCACCCATTTGCTGCAGCCACCACCGCAAGCCATGCAGCGTGGCAAACCCCGGCGGAGCCCACGGCACGCTCCCCTCTCCCACTGAGCTTGAAAAGCGTGGGCATCCAGCCTCCCTCTCCTCGCCACTTTTGGTTTTGTTTGCACTGGGAAAAAACTAAAAAATTAGGAAAAATTAGGAAAAACTAAAGGTGGGCAGGGAAAAGTCACTTTTCATCTTTTGTGTTTCCCAGAGCGTGTTTCGCTAAGGGTCTGGACTGGGTCTAGCAAGGCACATGGCACCTCCCTCTCTGCAGCCGCTCCGTCCCGGCCTTGGTTAATGTCCCACTCATTATCAGCCCCCAGCTCCTGTTTTCTTTCACAGATGTAGCTTGGCACTTTCAGTGCAAACTGAACTTCATTTTCCCTTTGTCAGGACCGGCTACTCTGTACACTGCTCGGCCGGCGTTAATGAGAAACTAACGCTCTGCCCTCCGCCGGATGGAATAGGTCACCTTTTGATTGCAGTTTAGCAAAGCGTGGGTCCCAGCCGTGGAGGTCTCAAGGTCAAGGAAAATGCTGATTGAGTGGGGAGATGTCTTTGGGTTATTAATGGACCTGGGAAGCCTGTTGGGCTCCACATTGGCCAAGAAAGGGCTGGGTTCAACTTTGATTTTCAGAGGAGACGGGCAGGACACTGCCAGCCAGACTCACCACATCCCTGCTCACTGGGCCGAGAGCTGAGAATCTGGTCATGGAGGCAATTTGTGGCTCCAACGTGATGAATTTTTTTTCCCCTGCCTGGGACCTCCGGCTTCAGGAAAAAACTCTGTCAGAGATGTAATGACTGTAAAGAGTCCTCTGCGGAGGCTCACTCAGACAAGACCCTGTTGTACTCCTGGGCTCTCCAGACGCCTCACTGAGCAGTCAATACCCAAGTTATCTTCTGTCACATCATGTCCCCTCCCAAGTATGGCCTGGAGCCTGCAGTCCCTCCAGGAAGCACTTCATCCATCACATAGGCCAGCTCTTGTGTTGCTGGAGATGTGGTTTAGCTCCAGCCATGCCCTGACACCCCTCCTGGTCCTGACGGGGCGAGGAGAAGACAACAGAGTCCCTTGTGTTCCCGCTTGGGGCTGCTTTCCCAGGGCTTTGCAGAGGGAAGAAGGAGGCACAATATGTCAGACCTTTGACCATCTCAGTCATTGCTCCCTGCCTCAGTTTCCCCTCTGGTGGCACCCAGAGTCCTTATCCACCCCATGCCCACCAGCCCTGCTCCCCAGCGCTCTCCCCGCTCCCCAACAGCCTCTGGGCTCAGAGCAGTAAGGGTTTCCATCCCAGGGCTCATCCTCATTACCCCATAACTGCTCTCTTCCAGGAGACACAAGCTTTACAGGGAGGAGCTGAACCTAACCTCCCCAGCAGCACCGCTGCTGCTCCGGCCAGAGGCCAGCTGGCTCCAGTTCCACCTGGGCATCAGCCGGGATGGGCTCTACCCGCGCTCCAGCCCCACCGTCAACAGGCTCCTCCGGGACATGCAGGACTTCGCCACTGTCAGTGCCGGTAAGCACCCTCCTGCCGTGGGGATGGGGCTGTTGGGAGCTGCATGGAGCTGGGGGGCTCCAGGCCCCCCCAGTCACTTTTGCAAACAAGGCAGGGGCTGCGGCTCACTGGAGGAAGCCCTGAGCCCTGTGCTGGCTTCCCGACAGGTTTGGCGCTGTGCAGTTGCCGTGCCCTTACTTTGAGATGGGAGGAAGGACTCGGCTGTGGCCCTTGATGCAGCATTTTTTGGTGCCAGCCATGCTGGGAACCCATTGCACGGCAGTTTAACCCCGACAGGTTGCCTCAGCCACCCCCGAGGGGGCTGCAACCCTCACTGTGCACCGATGGTACTGGGGCTGCCAGGCTGCGGCAGCGTGGGCAGGCAGGGACGGGCAGGCAGGGACAGGCAGGCAGGGGTGGGCAGGCAGGGACGGGCAGGCAGGGACGGGTGGCAGTGCTTCCCTGCATGCCCCGTGCTGGGAGGGGGGTCAGCAGCAAAAGACTGAGCCCGGCGGGGTCTCACTGCTCCTCCTGCCCTTGCAGACTACAGCCAGGACGAGAAAGCGCTGCTGGGGGCCTGCGACTGCAGCCAGAGTGAGTGCGACGCTTCGGGTCCCTGCTCTCCCCCTGCACGCCACCGCTTCAGCTGACCCCAATCCCCAACTCCTCCATCCTAACCTCAGCGAGGGAAACATAAAGCCAGGCAACGCCAGGCCCTTCTCCCTCCAATTAAAGCCCACCGCCCCAGCAGAGGCTGGGGTGTGGGTGCCAGGACACCAGTATGCCACTGGTTTCTACTGGGGGGAGGAAAAAGTCCCCAAGAGGATGTAACAAATGGCTGTTGGGAGAAGTGCTGGAGGGAAATCTCCTCTATGGCACGGGGGAGAGGGAGAGGAAAAATAACTGCAGAAGCAGAGGGAAGGAGCACCAAAGCAGAGGGGAGCAGCTGGAAGGAGCAATGGGATGCGCTCGCTGGGGTGGAAAGGCGAATCGCGCCGGAGCGTGTAACCGGTGCCACACCACACGCCGGGGAGGCTTTCCAGGCAGCTAACGTCCCCTTTCCTCCCCAAGTTGTGAAGCCCAGCGGCGTGCACCTGAAGCTGGTCCTCAGGTTCCAGGATTTTGGGAAAGCCATGTTCAAGCCCATGAGGTAAGGCATGCCGCAGAGCCCCCACTGAGCCCCCTGCTGCCCCGCGTAGCCACGAACCAAGGAGCCCTCGCAGAGGGGTGCGAGGATCCTTGGCAAGGACAGGCACACTGCAGCCGCGTCCTTCCACTCCTGCGCTCAGCTACTTTGACAGCTGAAAAGGTTTAATTATTATTGGCTGCTTGCACCATCCCAGATCTGCACACAGATAAACACCGGTGTTCCCACACTGCTTATTGACATCGGAAATTTCTCAGTTCATAGATGCCAGACAGTGAAGGACCTTGGGACACTGGTTCTCCTGAGAGCTTTGCCGTTAGGGACTGCCCATTCCTTCCTCTTCCCCAGCTGACTTTGTGTTTTACCTTGTGCCTCCTTGGATTCCCCGGAGTATTTCCAAGAAACAGCCATTAGTCCTGGTCACCTCAAACAGGAGGTTTAAATTGCTTCTGCACTTATTTATACCCCCTTGGGACTCTTCACATTTATTCTCCCTCACTTTACTTGCTGTGCACAGGCAGGGCAGCCGGCAGCACGCTGACTCCAGTGGTTTGCTCATCCAGAAAGCAGCCAGCTCCTCTCCCCGTGGTTTCCATCCACCTCTCCCCAGTGTCCAGCAGGTCTGGGAGGTGAAGGAAAGCGTCCGTGCACCCAGCTGAGCCAGGAGGGCTCAGCAATGCCTGTGGGCTTTCCTGCGATACAAGACTGCTTGGGAGGCTAAGCGTGCGAATTCACGTGTTACACGTATTGGGGCACTGTGTGACAGCCAGAAAATGGAATTAAATAAGCTGGTGTTCCCATCTCAGCGATATGAGAGCATCAAACCTGAGCTCTTCTCTGCCTCCCACGGGGACATGACAAGTCCAGCATGGCCTCTGGCATCCTCCAATGTTACACTCACTCGAAACACTGTCCTAAATAAGTGGGTCTAAACTCTGGCACAGAAGGCTTTAAAGCCCAGAGTCAGCCCTTCTGCCTCCCTCACCCACCCGGCACCAAGACAGGGCGCAAGTGCTGCTCCCTGGCACTGCAGGTTGGTCCCAGCTCAGCACTGGGTGCTTTGGGTGCTGGCCTGGGCACCAGGTGCTGCAGCTCTGCCCGGTGGCCCCGTCACCCGCGTGGCGCACGACGGCCGTCCCCGAGCTCACCGGCCGTCCCTGGGTGCACTGTCCTTGTGCCACCACTCCGTGTCCAGGCTGCCTCCAGCTGCCTGCTCTGGTGCCTGCCTGCCCTGCCAGGTTAGATTAACCCCCTTGGTCTCTCCCAGGCAGAAACGTGATGAAGAGACTCCCGAGGACTTTTTCTACTTCGTTGACTTCCAGAGGCACAACGCGGAGATCGCCGCCTTCCACCTGGACAGGTACGGGCCTGCTGCGGCGCCTGCCTCCTCCAGCTGCCAGCGTCCGGTCCTCTGCCCACGGAGAGCTTGAGCACGAGAAAAGCTGTGCTGAGTCCTGCAGAGCTGCTTCGCCTTAGATAAGGGATTGCTTTGCAGCACCGTTTTGGGAGCTGCTGCATTACTTGGGGATGGGGCAGCTCTGGCTCTCATCTGAAGCCCAGGAGTCAGCTTTGCCTTGGCCCCTGCACCAGAACAGGCTGGGAGATGAAGTCCAGGCTGCAAACAGGTCAGGTATTTGTCACACAGCCACACACATGTGGTCCCTCCCATGCATCAAAGTGCAAGGATGAGCTCTGAGCGCAGCCTGGATCCCCTCCCGGTGCGGGAGTCACACGCTCAATCAGCAATCAAGGTGTGTTTTGGATTGAGGTAAACCAAGCAATGCAGTTTCAAACCCTCAGCTAATGAACAATTAACCTGGCATCCCTTCCCAGCAGGCTTTGTATTTAATAAAATCAAAAATGCCCTTATTAGAAGAGAAGGGCAGCAGCCTTCTTCCCCTCAATGGGCTGAGTATTGAACGTCAAGGGGAGGTGATCCCTGATGACGATCGGGAATGGGGATCTCCAGTTCCCAAGCCCAACTTATATGATAAGCAGGACTAGACTGTAAGTCCTGTAGCTCAAACTTGGAGCAAGGGAATGAAAAGAGCTGAATTGCCTTTCCAGCCCTGCCCCTACATCACCGCAGTGACCCTGCTTGGCTCAGCTACCATCAGCTTGACTCTCTGCATCCCAGCTCCTCCACCAGAAAAATGAAGCTGGACTGCTTTTCTGAAGTGCTTTGTGGTTTTTAGAGCTGAAAGATGCTAGATGAAAGCAAATGACTTTTTTTCTTTAAACATTGCTCAATAAGTAACAGGCTAAATCCTGTTTTGTTCCCAGTTCTCAGAAGCAGAGGGCATTACCCAAAGAGCAAAGCACAGCATTAGCCTGTTCACCCCATGTTACTGACTCAGCAATCAACAGCGGCTTTCCACTCACTGACATGAATGCCTGCCTGCCCCAGGCCCTGATTTTTTTAATATTTGAGATGAATCAGCTGGGCATGAGTGCCTCCGAGCGGGGTAATCCCTCCTTGCCTCCCACTGTCTCAGCCACGTTGTACCAGGTTCAACACATCTTTTCTTCGTGTCAAACCCAACATCATAGAAGGGCCTGAAGGGCTGTTCTGCCTCCCGAAGGACACAGCTTGCATGCAAGGGGATGGGAGAAATGGGTTAGGGAAAAAGACATGAATCCTGGAGAACATCCAGATTGTTCCAGGTGGCAGCTATTAAAGTACCAAAATCCAACCTCAGCTGCGTTTTGGTCCAGAGGGTAAAATGATCCCGGCTATTTGCTAGAAAGAAGCTGGGAGAAAAAAATACCCGTGTGGGTGCAGCCATCAGAAGGCCCCTGGTTTACTAACAGAAGGGACGAGGGCAGCATCTGCCATCCCACGTTGCTGTCCTGTGCAGCAATGTCTCCTTGCTCTGAGCCGCTGTCCCTTCTGTGCAGGATCCTGGATTTCCGGAGGGTACCACCCACAGCTGGGAGGTTGATCAATGTCACCAAGGAGATCCTGGAGGTCACCAAGAATGAGATCCTGCAGAGCGTCTTTTTTGTCTCACCAGGTAGGCGCGTGCGCTTGGCTGCCACGAGCTGGGATTAGACGTGTTGGTCCATGGTGGGTGGAAGGGCAGGGTCTGCATGCAAAAGGGGCCTTATGCTGTTGAGCAGAAATTAAATTCTTGGGTGAAACAGATGCGCAAAGACACGGTTACAGCAGAGGTGTCCCTCAGCCTCCAGCTGGAATCATCTGCCAGATCTACTTGCCTACCCAATTTTCCCCAACCTTTCCCCTAGCACAGAACCAGGTCTATCCATCAACTAAAATCCAGGTATCCTCCATCAGTCCTGCCAAATGGCAGTTTCACATCCCTGATGTGGTTGTATACACCACAGTACATGCAGTCACCATCACACGATGAGGAAGAGGCCAAGACTACCTTGCAGCCTCCTGCAGATCATAGCTCCTTTCCCCAGTTCTCCTCTCTCTTCTCCTCCCAGCCAGCAACGTGTGCTTCTTTGCCAAGTGCCCGTACATGTGCAAGACTGAGTACGCGGTGTGTGGGAACCCTCACCTCCTGGAAGGGTCCCTCTCCGCCTTCCTGCCATCCCTCAACCTGGCACCACGACTCTCCATCCCAAACCCGTGGATCCGATCCTACTCGTTTGATGGAAAAGAGGAGTAAGTGGGTAAATGATGCTGCTTCCCATATCTGCATTGCAGGGAGCACATGGGAAGGAGAATGAGCAGGGTACGGACACACAGACATACATACAGAAATTGTACATCCAGGCAGAGGAAGGCCAAGGTTCAGAGATTGCCCATTAGTCTAATAATAACTCTTAATGCCTGGGCATTGACTGTGTTTGACTTCCAGTCTCCAGCATGCACAAGGAGGGAGATTTAAGTCCTCCTCCTCTCCATCTTAGGCATTGGAACAGACTGCCCAGGGAAGTGGTGCAATCCCAGTCCCTGGAAGTATTCAAAAAACGTGTGGATGTGGTGCTTAGGGACACGGTTTAGAGGTGGACCAGGCATTTAGGCTAACAGGTTGGACTTGATGATCTCAGAAGTCCTTTCCAACCTTAACGATTCTGTGCTTCTATGATCTCTGCACAGGAGACCTGCTTTGGGGTGCTGTTGGGACATGGCAGCAGCAACCACTGAGTGCGTCTCCCCCTTCTCTTCCATCTCCTGCAGGTGGGAGGTGAATCCGCTCTACTGCAACACAGTGAGGGAGATCTACCCCTACAGCAATGGCAACCGGCTGCTTAACATCGTTGACATGGCCATATTTGACTTCCTAATAGGTATGACGAAGGGGGAGATAACGTTCCCTCCTTCTGTGTGGGCCTTCAGCACACAGTCTGTCTGCCCTCCCAGGCCACAGCGTTTCTCAAAGCCATCCCTTCTGCTCCAGAGACAGTTTTGGGAGACTGCCGTCTCCCCACAGCCAGCCAGCACAACCCCTCCTGATGTGCAGGTGAGGGGAGCCCCCAGGCCCACCCCAGCCCACTCCCTGGGGGGTCCAGCAAGATGAAAGCAGCAGCTCTGAGCATCTTAGACACTTCCAGCAAGGCAGCAAGTATTTCATGTGGCTCTGAAAGAAAATGTAGGATAGTTCAGAAAATTACTTGGTCACGTGCAAGGGAAACTCTGTTCCTCTGTCTGCCCTTTACCAGGGAACATGGACCGTCACCACTATGAAATGTTCACGAAGTTTGGGGACGACGGCTTCCTCTTACATCTGGACAATGCCAGAGGGTGAGGCTGCGGGAGGACACGGGGCGGTGGGGAAGGGGACGGGCAGGCACTAAAGCTCCGCACTCTCTGCTTCCCCCCCCAGGTTCGGGCGGCATTCCCATGATGAAACCTCCATCCTGGCCCCGCTCTCCCAGTGCTGCATGTAAGTGCCAGCTTCACCTTCCTTCCCAGACACACTGGTCTTCCCAGCGTAACGGACTGGCAGCGCTTGCTGCTGGAAGTCACCCAGGCCTGGCTCCATCCAGCAGCACAGGGAAGACCCCCTACTAATCCCGGCCAAGGGGGCAGGCCGGACACCGGAGCATGGGAATCACGAGTTGTCCCTGAAACAGGGATTAAGCTTTTCTATCAGTTAGAGGATTAAGCTCTGTCGTGCTGCAGCCTGCCATGGTGTCATACAACTATCCTTCCTGGATATTTTCCCGTTGAAGCTAAAGGGCCTTGCAAGTGTAAAAGCTTTCTCTGATAGACCAGGAGACACTGGCCATTGGATCAAGCCCTTCCAGAAGCGTCTCCTAGCATTTCCCAGCCCATCGACATGAGGTGCTATCAGCCCCATTTGCCTGACATGAAGCTCAGAAATCTCCATCCAAAAGCCTGGTAGAACTTTAATACAGCTCATCAGGTTTCTTCTTCCCATGGCATTAAGCAGAAGCTCATAAATTTTCCTATTTGAATCCTATCTTCTCCCTTTATTAATTCACATAAATCATCAGCTGAAAGTTAAATTTAAGAGACATAAAAAGCTGCTTTTCCCTGTGGTTTCTCT
The DNA here is from genome assembly GCF_047370975.1 of Nipponia nippon. Lineage (NCBI taxonomy): Eukaryota > Metazoa > Chordata > Aves > Pelecaniformes > Threskiornithidae > Nipponia > Nipponia nippon. The sequence continues at coordinate 7,589,814 of NW_028262330.1, forward strand.
TTAGGAGATGCCTAATCTATTTCCTCGCTGTACCTGCTCCATCTCAGCCTCGAGGTGTTAACTGCCTCTCTCCCCCCATACACTTGTATTACTGGATCTAATTTTAAGAACTGTTATTTGCACCCAGTGAGTCTTTTCATTTATAATTGCAGGCTCACAGTGAATCCTTCTCACAAACTCCTATTTTGTGCGGTTCAAATTAACTCTGCCTTTTAATTTGACCTGTATACAGTAAGATCCACAGGCCAGATCCTTCTTATTCTTCCAGATCCACCTCCCAGAAGCTCTTCTTAATTTAATTCTCCTTGTAAAAGACAGTGGTAAGACGACCTGCAAGTCGCACCTTGTAATAAGCCAATTAGGGCCGAGAACAGCGTAAAAGCAATTCATGCTGCCTGAGGGAGGCACACAAAACTTCTTTTCCCACAAGAGCCAATCCATTCGGAGTGGAGGAGCATCCAAAAACACTTGGAAAGGAAATGAAAAGGTTTCTTTGAGTAAGTACAGAGGCCACAGATTTCAGCCTGCCCTGACCAACTAGCTGGACTCAGCCCACCGAGTCACCTCCTTGGTCCTATGTGAAGTCAAGCCGAGGACACCGAAGCAGGAACAAAGTCCTCCAGCCCCTCCAGACAAGAGGGATGCTGAGGGATGCTCCAGACCACAGGGATGCTGAATAACAGGCTGCTCGCTTCCCTGGTAAACAGGCTCAGCTCGTTCCCAGCTGAGTTCTTCTCTAAGTTTGGCTTCCAGCAGATTTAAGTCTTCTGGTATTTCTAGCTACCTTTCACAGCTCCCACACCAGTCCCTGTCCCACCTGTTGAAGTCTGCCGCTCTCCTCTCCCAGCGTTGCTCTGAGTGCAGTAAATGGCACAAATACAGCCATGCAGTAGGAGATGCTCCTTTTCCTGAAAGGGTCAAAACCCTCAACAAGGCACAGACAGGCCTGAAAACAGCCCACAGTTAAGCTGGCTCATGCATCTTCTTGGCTGATGAAGGCTCCGGGTCAAGTCTTCAACAATTCCGTACAACAGCGGGGTTACAACCGCCGGGTGGGAGAGGAGCAGGGCCGGTGGCAGGGTTTCCATCTCATGCTCCTTTCCATATTCTGCATGTTTCTTATGTAACTGTTACAGCATTAAATAAGCCGTTCCCCACGGGGTCAGGCTATCCCGTTCTCCACCTCCGCACCCCGTCACTGTTCAGACCAGAGCAAACACAGCTGGTGTTTACCCACGGCAGCTCCTCGGAGTCACCCCTTGCCTAGGAGAGCGTATACATGCTCGTTTGCTGCAGTTCGCGTTGCTCTGTATAAGGCTTTCTCTGGCAGCAGCAGCAGAACCTCACAGCTGTGCTCCGGCAGTGATTTAAAGCCTCATTGCCAGCCTTAGCACTTGATCAATTGATTTTTTTTTTCAGGAATATTAATGCAAGCCTGGCAGCGGGCAGCCAGGACAACAGCCACAGGTTAAGTCGCCTGTGCCTGTGCCAGCACTGTGCAGGAGGCAGCCGGTCCCAGCACCTTTCTCCCTCCCCTGTGCAATGCACCGGGCATCACTGACCAAAGGCGGGCAACCTCGCTTGGCTGCTCCAGAGCCCTACCAGCACCTGGTGCAATCCAGCCACTGCTCAGCCCGGCACAGCAGCAGCAAGCAGCCTTTCCCCTGGCATCTGAACAGCACGTGTCCTCTTAGAGTTGCAGAGAGCCAGATCACTGTTCCCGATCGATGTCCTGGGTAAATAACAGGCATACAAAGGCAAATTCTGGGGCTGGTTAAAATGTTTCTGACTACACCTTTTTCCAGCCTGAAAATTCTGGCTCAGCTAAATAGGAATGGCTCCACAAACACGGACTACTTTGTTTCCAAAATTTAAAAGGCAATAATTAAAACCACTGATTAATTCCAGTGTTAGAGATGCTGAAGTCAAAACACTTTTGCTGAGGATTAAACAAATTATTTCAGAATATTTAGCTTCGTTCCCAGAAGCATTCCAAGATTATAGCTTTTCATCCCACTTTCTGTCAAAGGGAAATAATATTTATATCTCAGTACCTCTTAAGGTGAAAAGTCACAGTTAAATCAGTTCCAGGAAATATTCCCTCTTTTTGCTCAGTTTTGACAGAAGATTTTTTTCTCATTCATGCCTCTTCATTTTACCTCCCCCTCTGCCCCCGCCCCATAAATGTCATCCTTGGGAACATGGCACCACCCTGCAGTAGTCAGGGGAACTGGGTCATCTCTGACTCAGAGGAAAAACACTCCTTACTGAGAACTTCTATCGTGTTTTTCTCTCTGATGACAGAATTCTGCAGTACAAATACTCTGCAGTCTGGAAAAACAAAGGAAGCAGCAGAGGTTTCTGCAAAAATTTTAATTTCCTTCCGAAAGGCAAAGCTTTTGTTCCAAAGTTCGTTGTCAAGTATCTTCACCCATCTCTGCCCTCCCTCCTTCCCTTACTACCAAGGGGCTCAGACAGCTGGTTCTTGCTAGGATGCCAAAAGAAGTTTGCATTAAGATGTCTGATTTCTTTTTTTCCAGAATAAAGAGGACAACGTTATTACGACTCCAGCTCTTGGCTGAGCCCGAATATCGGCTCAGCGATGTGATGAGGGAATCCCTCCTGCAGGACCGCCTGGCACCTGTCCTCACCGAACCCCACCTCTTGGCTTTAGACAGACGGTTACAGCTTATCCTGAAAGCTGTGAGGAGATGCATAGACACATACGGAGAAGCCAAGGTGGTGGCCAATGACACCACGCAGCCCGAGGCTCCTGCATCTGACAGAGTGAAGCTGACCACTTAAACAGTCCTTAACTCGTGCTCAGAGGTGGGGAAAACCCCTGCGAGGCAAGCGTTTTAATAGCTGGCAATTTCCATCTACAAACACTTGCGGAGACTGAGAGGGGAAACTCTTCAGAAGATCTTAAAGAACCACACTGGGCTTCTATGCTGGGTGCTCAACCAAAGCTTCTGTGCCTGGCCAGTGTGTTGGTAAGTTGTGGTCTGCCTGCGGCAGACCTTGACACCCTGAACACCAGCTCTCTGGTGGAAAAGCAGCCATCTCCTGTTCTGTAGCTGGTTGTGCCCTTGGGAGGGCGGGGGAACCCGTGGCCATTGGGTTGCTCAACCTGCACGGGATCTCGGTCTTGCTAGTGAAAGACACAAACTAGATGCAAGGACAAGGCTTGAATAAAGAGATGCCAAGAGTATTTTCCTCTTATTAAGTCTCTTGTTCTGTAATCAAGACTGTGTATTTGAGAAAAGAGCAACCTTACTTCACAAGGGCAGTACCTGCCACTGAGACAAGACAGCACGTTGATTCAGCACGGTCAGACTGAAGAGCATCTGCGCGGTACTCACCCTTGAGCCTGTCCGTTGCCTCTTGGTCTCTTCAACAGCGATCAACCCATTCCACTTCGATCTGTGCATGTTGCTCAAAAGCCCGCTGCCTCACAGGGCACTAGAACCACTTCTACTTTAACCTGCCTCATGGGTGGAAGAGCCAGTCTGGGTTATATGAGAAAGGCAGGTATGTGTTGCCTTGACCCCACGGAGAAAAAAAACCAAACCACAACCAAAACAACCCGAACTGCTCAGAGGCATAGGACTGTATTTACAATTCAAGAAGCCACCCACTTATAGTGAAAACATTTTGCCGAAGAGGGGAATCGATCTCAGGTCTTCTCACAGCTTTAAATTCACTTGAGCTGTCAGAAGTCTCTGGAAAACAGAAATGGTACACACGCCCCTGCCTCCACGCTCCCCCATCTCTGTGTTTTGAGGAGATGCAATAGGAACTGAAGACCAAAAAAAGAAGTGGGAAGGGAGTTTTTGGAAATCTTTGAATTTGTAGTTTTCCCCTTGCCTCTCAAGGACAAGGCTTAAGAACCGTTTGATGACTGAAGCTCTTTTTAATAGCTTTTTCCTTCAACTGTTCAAGAGCGATTGCACTGAGCTTTTTGGCAGCCTAGGGAAAGTAGTTGAGAATTTTGTTGATAATTTATCATCCTTAAGGCGGGGGGGGGGGGGGAACCCACCACACACCATAACCAATCGACTAGACGCTCATTCTGAACTAACCTTTCAGTTAAACAAAAACCACCTACAGCACTGCAGGCCTTTCAGAGAATCCTAAAACCATAGTACAAATGTCAGGCAGCGGTTGTCAACCACTGGCTCGGTTTCTCATGGGCTGGAATTTTGCCCAACCTAAAGGGAACTCGGTGACGCTGGCAGTAAGCGCCTCGATCACACAAGGAAGGAACAAGCTTGTTTGGCCACGGCTATCGTTTTCCACAGGGGATGGTGCTGACATTCACAATAATTCTGCAATAATAGCTGTCTCCACACTGTAAAACTACAGAAGGGACTGCAGTCGTAATTTGAGTATGTCCCTACAGGTGCCTATTCTATTTATTTGCATGAGGAAGTTCCTCCAGTATTCTGAAGCCACAAAGGTTAGCAAAAAACCCCACACAAACCCAACCAGACAAAAAAAAAAAAATTACCAACCCACAGCACACTCCTTTAGTCTCTCCCGACTTATGATTTAGCCATGTCCTTCCATTTCCAGCTTTCACAAAAGCAAGGTTTTAGACAGCCTCAACCAAACAAACAGAATTCTCGACATTGGTGGACTTACAGACCTTTTTACTCTTGTGGACAGGGAACAGATGAAAATAAAAGGATTTAAGTCGCTCTTGGCGTGCAGGGTGCAGCAGTTAGTTCAGTACAGGACACTGGATTGCCGAAGTTGTATCTCCCTCTACCGGGGACTTTTTGTGCGCTTACCACACGTGACAAGCCCAAAATTAATTTGACCGGTATCACGGAGTGGTTACTGTTGGCTGCTTGAACAGGAAGAACATGGCGACAGAAGATAAGTTTAGAAGTAATTTATAATGCCGGAAGTGGAAATTTTAAAGTTTCATTTTAGGTAATAAAAAAAGTTTTCAGCCTTTTTTTTTTTTGGTCAGGAGGATGGGGGAAAGGGAGGGCAGGACAAAGGAAACAAGCCCACAGGTATTTAAATAGCTGGTACACTAACAGGGATTGCAAGGTTGCTTTCTTATTTTTATTCTCCTTTACGTGGTAGCTTTTTAACATATCTTCAAAGTTGGGCGATAGCTTCCTCAGAGCTGGGTGCAAAACACGTCCAGTCTGAGCCGCTTCAGGTGATCACTCTTCAAATTTTTTCCTGCTTCATCATAGTGTGAAAATCCCCCTCTTCTGTTTCTCACTGTCTGTCCACCAGAACTCATTCACGTTTAATCATCACATGTTCCAAACGTTCATTAAGGGTATGCATAGATGGGAGCAGACAACTTGCAGAAGGTTATGAGCTCCAGTAACAGCGGCTGGGCTGGGAATTAACCACCTTAAGAGTTGCTAAGAGACACTCAAGCAGGACACAGGTACCTTCTCACTTCAAAAGCAGTGATGTGCACCCAGTGCCAGAACCCCAGAGAAGCTCCCGGGTCACAGGCACAGGTTGGCTTGTGGAGACCGAGCTCTCCGGAGGGGAAGGTTCAGCTGTGCTGTAAGCGAGGGCTTGAACTCAAGCCTCCAGAGTTAACACAAAGCTAATCCGTGAAGCTGCTTAGTTCCAACCACCTCACTAATAATGTATCCTCTAAGGCCAAAGGAAAACACAATGTAGGGATGGGGGGAAAAAAAAAAAAAAAAAAAAAAGACTGATTGCATTTAAGAATTTAAATCATTTTATTGCTTTACCTGCCATTAGGACAATCTATAACAAAAGGAATATAATATAATATATTAGCACATACAGTAAATCAGACTTATATAGTCAGGTAACAATACAAAAATGGTCCTCTGGTTGACTATAGCTTTCTAGGGCAATAGACTTCATAAATTCGCTAAAGGTGGACTAGCAAAAAATTACTTCTAAAGCCCTGAATGTTAGCTAAGGCAAAACTATGCCAATTGTGGTTTCAAACATATTTAAATTGCACACAAAGGTAAAGCTATAACTGTGATTAATATTTAACTCAGACTTAGCTGATTTATCTTAAAATCTTGTAGGTAAAACTACAAAAGGGAGTAAACAGCAAGCTAAAAAGATGCAGTAGTGAAACTTGATTAGAAAGCCTTATATAAAAAAAACGTGCATTTTTTTGTGGAGCTCTAACTAGTTTACACAGTTTTTGGTGCTTTAAAGTAACACAAAACACATATGAAGAAAAAACCTGGATAGAGTCAAAACTTAAGAAAACAGTTTTACCAAAAAAGAAAAAAAAAAAAAAAAGGTAGCATTCGCTTACTCCTTAAGGACTCTGGCAGAAATCCTCTACTCAACATCTTCTGAATAGAGAACTCAAACCACAAGTGTTTAAATCCCCTTATTGGGATTTCAGGTTCAGAAATACCCTGAAACCTTTTGTAAAGGCTTGATACCCTCAGTATTACTTTGCATCAATTAGCAGACTCTTTCTGATTATCTACATGCCCGGGAGAAAGTGTGTTGAGTTTGAATCCATATCACCTCAGAAAGGAAATAAACTGAGGGCTCCATCGTTAGAAGTAGTTGCACAACAAATGCAAAACTGCTTGCTGTCACTCCCAAATACAAACCTACGCTACTTTATATAAATTACAGTTTAAAGGAAACCTTAAAAATTGCCTACCATTATTGAACCGTGGAATTCAGTAAAAACTTTTGGGAAGTATTGGTGCGCACAGAATAATGGAACACAAAGCTGGTAAATACTGAAATACATTTAAGACTCCGCAACATATTGGACTTGGAAAAAAGAGTGAGTATGAAATATGTGTCATGTAAATTCCATAAGCAAGGAAAGAGAATGCACCTTTTGTATTTAAACTAGATTTATAATTAACTATTTTAAAAATTATTGATTGATTTAAAAACTTAAAATAACTGAGTGTTGCAGGAAGGTTAAAACATTCACTTTTTCCTGCCTCACATTCTCTACCAAGAATAATAATGGCATCTATATAGACCAGCAACCTCGCCACCTGCAACTGATGCTGGCCATAAATACTCAACATTTATTTTCCCTGGTAACAAAGGGTCACCAGAACTGATGATCATTTTTTAAAAAGTCAACTGAGGAACAGAAAGCAAGCAAGAGTCATAGGAAAAATAAAATGTTTGCTTCCAATTTCTACACCAATCTAAGTACTTGAGCATTACTAACAGCTGGACAGCTGCACCATTCTTAAACCAATCTACGTACTAGAGACCAAAGTTAGGCATTTAATGTAACATTTGGTTCTTGCCACTTTGAACAGGAAGAGTTTTGAATGGCATATCTATCGCTGAAGAAAGAACAAGAAAAAAAATCAGTTGCGGCAAGTCAGCAAATTAAGTAACAACTGCAGTAGTTCACCAGAACTATTAACCTTGAAAGCTTCGATTTACACTTGACAAAAACATAACTAAGCAATCTTAAACCAGCAGACACAGGAACAATTATACTGTTAAAATCCCAACTGTGGCTTTCTTAGCAGCTGATGCCTCACGATTGAACCCAGGATTACAGTACCCAGAAAATTAAAAAAAGAAAACCCAAGCCCCAAGAAGCTCAATTACAAGGGCAGTTCTCGTTTGTAAAGAAATACAGCAGATTATGACCACAGCCTTAAAAATCTGTCCAACAACTTGAGAAACACCTTTAAAAAAAAAAATTTTTCCCCTCTCTACTGTCACCTCCTTACTCTATGGCCATTGGCATGGTGCCAGGAGATCTCTCCCTCGCTGAAGCAAGGCTGCATTTGCCTGAGTTGGACACTGTTGCACAGAGAGAAGCCGTAACAGCAAACATCTCCATAGGACTTTTTCTATTAATTTAATGGGACAGAGAGCACAGAACTAATATGCTCTAAATTAAAAATAGTGCCATGATAAGCAATTTTTTTTTCTTTTTTTTTTTTAAACAGACAGGAAGCTGCAAATGCCAGTGGCAATGTGGCTCTGCACAAGGGTAATAAAGCAGTCTGCATTCGTGAAGCATGTTTTGGATAGGGAGGAAGGTTTCAGACAGACAGCGATACAAAACTGTTGTACTGCTGGATGTTTCGCTTGAGAATATCCGAGCACGGACCCAGGACACGTTCAAATCGGGGTCGATCAAGCTTTACACATTTCAACAGGCCACGAGCAACAACTGTGGCAGCACGGGGACGGTTCATCAACAGAGCTATTTCACCTAGGACAACAGGAAAGTGTGAACAGTGTTAAAAATCAACATGCAAAAGAGCCAAAGAAATTACCCTGTTGTATTTCAAACTGCTGCAGGAATTGAACAGAAGATAATTCAGGTTTTAACACTGATCAGAACAAATATCTATGTAGTTACATTAGAAGCAATTGTGAAGGCAGTCTACAAAAAACTACTCGATTTTTTTTTTAATTAAAAAGCCTGTCCACATTCAAGTCTCTGAAGAAGGCCTAAAGAATTTTCAGCATTGGTTCTATTTGAGAAAAGGTCATGTTTCAACTAACCATGTAATTTTCCTAGTGAACAATGAGTTATTTTTCTAATATGTAAAGTATGCTACTGTTCAGTTCTGATATTTCTAGGAAACTCAGGACAAGACGACCATGGTATTGAAGTAGAAAACATTAACGCACAAGGCAGAAGCCTTTGACCCAGAGCTAGCCAGAATCAAGAATGTGACTTTGCCACGGGGCTGTGGAAGATGGGTATCTTGAAGTCCCATTGGATTCGCATTTCATAAGTTATGCACAAAGATGCCAAAAGATTTGTTTCAAATACCTGCTACAACGGCTGAACAACATATTTGGAAATGAAGTTTTCAACAAGCACCTCTTTCCATTGGTGATAACAGCAACCCCTAACATTCCTAGCAACAAGCGTGAAAGAAACCACAGCATCAACTTTTGGGTTTGTTTTTAAGCAGTTGGGCTGGTTATCTCCATGTTCAGGACTGAGGAAAACTCAGTGCTCCTCAGAGAATAAATCTGCCTGCATTATCAGAAGGGACGTTCAAAAGAAATACGAAAAACTTTCCTCTGTGCCCAATTAAAACTCTTGAACTCACTCTCCTCCAAAACACAGGCTTGCAAAAGAATAAGTAGGTTCTAAGGGAGAGTTAAACCCCTGGGGGACAGGTCTGCAGCACCTGAACACAATGGTAGAGATAACATTTAGTTTAACAGTGGGAAACTCAAGAGTACACATCAAGGGAAACATCAGAAGAGACTGAAACGACATACATAGAACAAAAAGCTAGTACTAGATACTGAGCTAAGCAGACCTTTGGTCAGATCCAGTACTATTAGCACATTCTTGAGTACATCCCACTTCAGGCCTTGCAGCAGAGTATTTGTTGATTACATCATCTACAAAGCTGAAAAACCGAACAGACAACCAGAAGGCTTTAGCAAGAGGACTGCTTAGAAAGAGTAGTAAGGACAGAGGACCTACCTTAAACATGAGAAAAAAAAAGTTAGGCTTTTTTTTTTTTTGAGAGGAGGAAGTATTAAAACATTAAATAGTAGGTTCTGAGCAGGTTGCTTGCTTTGTTTCAGAACTGCAAGCCACTTTTGTTCTGAACCCAAAATAAGGCCACCAGGAATATCTTCTTATATACTGTTACATTATACTCCAAGAATGCTCTGTGAGCATACATATCCAGTCCTTATCTGTGATCCAAAACAAATCAACATGCGCTAGACAAGTGGTTAGTTCCATGTGAAGATTATTTCAAAGTCTTCACAAGTAAGTATTTAGGATCTTAGGCTTTTTCTTTGCCAGCACATGTAAGCTTTTTCATGCCAAAACAACTTATATATCACGTAACTTTTAGCTGAGTAAGAATACCTTCAACAGAAGGAGAAAAGACCCTGATCTGCACTTAGGGGACTACATCCAGAGTACCACAGTTTCGGGATCCCCAGTACAAGATGCTGACAAAGCAGAGCAAGTCCACCCAGATGGTTATGGGACTGCAGCACAGGATGCACAGAGAGATGCTGAAAGAGCTGGGTTAGCCTGACCTGGAGAAAAGAAGGCTAAGGAGGGAATCTTATTGCTGTCTTCAGCTACATAATGAGCAATTATAAAGACAAAACTAGACTGCTCTCTGCACAGTGAAAGGCAGAGAGAAAGCAACAAGTTGCAGAACAGGAAATTCTTGTCAGGCATAAAGAAAATATTCTTCACAACAAAGCTGGTTAAACAGTGAAAGAAATTGCCCATAAAGGTTGTGGGATCTCCATCCCTGGAGACACAAGAGACTCAACTAGACACAGCCCTGAGCAACATGATGCAATTTCAAAGTCAGCTCTGCTCAGAGTAGGGAGGTCAGACCAAATCACCACTGAGCCCCTTCTAAATTAAAGTACTCTGGAACTATCACATTTCCATGACATGCATGCACACCGGACTGCCCAGTGACTCTGATAGTCACCTGACATGGAGTGAAACCACAAGAGTTAGCAAAAACAGTAATTAAGCAAATCCATCCCATCACTATCATCCACAGCAGTCATCAACACAGCACAGGTAAATGGTGACAGTGGCGTACGTAATCATAGTTGTCACTACGTAACTCACCAAAATAATCAGAAGGTGCCAGTCTGCCCACTTCAACAAATTCTTCATTTTCTGATCGACGCTGTAACACTGCAGCTGTGCCCTTTAATAAATCACAGCAATTAAACAACTGGAATTTCCAAGATCCCTTGAAACATTGAATTCCACAAGGAATCAGCTGTTTTGCAGAAATAAATGTTATGATGTCTCAGTCTTTAAAAACCACTTCACAGTCCTTGCGTAGTTCACCAGATAAAACCAGCTGGTCCTCCCTCCTCTCTAAGCATAAAATGTCTTGGGTATTTATGTATTCGCAGCACTTTCTTCCTGTTTTTCCTCGTAACACTAAGAATATTACAGTATGACTAGCAAAAAGAAAGACGAAACCCCAGACAGAAGACAATGATACCACTAGCAAGACATTACTATCTAGAACAGGTCTCTACTCTTCTGAAAAAGTTAAACTGGTTTCAGCCAGAAACTTGTTACTTTTTTCCTGGAAGTACCAAATAGCAAAACTAAATATAAGCTTCTGCATGTCCAGCAAGATTTTATTTCTTTAGCAATTCTCTACAAGTACATTCTTACATTTCGTTTTTCTCCAAGTGTCTATTTAGGGGCAGAATAAGCCATGTTAAAAAAAAAAAAAGTAAAGTTCTGAGCTTGAGAGCTTTTAATTTTGACCTTACTTACCTCCAAGATAATGAAGAACTCATCTCCTGGCTCTCCCTGGACCACAATCTTTTGCCCATCCTCAAATTGTACCGGTTCCAATGCATCAGCTACCGTGAGACGCTCCCACTTGTCCAGAGATTCTACAGAGTTAACAGTTCATTAACAGAGTATCTTTTCAAGGCACAAATTATACTTTTTGCTCTGTCCTTATACAGAGGTCAATTTATTTCTGGCTACATTTGTGCATCAGATATCAAGAGTTGAATTAGAATTATTTTGGAATGATGCAGAAAAGCAGTACAGGCTTTGCAGTCAGTTTTAATGGATTACGACAATAGCCTGTAATCATAATAATGCTGGGTAACAGCTTTATTACAATATGGCAATTTATTCCACTTCAGAACAAAAATCTTCTCACTTACCCAATATAGATACTTTACTAAGGAATTCCTCATACATCTTCCTTTTTCTCAAAGTACTCCCCTACAAAAAAAAACAAACAAACAAAAAACCCAAACACAGAAAGTAAGTTTTCTTTCTACTTCATGTTTTACAAGAGGCTTCAAATAAAAATTAAGGCAAAAATATATTTAACCGGACATACCACATCCTGTTTCACAGATCCCAAACTCGCAAGATTAAGTGTTTTCAAATTTCATTATTTCAGTAATATTCCAGAGTTCAGCAACCTTCATAAAGTACTTAGCATTTACTGCAGCCTTAATGTTTCTTAAATGCATTCTTATTGTATAACCTTACCAAAATTCACAAATAGGCTCAAGTTAGTTACAACTGCTGTTCACATGCACTACTTACAAACAGCAAGCTAAACAGGAGAATCAAAACAACTGACGAGTTCACCAGCAGGTATCACATTTTTAGTCCAGCTTAATATTGCATTGGTATTGTTTTGTTCACTAATGCAAGATTTCCCCTTGCCCCGTGCCTGATAGACGTATGCTAAGCGATCAGCTTTCTGATTACGAAAGAGACAGCAAGACTTTGAATAAGTAACTCCAGCAAAGGCCAGGGACAGATAGAAGGTCAAATGACCAGTATAAGTTGAGTGCATAGTAAAACCAAAAGCATAATCCTAGGTTAGCACACAGCTACTTAAGTCAATAGCATAAGCCACATAAGCTAGAAAAATACTTGCCATCAGGATCCTTCTATAGCTATCTCTGTCAATGCCCCACAACTTCACATTTGTCTTCGCTTTGACAGTCGCAGCGCGGGGAGTTCCATATATAAGGGCAAGTTCTCCGAAGCTTCCACCCTCACCAACGCTGGTTGCCCACTCGCTGTTCACATAAACCTGAAAGGCAGTACACGGTGATAAGCCAAGCCCACGGTGTCTTGTCAGCTGGTCAGAGACAACATGAAGCTCCTGCCACCCCGTATTTCCTTTACTATAATGGGAAATTCTCACGTCTGTACAATCAGAGTTGACCATTTCAGAGTTTCATCAACATTTCACAGCTGACCCCAGACCCAGCCACAATTTTTACTCTCATTGACAAAGGGACTCTCTTCTACATCACATGCACAGAGACTACACACAGACTCCCGCGACATTTTGACAGGAAATAAAATCTCAACAAAGTCTCTGTCGGAGAAAGCTATGGATTAGTTGGACCGGAAAGCTAAAAACCTGATCATTCCTAAAGCCTGTCCCACACCTCAACTAGACTCCACCCCACACTTGTAAAGGATCAGTATTGTGTTGGTGTCCAAATCATTCATTTTGAAACTCAACACAACTCACGGTCTGGGCAGCCAGACAGAGCCGTTAAGGAGCAGAGAGGCTCCAAAGCAAAATAAGCTTCTACAAGTAAGAACGTATGATGAGAAAAGCTGCTAAAGGAAGGACCTGTAGAAGAGGCCTACAAATACCAGACTATTCCTCTGCTAGGGAATGAACATATCATTAACAGACTACCACTAATGCTTACATCCATTTCTCCTTGATCAACAACATAGAAGTTATCACCTTCATCACCTAAAGAAGAAAAAAAAAAAATTGAATACACGCTGAAAAGAGTAAAGCTATGCAAACATTCATGTTTTGCAGACCTGGCATCTCTGCCAACTTTGATGTTTAGAATCTAATAAGGTTGGCAGAGACAAATTTTGCACAGGTTACAGGGTGAAATTTCACATTTTGCTGATTTCACACTCCTCTCAGTCCTGCGAAAGAGGACATCTACTGGTACGTGGGAGATCAGCAGCATTTCCAGGATTACTGGAAAGGCGTACCGGATCCATAAGCTGCTGTAATATGTTCTACAGAGCCATCAAATGACAGTCTTTCCAATAGATAACACATGCAATGAAGCCACATCTTCCTACAATTGCTCTGCTCCTCACTTCAGTATGAACTGTGCTTCAGGTAACATAACAAGAAAGGGTCCATGCATCCAGACAATGTTTTTATTTAAAAAAAAAAACACAAAAACAAAAAACAACCCAAAACTAGCAAGAGCACTAGGCCAGAGCCTGCTCACCATCCCCAACTTACTCATCAATGTAAATATTGTCACTTGCCTTGCTGTATGACAGTCTCTCCTGCAATGTAAGTGACAGGGAACATTGCATCAAAGATGTCACTGAAGAAAAGGATACCAAAATTAGACAAATGCCTAGACAACTGCCATGCACACATTCATACATCCGTACTTCCAACCCGTCAATACTTTTCCTACAGCCTCTTTATGGTTACACAGACTGTTGTAAAGAGGCTGTGCAGCTTTGTACGTTATGACACATTTGGCTCTTCTGAAGTCTGCACTTTAAGAAACTTTCTATAAGACTACAAAGGTTTATTCCTACCTTCTTTCATTATCATCAAGATGGGCAAACAGCACATTCTTCTCAATAGCTTTTGCCAAAGCAGCCATAGTCTTATAATCTTTTGGAATAACCTAGGATATAATCAGAGAAAATAACTGATTAACTTTTTGAAGAAAAATTTCTGCATTCCCCCGGGTAAATCAATTATTCAATTGCTACAAAACATGGACTGAGTTTTTCCAGTTTCTTGCAAGCACTATAGATCTAAAACCAAATATAGTCAATGTTTACAGCCAGTTTATGCAGAAGGTCAGTAAAATCTTGTATTTATGCAACTGTAAAAGCATAATTCCATGCTAAGTTTGTAAGTTTTTTTGCAAGAGTACAAGTATCTGTTCCCCCTGTATTCTCCTATGAATAGCAGCAAGTCTGCTCTGCCACTAGGCTAAACGTAATGTTGTTGCAGCTGCCAAATAACTGGAAGCACTTTGTTTATATATATTTATATATATATACACACTTTGTTTATATATATATATACACACACTTATGTTTATATATTATAGATTACTTCAAAGGGAACAGGTCTATGTTATACATACATGGTTTAACTGCACAACAGTTTATTCCAACCTCCAATTAAACACCTATACACACAGGTCTGTTTTTACAGTTATCACAAGACTTAACAGGCTACCGGAGCTGTGTTATTTAATACACTGGATAGAAGGTGGTCTTAGGTAAACTCTTGGATTGTAGAAGCAATTTTTAGCAATGTTTAAGAGTTAGAGCACCTTTCTAACGTAAGATGCAGCATCCTCTTCTGTATAGACTTCTGCACTGATGGCCCCACGCCTTCTTCGACCCTTAACCACAGGGTTCATAGGAGGAGGAGGAGAGATTTCATCCTCCCGTGAGTCTGAGCGTGAACCAGACTTCTGTTGATTCAACAACTGTTTTGTTTCCTCCTAAACAAGAAGGAAGACACGTTTGTGTCACATAACCCAGTGAAGCCAAAAAGCCATTACATATTATATTCCAATTTAGTCTGCCAATGCAAGGGAGCTTCCTGTGTACTGTTACTCCCACATTAAGGCAAACAGGAGGCTAGAGCAACCAAGATCAAAGACCTTTCAAAACAGATGGTAGATATGCCTTTCATTCATAACATTCATATCACAATGGTGTTTATTTTAATAAGTTAGATTAATAGCTTAATAAATTAAGAGGTACAAACAAGCTGATTCTACTTTCTGCTAGTATATTTAACAGGCAACGAAGAAATTCTGCAAATGCTAAAGACATTTTCCCAACTGTAAACCCAGCAGTTCTTTCCCTCAGCTGCGAGGTGTTAAGCCTTTTTTGATTTGAAAGACAGAAGAGCAATTCCTCAGAAATCCACGTTACATGAGAAGCTTTTGAAACAAGGTCAAGTCATGGACCAACTCGATACTCAATAACCAACAGTTATTTTAGGAGAAAGAAATATGAACACTGCTTACAAGAGCTGGAGGAAGGATGCTAGAGGCCCAACAGTAGCTTTTTTTCTGCAAACCACAGATTTGTCAACTTTGCACAATGTTACACATTTTCCTTATTTCTCTCAGTTACCTGTTGTGCTCTGTTGCAGTGATATTATAGAAGACTAGAGTACTTACAATAAAATGAAGTCTAATTTGACACACAGAAATTTGATTCTTCTATGTACCACAAGATTCACCTTAATCAACTAAAATCAGATTAAAAACAAAACAAAAAAGCCAATCTTGGAGCCAAAGCATTTGCATTGTAACAGCTCAGACTCTCTCCCAATGTCAAGGAAACAGGGTTTTGTGACATGCCTTAAAAGAACAAGGAGTCATCTGTTCTCTGAGGGCTCCCGGCACTTTTAAAACCTGGGTTTGTCCCAGTGTCCTTGATCAAGCCGTCCCCTGCCCAGCTGGACAGCTTGCTGCTTGGCTGCCACGCTCCGCTCCGGAGGTGCGCAGAGGCTATGTATAACAACACCACTTTGAGGAAAGAGACATCAGATAACCATTACAGTGAGTTTACATTTTACACCTCTCAGATAACCAAAGAGCAAGCACTGATCCATCGAATTACATTTCACTTCCTGCCTTTTGCCCATTGATGAAATAGTGCTACATTTCCAAACGATGGAGGCAAAGCATATTTAAAACCTCGTTCCTATCTTCTGATTTTAGAGAAACAAGTCTCAACTGAGATGATGTTAAAAATAGCTTGAGCAGTAGTAAGTGTTCGGTTTAAACTGCCTCTCTACAAAGCGGGCAACACCACCAACCACAGAAACATACGGTTCATTCATACACAGAATACTTAACCCATTAAAAAAACTTGACACTGTTTAAATAAGTTAATACCAGCTCCTGTATTTTTCCAGTATCATATAAAATACTGAGACGCTGTAACTTTCAGAGATAGAAGCACTTCAGCAGCATTTAACAAGGGAGCTGTGTATCAAAACGCTGTTCAACAAGAGACTCGTCAAGGTAATGGCCCACTCAAGGAAGAAGGAAACTGCACTGATAGAAAAAGTACAACTGGTAACTTCTGCCTGACCTGAGATTTAACATCACTATAGTAAAAAGAAGCATGATAAGGTAGGGCATGGACACAGAAACCAGTTACAGGTGGGTAAGATAAGACATTAACTTAAAATGTACTGCCTATTCTAAACAGCTTACATACACACTTATCAAGAGGAAGATTACCCCCAAATGAGACAAATCTCTATATATTCACATTACACATCGCAGGACAACGCTGTGCCATGAAGTGAAGTAACGTGCTAAAATCCCATTGTTTTCAAACCAGTAGCTTTTCCTGTATTCATCTTTTTAAAATACATTTTACACCATTTCTGATACTAAACCATGTGTATTATACCACCAGATCAGAGAAAAATGAGACTAGGCCCTGAAGAAAGAGTGGCAGTTGTTATTCTCAGTTACCTTACAATCTAGCCAGTGTTTATGAGTGACAAAATGTATCTGTTCAGGTTTAGAAGCTCCTCAAATTAAACACATAATGGACAAAGGCATTCATTTTCCTCTGTACTGATCAAAATAACCAATATCTGGATTTTAAAAAGGTTTAGTAATAAAGTTAGCCTATATATTACATCCAAGTGTTGATCCTGGTCTTCCAGGATCTGATGGAGCAGTTCAAGGAGTTTTCAGTGTCAGTGACCACTAATTGTAAATATTATTTATCCTGACAAGTAAGAAATAGTTATTAATTCCATTTAAATTATTACAAGTAAGATTAAAGAGATGAGACTTCACATACTCATATTTTAAGACTATCAGCTCCTGAAGACGACCTTCACAATTTCAAAATTATGTTTTACGCTGTATAGTCCAGCATCTAGTCACTGTCATCGCACCAGAAGCGGTCTCAACTTCTGCTGGTTAATTTGTATTTAATTTATATCAGCTCTCCAAATATTTAAAAAAAAGACTCAGAAGCTAAAATCACAGTGTTAAAAGCTCTGCCATAAATTCACAACTGCAGAGTATATCCTTCTTAGCTACCATGTTTTGCAAAAGAAACACTTAGGAAATGGGAAAATATTCAGGTATTTTGGAAGCAGGGCAGGTGGTGGGGAACAGGTACAGCGACTCGATGTCAATCACACTTCATAATTCCAGCTTTCTATAAAGCCTAATATGCACATAACTGCATTACACACAATATTTCAAACATGCACCTATTCCAGCGGACAGCCATGTCCAATATCCAAGATTCATCTGGCAGCCTGTAATAATGATCTCTACATTCAATTTCCATAGCTCAAACTACATTACACAGCCAAGCACAGCACTGGATACCTATTAGCTTTTAATATGCATTGGTGTTACCAGACATGTTTGCACAGCAAGGAGAACAGACGCCTTAGTACACCAAACACAGATAAAATAAAAACATTTATACAATCAATGTGTAGTAATTAGATTCATGTAACAGCTTTCATAACTCAGAAGAGGACATCTGAATTCCTATAATAGCTACGACGACCTCAGAGGCAGTAATTTTAATGTTTCTGAACATAAATTCAAAAGCGTGTTTAAATGCCTTCAATATATTTTAATAACATGACAGTGAATCAGCTCTGTGTGCGCGCACTGTGGAAGAGATGACTTGTCAGGATAACTAGAGAGAAAATAGTAACCTCGCTTCAGTTTTAAATGGTGTTCCTTCAAAATTCAGTCTTAAAAAAAATACCGTATCTCAACTTCAATTTCATCCAGTCTAACAGATGAACAGATTCAGAAAGCATACTGAAAAGTTGCTCTGCTTTATTAAAGATGTAACAGACATTACTTCTGGAAGGTGAAGCAGATTCTGTTTCAAACATTTTTGCTCTACCAGAGCTAAGTACCGGGTTAGATCTGCTTAATAATAGTACTTAGCATTTGTGCTTTCCAGACACGGATGTCAGAGGAGTCTGCTAATGTAGCACAGGATGTTCACTGTTCTGTTACTCGATAGCTATTCAGGTACTGCGTTACCTGGTTAAACTAAGACCAATCCATTAGACTCAATAGTGAAATGACTTAGAGAAAGCTGTAGCAATTTTTAAATTCAAGAAGGCAAGAAGAAAAATGCTAGTTTCACTTTTAGCTATAGCTGCACTACTGGGCATATATAACCCACGCCAATACAACTCCTAAGAGACCCTGACCAAAATCGTAAGAGTAATTTAAGGGGAAAAAGCATTACCTAAGCAGTTTTATTTTCAGCTTCCTTATAGGCTGACAGAGTACATAGAGAGCCTATTTGCACCAGAATAAAATCATCAAGAGTTATTCAACTCCAGAATACACGTGATTAAGTTCAGAGCTAGACTTGTCTTGCTAAAAACAGATTGTTTCTTTTATTCTTAAATACTGCATGTTGACTGTAAGTCCACTACACAAAAGCACCCAAATATTCCTATTTTATATCCCTATGTATGGATTGGTTTACAATTTATTCTAAGTGCCGTAATGCAGTTTACTTTGTGAAGTCTTGTATATCAACACTTCTGGTGATATTTTAAAAATTATCAATCTCTCTGTACTTAGAAACGCAAGAATCCAAGGTGAGGAAGGAGGCACGGTAACAGAGAGGGACAATGGATTTTTAAGAACCTGATTACGATGTGGCTTGTTACTGGTATTCTCTCTGAAAGAGAATGTACTCAAGATGCAACCACACCAAAAAAAAAAAAAAAAAGCAAGTCAGACATATTATAGAGTTCTTGTTCATTTAATATGCAAAATGTTCCTCAAATACATTGTGAGTATAGGAGGTTAGCTGGCAGCATTTGGTCATTTTCTAGTATCTACCTTGAACACTTCATTAAAAGATAATTTCCACTATACACACTTACGATCTCTAGTGTTTATTTCTTTTTTCTTTACATCAGCAATTAGTAACTAGCTAGAATAAAAAAAGATATACCTCCCATACAAGTACTGAAAGCAGCACCTGCAAATGACTGCTGTAGAAGGTCACAGCTACATTATTTACTAATGGTGTATTCTGAATAGAGTAGTTGTACCTAACCCTTCCTCTGCATCAGCCTTTAAAACCTCCCATTTTCATAGCAGCTTCTTTTCTTATCTGCTTAGATCCCAATATCTAAAATGAACAGTTCAAAAGAATATGAAATCACTGTTTCAAATATGACCACTGAAATGACAAAATGCTTTCCATTCCCAAGATCCCAGAATGCTTCCAACAACAACAAAGACACCAACGAGACCTTGAGGACAAAGGCAAGAGGGACAACAAAGCAAAACACCAACACTGAACTCCCAAGAGAAGGCAGAAACAGGCTGGCTCTCCTAGAAATCTGGACTGCAAATACTTCAGTTTGACTTCAGCTAGGTCTGGATAAACTACCATTGGCCTCCTACTTCTGTGCTGTACCCAAATTATTGTAAGCCATTTGTCTCAATATAAGCAACCAAATGCCTATCACCAGTGTCTAACCAAGGTCAAACGCCATGGTTATCATCTAACTACAGACACGATCGCGTATGTATCTATTAGCTTCTATGAGTAAGCATTAGATGGGGATTACACCTGCATCCCAGCTGGCTAAGTCTCCTTATCAGGTTATGTTCTGCCCTATGCGCTTTGTTATGACAGAGGTGCTTTTACACTGTGATCAACTGGCATAAACTACTGGAAAATAGGATTTGTCTTCCAAAAGCATCAGTTCCAATTTCAAACAGCCAATACGAACACTGGTCAAATCTGAAGCTCAGCCTCTAAATCACGAAGAGATGATGTAAATTCAGCTTGTTCCACTCTCCTTCCCTCCCGCTATGTATTTTTACCTTCTCCAATCTTTCAAAGTATTCTCTGAGGAATCCCATGGGTCTTTCAGGTCTCACTGTGCATAATTGTACAATGCAATCCTTCAGAAGTTGCTGGATGTTGTGTTTTTGGACGTAAAGTTCACATTCCCGAAGACTACGTTCCTCCTCACTGCTGCTGCTGCTAGAAGCTGCCATGGCTGAAGGTAAGAGAAAGAGAAGGTTAAATAACTAGTGGAAACAAAGATGCTGCTGCCCAGTACAGTCAGGCACTTTACACTGCATTATCATCTTATTGATATCACAGCATAAAACTACCTTTGTCTGTAAGACTAGTAACTAAGCTAAACCATGAAAGAAAAAGCCATGAACTTATTTAGCACCTGGAAAGAAATAAAAAATCTGGGTGCTCTATAGCCACAGGCACAAAAGTAAAAGCATTTGATTGAGCTGGAAAAGCTTCAACAACTCAAGCCCTGTGAGCCCTCAAAGTCAGGGAAGTTTCCACCTAAACTTTCTGCTGATTAAACCTAGTGTTTCATAGGATTAGAGGCTGACTTCATAAACAGAGCCGTATGGTCTGTATGGGGTCATGGGGATGATGACCAGGAGAGCAGGTGGGTGGAAGCTGGGAATCTGAGAGGCATGTATGAAAAGTATTAGGAAGTGAAACTTGTTAAGGCTGAAGCCAAAGCCAGTTCGCCAAATGCCAAGGTAGACTCCACTAACAGAAATTATGGAATCAGAGGCATTTCTCCTAAAAAACTACTCTCCAGTTTAAACTGGTCCATGCTTCATAACTATCTCTGTGGATACACTGCAATCCCAAAAATATTTCTTCAACTGTAAATAACCAAGAGTACATCTTCAATAACATCTGTTATGATGCCAGGTTTTCAATAGATTTTAAAATCATAGTGTCAGCAGCAACACTTTCAAAAATCTCCTTAAGCAGGTTCCCCCCCCCCCCCTTTCAGGTTATAGAACTGGTTTAAAATATATTTTTACATATATGTATATATAAACATTTAATGTCATTTTTGTCATAAAGCAATTCACACTGAAACAGCTAAAGAAGTAGGAAAAAATTTCTCAGGGCATTTTTTATGAAATATAAAGAAAGTTACCTGGCACAGGGAGAGTGGCAACAGCTTATGAATATGCAGCAAGATGTATTGATCCCAGGATCAGCTTTTGAAAGGGAAAAAATGGATTCAGACAAAATAATTTTGAGAAACAACAAGTCACCGAAAAGCCAAGCAGTGCAGTCATAGTACGTGTTTTATCCTACTGAGGCAGCAAATTGAGAAACGTAGACCACATAGGTAATATAAGACTGTGCCCCTTTGAATTATGCTACTGGAGATTACAGGAGCAGAGTTAATACAAAATTGCTAACACTTCAAACAGGTTTCATTCTTGTCACAGTCAATCCCTGCATAAGTACGCACAGACAGATGTATTGTGTGTTGCCTAAACACCAAGTACGGACTTTGCATGGACTGAAAAAGCACCTTAAAGTTCTCCAGTTACTTCTTTTGTTTCGACAGCTCGCACGGTGAAGGTCAGCACTAATTAACAGCCCCAGAGAAACTCGGTGGCTCCGTGACAGGCTGCAAATCACAATCTATGGAAAAAGCACCACACTGCTGAAAAACAGCGGACACGGGCCACGGCTGCTCATGAGAACAGCAAGACCAGTGCAGAAAATACCAAAGAAATAATGAAGCCTCCAGCATTTTACAAAGTATTTTTTCCGCATACGGCAAACCCGAAGTTTTCCAGAGTCCCCTAACGCACGGCTGCACTCCGACCGCCGCGAACCGCCCCGGGGCTGCCCCACCGAGCCAAGGGCCGCCTCACCGCAGGGCCGGGGCTGCTCGCCGCTCCTCGGAGGCGCCGCCGCCACGGCCCAGCGCTGCGGGCGGGCGGGCGGCCCCACGGCGACAGCACCGACGCGGCGCTGCCGAGGCGGGGGGCACAAAGCCCCAGCCCTACGTCGGGCCGGGGGATTCTTCTGGCGTCCCAGCGCCTCCGTGCCCAGCGCCTGCAGGCGACGCCCGGGGCCCGACGAGCCCGCGGGGGCCTCACGCAGCGTGGCCTCTCTCCCCCCCTGGAACACGGGGCCTCCAGCCGGGGCAGGGAAGGGGACCCTGCCCCTCGCCCCCGGCGGGCCCGGGGGCTGCCGGCTCGGGGCCGCTCCCCTCAGCAGGGCCGGCCCCCGCCCCCAAGGCCGCAGGCCTCCCGCTCCGCGCCCTGCCCTTCCCGCCCACCCGGCCGGCCGGCCTCGCCTCCCCGCCCCGCCGCCCCGGAGGCCGCTCCGCCGGGCCGGGCACCGCCGCTCACCTGGCGCGGGCGGCTCCACCGGGCCCTCACCGCCCCCCGCCCCTCCCGGCCCGGCCGCGGCCTCGGCGACAGCAGCGGTGGCGGCTCCCACCGGAAACCAACCGGCCCGGCCAATCACCGCCCGCCGTGACGTCAATGCGCCTCGCTCTCAGCCAGAGCCGTCGCCGCGGTAACCTTAAAGGGGCAGCGCAGGGCGCCGCGGCTCCAACGGGGCGATCGCAGCCCCGGGAAGGAGGCGGCGCCTTTAAGGCGCGCGAGGCTGGCGGGGAGAGAACGGGCGGGGCGCTGAGGGGCGCGGGCGCCCGCGGCGGGACGGGACGGGACGGGCCCGGCCCCGGGGCCCCGCCGCTCGGGCCGGGGAGGCGGACGGGGCCGGCTCCCTCCGCGGGCGCAGGGAGCCCGCCGGCTCCGGGAGCGGAGGCCGCCGCGGGGCGCCCGGGGGAAACCCGCGGTGCCGCTCCCCTGTGTGGGCCTTGCCCGCAGTGGCTGACAGCGCCGGCCTTGCCCGGATCCTGCTAAACGGCGTCGAGGGTGGAAGATGCCGTGCCGTGCCCTGCCCCCGTTAAATAACGATCCAGCGGCCGGCTGGTGAACGTTGGCCTTGACGCTGCCGGGTGAAGGGATCACAGGCTGTTGAGGGGGGGGAAATAAACTGTGTTCAAGTTTGGCAAAGATTTCACTGTAATCGATTTAAAACCCACGTGCAGAATTATTTCATACGTCTTTCTGGCTGAGATGAGCCCTCTGAACCCCTTCACTCTGCGTACTCACAGCCTGTGAGAAGCGGCCGAAGATGTCGGCTGTGCTGGCAGGGAGACGCAGACCCCACGCAAGGACCTGGGAAGATGAGCCCTGAATCCTGCCTCTGATGACCCCCCTATAGCTGAGAAGATAACTCAAGTTACAACTCAATGTTACAACTGCTGCAAGAGCATTTAAACCAAAATTCATCGGCGCTTAACTCACTTGGGAGAATTGTAGAACATCCAACCAAAATGATTCCAGTAACTAGAGTTAAATGTATATTTTGAGATCAGAAGCTATTGGTGCTTCTGCAATGACATGACAAGCCGTCAGGAACTATCTGCCACGGTGTTTCTTCTTTACGAGTTCTCATATTAAAGAAAGAAAGGATAACGGCTTAGGTGCAGATCTTAGATCTGCATTTATAACAGACCCAAGCTAGCCCCTGAGTGCACGTTCCTTAAATGTGTGATAGCCTCTGTCTGTTATGGGCTAATGAGAAGCCAGGGTCCAGGGTTTTCCGACACTAAGCCAAAAGCTGGAACTTTTACCAAAAATAAGAATTGTAAGGAATCATTAATATTTGTGAAATACTGTCAGAGTACAGTATTAGTAAATATCAAATCTACCTGCTCACCTGGTAACAGAGTATTTCTGTCTGTAACTGAAGACTAGTAGAAGTTTCTGAACACTGGGAAAAAATTGTGTACCTTCCCCCCTACAAGCATTTTTTTTTTCTTTTTATCTTCCCTTTTTGCAAGCCGTCTGCTATTGTCACGTCTCACTCCTCCTTGTTTGGACAAGTCCCAGTGCTGTTTTGGGATAGATCCCATCTGGAACAAAGATCAGACCCGTACGTAAAACCTGTTCTGCAACATTCTCTTTATTAAGAAAACAAGTATACTGTTGTACAGCATGCTCTTGAGGCAATCCTTTCCGGAGCCCCGGAGCCAGAGGGTTCAGATGGCACGGCAGGAGCATAATGAAGGGAACAGAACAGGCTTTCAAAAGGAGCCTTGTGATGCCAACCTGAGGTCCCTCTTGTTAACTGGGTACAGCTCCTTCACCGTGAGTCAGCACTGATTTATCTTTGAAAGTTAAATCATGCTTCTCATAAGCATACGTTTGTACATATTCATGTCTTAATTCTTACACTGTTAAAGACGTAAGAGAAATTAAAA
The DNA here is from genome assembly GCF_047370975.1 of Nipponia nippon. Lineage (NCBI taxonomy): Eukaryota > Metazoa > Chordata > Aves > Pelecaniformes > Threskiornithidae > Nipponia > Nipponia nippon. Next base: position 7,614,425 of record NW_028262330.1, read on the forward strand.
ACAAACAAAGCCCTGTTCCATTTGGTCTGGTCTGAATTACAGTCAAACCCTGCTCTTAACTGCCTAATTAAATAATAAACATTCCTGAGTCAATAACTTGCATTACCGTCAGCACTATTCCCACAACTTTCATTTCACACAATTTTATGCATTAGTTTCTCATGAAGCAATCTGTTGCCTGAGGCTGTGGCTGCTGAAGAGCAGAGGAGAGCTGCCCAGGCTGCCAGCGGAATATACCAACGCAAGCGTCAGAGACATAGCGTGACACAGCCAGCGAGTCACCATGAAGAGGGGTAAAGCGGGGACTATGCTTTCACAGAGCTGTACTAGCTGCTTTTGGTTACATTTAATAAGAACGCCATAGAGCCATTTTTCTAATTCAGTTTCATCTCCTCTCCTGTAGCAGAGGCTGTCCTAAACCACCATTTTATTTGGTTTTTAGACAAATCTAGGAGTCAGTCCTGGTTCGGACCCCAATGGCAAGGACCTGGCATTAGCGTGGTAGTGCTGTCAGTGATGGTAACCATCACATGTCCTCAGCGGTGGGACACTCAGTTTTCTCGACTGGTAAATAACTAGCAGAGTCTGAGCATGGACAAGAAGAGATGACTCGCCAGGCAGGGGCTGTGAATCATCATGTGTCACAGCATGGACTTGCAGAAAGCTGCAGATAGGACTTCCTAAATTTTAGCAGCCTGATTGGTCTCATTTTTTAAACCAAGAAACATTGCCTGAAGTATGATATTTCTAGGCAGATTCTGGAAGAAAATGTCTAGGTCGCTGCAAGTTAAGAGGAGTTGGCTACCTAAATACCTCAGAGAACCTGGCCAGTATGTCAACTCATTTTTGTAGCGTACTCTACTGTTAGGTTTCTGTATTTAGCCACTTCTTTTTCAGCCTCATAAGGAGGCGTCAAAAGCACGGTTTTCATGATTAAAAAGAGCAGCCCTCTTCAAGATCATCACAATTCCTTCATCAGCTGAGTGATAATGCCACCTCATCATTCTTTGGCATTTGGCTCATCTCCATTCTGCATTAAGATAGTAGGATACATATTCCTGGTCTCATAAAAGGCCAATAAATCCGTCTGTAAAAAGCACCTGAAATATCCCAAGTGGGAAGATAATTTGTTTGCTTTTTAACAAAGCTTCCCAGAAGTTCTTACAAAAACTAAATTTATTACTCTAATTTTTATGGTGCTATTTATCAACGTGGTGATCAACAGTAATAGAAGCTAAGAATGGTCACTGGGAAGAAAAGAAGTCAAGGCTTTCTATTCTGCTTACCACCATGCAATCATATAAACCCCACAGAGACACTGACTGGCTCAGTATTATCCTGCAAGCATAAAGCATTGCAGCATTCACCGAGGAAGTAAATGAGAGCACACCGGCACAGCGGGTTAGCTGACGGGGAGGAGATCCAGGACAAGGTGGATGGAACAGCAAGGATGACATGGGGAGAGGGCACAAGGAGCAGTGTTAAAGGGGTGTGAAGAGCAGCTTGAAACTGAAGCGGCTGAGGAGTCACTGGATCCATCTGAAAGGAAAATAAAATTTAAAAAAAAAAATCATAGATCACTAGGCCAGAAAAAATACCTCCATGAGCAATCACACTCTGCCAGGAGTAATAGTGGGGCAGTGATTGGGGAGCTCAGGGAGGAGAAAGTTATATGAGCCAAGATGAGAAATAAGAGCATATAAGAAGTCTACCCCTGCTGCGTGCATAGAACAAAAAAACCCCTTCGTGATAGGTACTTTAGTGGCAGCAAAATTAATAGGGCCTGTGGATATCTGCTACGCTACACAGGAGTTATAACAGCAGGGTTTTCTACTGAAGATACCACCCCAACAGTACCATGTTCTGCCCATGAGGCACCAGCACCTTGGGCAAGCCACCGGGACTGAAAGCAAATGAGTCAAACAAGTGTTGGATTGAAACAGCCCATGTTTGTCCCACGCACGCAGTTTTACATGTTAAATCATGCAAATCTATCACCCGTCCTGCACAAGCAGGGTCCAAAGAGGCACAGCCCAACATGCAACACTGTCTTGATCAGAGTGACTGCTGCGTGTGCACTGTCTTGGGGTGGGGGTCACCCCATCGTGACCCGCGCCGTGGGCTAAAAACCACTCTGGACCCTGAAAGATGGTGCGTGGAGGCTGGCTTTGGTCTTGCTGCACGTCAGCTGGGCAGACAGTTGTGTGAAATGGTGCTCAGTGCAGAACGAGTTTGCTTTGAGCAGATCTCAGATTATTTCCATATGTTACTTTGAAGAAGAAAATGACTGGTAAGACTCAAAACACAGTAACCAAGAGCCAAGAAAAAAATGCCCTGAAGTGCCCAGATCTTAAAGACAGGCCAGTCGGGGAATCCATTCACATCTGCAAGACGTGCCTGCTGCAACACAGCCCGTCACACACTCAGTGTGGTTCCCAGCTGGAAGGCTTCCAACACCCAAGGGGCAACATTGGGAACATTTTACCTCTCGAGTAAATGCTAAACAGCTCCAGCAGCGTGAGGGAGGCAATGTAGCCAGCCGGGGTGCCGTCATTATCTGAGGTTCGTCACATAGCTCTCCTGTGTTTGCTTAAGGACAGGCTCAATGACACTTTGAAAAAGCCATGATACCCTGCTTAAATTCTAACACAGATAATTGCCGGCCATCCAACCGTGCTTAACTTGAACTCAATGCTCTCTCTTTCTTCTGACCTAAGGAGTTGTAGACCAGCAATTAACCTGCACCTCAGCAGTGGGGCAAGAAGTTTCTAAGCACCCTCCTGAAAATATCTATTGGAAACTCCCTGCTTAGGTGTCTATGCACAAGTCTGAAGGACTTCAGGGGGACTCTCTCTCTCCTCAACTCTGAGTGAGGACAGGGATTAGCACCGTGGGAAACAGATGCAGGTCAGAGTGCTAAGCTGCCTCACAAGAGCTGGGAGATAGAAAACAGCATCCAAAGCACCGCAAAAAAGACCCTGTGAGGCTCAGTCCTCCAGAGAGAGGGAAGGAGATGGGAGAGCAGCAGGTCTTTGCCTCCTGCAACTCAGATGCACACCACCTTTGCTTTGCATCGTTAACTTTATACAACCTCTGGGCTGCTTCAGCAGTTTGTGAACTGCCCAAGCATCTGCAAATGTGATTCTGGACTTTCAGATCCCTCTGACGCAAACCAAATTAAAGAGCAAAGAGACAGTGTGCAGCTACTGTTGACTTCTTTTCCGGGAACGCATGTGAAATACTACTAGTGTTTGTTTTGTAATAGAATGTAAATACCCGCATTGAAAAGAATCCTCAGTTCCCGTGCTTTTAACATAGAAGCAGTCTGGGGAGAGCTCCCTCTCTGAGCATCATCTGTGACACAGTTCTGTTGCAAGCTAAACGCACACATAAAAGCGTTCAAAACAGCCATTTTCTTATGCGCTTGTCTCTGAAAGCAGGTGGCAAAGTAAACACATCATGCAGTCAGTCAGATCCACTATTCTTGGTCTGGACTGACGTCCAAACAATGTCTGGACCGACATCTAACAAACTGGCTACAGAATCAAACGATTTCTGATGCAAGTTTCTGCCTCCCTCCCCCAAAGATAATAGAACATTTTCCCAGATGGAAGGAACCCACTTTTAAAACAATAGGTCTTTGAAATGTCAGCTAAGGCTTTGCTTGGCATGTGCTGTGTGCCGCAGGAATACAATATAGCCTTATTCATTCTTCAACTGTAACCCTTAAAACTGAAGCAGCAAGATTGTTAAGAGATGCAGGTCTAGTTTCGTGCTCTGCTACTGATTTCCAGCCTCTCCTGTGGAAGTCTCTTAGCCTCAGTCCGTCTCGGCTTCCCTCAGCAGGATGAGGATAAAAGCGCTTTCTGGGCTGAGGAGGAAGCCAAGCTCATGAGATGTTTGCATGCTCCAGTAACGGGGATCAGCAGTTGAATTACTTGAACAAGGTTTAAGCCCATCACAAGAGAACGGATTCAGTATGGTTTGTAAAAGAAGTCATGAAGCTGCAGTCACATGAACTTGGAGGCTATGGCTTGCAATGGCTACAGTTACCTTGCTCCTGCGTAGACCACAGTCTCGTGGACAGTGTAGATGCCTCCCTGCATTCTCTGTTTGAACAAGAACCAAGTTGTTCCTGCTATGAATCTATTTATTATACCAATGTTTTGTGCCATTTCTCCTCAAAGCCCCTCCTTGTCTCCTCTAGCATGAAAGAGGAGAAAGTAACGCAGGTCATGACACAGACTTACGTGCTCGGAGCGCGGGCGGTGAGCCTGTGTCTCCCAACGTTATCCCTCCACAGCCTCCCTGGGCAGAGCTGCTCCTCTGGTCTGGCCACACCAGGCTGCGCAGGAACCCGACGTTGCCCCGTCCGTCGGGACTTCTGTGTGCTCCCAGCATTCTCTTGCAATGTTACTTGTTCCGATCTCTCATGTCAGAACATTATTTGATCTTTAGATAATTACAGAGGAATTACAATTGGTGCTGTATCCAAGAGTTAAAGGGAAGGCAAAAGTTTCTCTCTCCCCACTTCTAGTTTTAACCCCTTTGCTCTCTGTGGTACACGTCTTATGGTTCTCAGCTGAAGAGACTCCGAGACTTTAAAGAGGCCGGTGTGCACCCCAAAGACATGAAAATCAGCCACCCTCAGCCTGTGCCGCTCCTGTGAGCGGTGTGTCAAACCAATTCATGAAAGCCTCCAGTAAGATAATCCATTATCAGGGTAAGTGTGATGTCCTAATCCTAGTTAGGGAAATGGGATATTTGCCAGAGCAAGGGCACGATAAGGAGCATTAATCCAACTTACAAGGAAATGCAGCATTAGGTTGCAAGCTCTTCCCTGACCTTGGCAAGCACTTCTGAAGGGGCTGCTCACAAAGGACAGCTCGGTAAATGGCAGGATCTGGCTCAGGGTCAGCATCTAAAACTGGAATGAAAAACTACTAGAAGCAAAGCTCTCAAAACTTTAGTGACATTCAGACTGGCTGTGGATTCAAGCATGACTGCTCTTGTCCTTCCATCACCCTGATCGATGTAAATGCCAGCAGATGGCTCTCGAGGTCTCAATGCACCTTTCCTGATTTCTGTACCTAAACAGAGCTCAATGAAACTTCTTGCATGCACATAGCACACACGCTTCCACTGCGTACCCCTTCCCCTGCCCACACTAGGTCAGCATCTGGCCAGTCAATTTAGCAAGACGAGCCAGTCTGCTGGTGACTGTCACAAATTTGTTCTGTCCGTTGTTTTTTCTTTCCCACATTTTTATATTTGATACAGGAATCATGATATCAAAAAAAAAAAAAAAAAGGTTTTGAACTGATGACTTCTCTGGTGTCTAGATCTTGTGATCAGGGTTCTTCCAAACTCAGATTGGCCTCTGACATACACAGTCCAGCATTCCACTTTCTTCTCAATTTTCCACTGTATAAGAGAAAAAAAAAAAAAACAAAACCCAAACTGATATGTCCTGACATAAATAAGAAGTAACTCATCAAAGCAAGAGAAGAATGCAAGGTATAAATTCCACATCCCTTTCTATAGCATTCTATTAGTAGGACTACTCGACTCACTCTGAAGCCAGTGGTTTTTCCTACAACAGTACTGAAAGCTAGTGGAGGGGCAGGTAATCCATTGGATAATCCAAAGAGTAAGCAAAGACTACTCTCTCCATTTAACAAGTACCATGTAGAAACGTTGCTGCGTACCGATGCCGGACTGGCATGAACGATGTGTGCGGCTGGACTCGGGGCACCAGATGGCAGCATTTATTGTCTGCAGATCCTAGAGCAGCCGGGACTGGCAGTTCAGTGCTTGACGATTCATGCTATCAAAGCCCCTAAAGGTTGGGCTGCAGCCCCTTCATCCTCCTCTGCCTCCATGATCATGATACCACTTGGTAAGGGCAACAGATAAGAGCAAAGTGAACGTGTATGTGCCACCTCTCCCCACTCTTTTCACATGCAAAAGACGGTTTCCTTGTTGTAATAAATGCTTGCTCTCCTTATTAGAAATTCACCTTTTGCCTGATCCCTCCTGCCTGTTTTTCCCCTGGAAGCACTAGACCCTCACCAGGCTCCTAGTTATCATGAATACCAGTGAAGGGTATTTAGCAGATTTAGCCCCTGCCAAGACCATTTTTTTCTGTAGCAGATTTCATTCAAATATCAGACATATCAGTAGGAGCAGGCTTTTATCTCAGATGGAAGAGCTTGGCTGGAATTTAAACACTGAGCTAGGGAAAAGCCTAAAAGCTATCAAAAGGTACCTAACCCTTCTCATGTCGCATGGCAACACGCAGGATGCCATGGCTGGTTCCCCAGCTTCTTCACCTCCATTTTCTCTTTAAGGCTTGAATACATACACCCAGGATGGAGAACACAAACCAACATCTGTCATACAAAGTTTTTTGCGTTGAAAAATCTCCATGATCAGATGGCCACACTCTGGACTGGTTTTAGAGTTAACGACCGAGTTGAGGTTGTTGCTGTCAATGGTTACTGCACACAAAGTAGAGTTACTGCAGTCACGGGATTGTCAGGAAAGGGAAGCCAATGCCTGGTATATTCTTCCCAGCAAATGCAAGCGTCAGAGCAGGAGCTATCCTGGTGTCTGGTGTGACTCTCTGCTGTCTCCTCCAGACCATTTTCTCCAGGTGTGACATATACCCAGATCCCAAGAAGGAATTCAGCCCCTAACTACTACCTCCTTCCAAAGCTGTGTTCCCGAAAACCACAGTTTAGCTATTTCTTTTAGACATCAGAGACGCCTCATTTCTTTACCAGAAAGACCCACAATTTCCACACACAGCACCTCAGCTTCTATTTCATGCCCAAATCCCAAGTGCCCCAATCTGCCAGAGCACAGATCCCGAGATCTCTTAGGGCTCTTGTGAGGCTGGGCTTCACCAACGCACAGAAGCTACTCCAGCCAGAGGAGCAGCTTGCCCTGATGCTGGCCCTGGTCTTACAGCCGCGGCCATCGTTGTGGCATGGCTGTACTCTGGAGCAACACCTGGTCCAAAGGCCACCGAAGGTTTTCACACTGTAGCAGAGGACAAGAACTGTTTCCTCCGCTAATTAAATAGCCATTGTAGGCAGCTAGCTGAAAGGAAGATTGACCAACATGGTTGCATCACTCAAGCTACAAAAATAATTGTGTTGCCCAAGTCTCAGATGCTTCTGTGGCTCTGCTTTATCAGGGCTTCATTATAAAAGCAGCTCACAGTGATTACCCAAGCAGCAAACATCTAACTGTAGCAGTTGCTCAGAAACTGTTTTTTGAAATACAAAGCACTGACCCCCTGGTTTTGTTTGTTGGGTTTTTTTTTGTTGTTGTTTTATTTTTAAACTTTTTCCTGCTCCACAACCCTATTTTCCATTTGACATCCCTGTTTCAAAATCAACCTATGCTGATCCACAGGAACAGTCTCAGGACATTCAAAAACAGCTTTTCTGTTTCATTTTTGGGTTTTATTAGAGCTTCCCACTAGGCCCCTATGAATAGAAGATGTTTTCCCCGCAAACATAATGAATTTAAAATTATTCCCCTGCTGCCTTTGCAGCGTTGCTCATGTGCTGTGTCCTAGAGATGCTCTGCCATCAGCCTCACTCCAAGCTAATGCTCTTTTGAAGCTGTGTGTTTTCATACTTCCTCCCCAAAATTAATCATCTTCACAGTTGCAGGTTTTAAACTCTGTAACTGGGGAATATTATGGACACTCAAAGGCCCACATGCTGCAAAGGGGGATTAATCTAGGCAGATATATGTGTCCACATGAAATCTGCCTCATTTGGATGATATTGCATGTGGCTCTTTTTCCAAAAGCCCTGTGGTGCACATCAAGTGATCTAGGACCAATGACTTCAGCACTCACATGAGGATTACTCATCTAATTAGGGGGTTTGCAGGCTCTGCCCCTGCGTTTCTGTGCACTGTTAATGTCATTGTACTGACTTCTAGAACATTTGTCATTTAGGGACTGGCTCTAGGGTTTGTTTTTCTTTGTATTTTCCCCGCTAGATTTGAACCCCACAAGGTAGCAGCGGCATTAATCGCATGAGTGAAGCTGTTCTGCACACAAACGCAGTTAAGTTTAGAGTGCAGATTTTGTAAAGAAGGACAGACTAGACCCTTCGGAGCCCCGTTTAGCCCAGGAGACAGAGAGGAGGACTGTCCCGTTTCCCGGTGTCCTCACCAGTTTTCCCCGCACCGCTCGACCCTTCCGCGCCCCAGACCCTCGCCCACCCCTGGCAGCGCTCCCCTGACGCCAGGCCCGGCCCCCCAGCAGCCCCTTGCTGCCGTCCCCCCGCGGTGGGGCCGCCCCAGCCGCCGCAGGCAGCGCTGAGCCCCCAGATGTGCCCCCCCCAACCGCTGCCCGGGCTCGTCTGATGCAACCACAACATCACCACGTGGCCACGCACAGCTGTTCCCCGCCGCCAGCCAATAGCAGCCCGCTCCGCTAACCCCGGAGGCGGGGCCGTCCCGCCCGCCCTTCGCGGATAGGTCGATCCGCGAGTCTATCGGCGGGTTGGGCGGGCCCTCCGGCGGAGCGCGGGCCAATGGGAGGCGGCACCGCCCCTGGCCGCCGCCAGCGCCGCGGAGCGGGCCGGGGCCGGCGGGGGGCCGGAGCGGGCCGAGCCGCCGCGCCCGCTCCATGGAGGCCGCGGCCGAGGCTCCGGGGGGGCCCGCGGCGCTCAGCTGCTTCTCCTACAACCAGGACTGCACGTAAGCGGGGCGGGCGCCGCGGGGCGGGGGGGCGACGGCAGCGCGGCGGACGGGCGGAGCGGGCCCGGCCCCACGGTCCCCACGGGGCGCGACGGCTCGGAGCGGGGCTGGCCCTACAGGGGCGACCCCCGTGGGGCTCTGGGCGAGGCTCTTCTCCCCACGGCCCAAACGGGGCTGGCCCCGGGGGATCCCGCGGCCCCCCAGGGCCCTGCTGCCCTCTCCGGGGGCGGCTGGCTCTCGGCAGACATCCTCAGGTGCCCCCACGCAGGGGCTGGGAGCCCAAGGAGGCCGCAAATTCGGAGGAATCACTTTTTTTTTTACCTCCGCAGCAGCTTGGGAAGCCTTTCTGGATGGCTAGAGAAGTGACTTTCTCTCAGGGCTTTGTCTGCTGACAGCCCCTCCGTGCCGATGGCTGGCTGGCCCTGTGCTGCGGCCACTTTGTAGGTGGCAAAGTTGCCCAGAGCTCCGTGCTGAGAGCCCTGCGCAGGCTCTTGGTGAGCAGCCTGTGCCAAGGTACCGCCCCACCACCTCCTCAAGACAACAGAGGGTTTCCTTGGAGCCTCTCACCCGTACATCCTTGCTAACCTGTAGTTTACCTGCTTCAAAGCCCATCATTTAAGAACAATTTCCAAGTGGGACAACAAACATCCTGAAGCAGAGCTGCACACAGTGTCTGGCAATCCCAGCCCAGAGCCAAGATCAGCCCCGATAAGAATCACAGATACCAGTCTCACACCTGGAAATATCATGACCTGTGCAGCACTGCTTTACATTTACTGTGTCTAAACAAAGGGATTTGATGGGTGGTAATGTGCTGCTGACGTGAACCTGCTGGCCACCACCACCAGCACAAACGCTGTGCGTTGGTATTCTGGGCTGGCTGCTGATTTAAGACCTAGATGTTGCTGGTTACTATATCTGGAACTGAGCAGAGCTAGCACTTGGCATGACTGTGCCTTGCGCTACGTGCCTGCATCCACTGCCATTAGCAGGGAGAGCAAAACTTCCACTGCCCTTGCAAGTCAGTGTAGATGGATCAGCTCCTTGCTTAGGAAACAGCTCCCTTTTATGTCCCAAAGGTCCTGTCTGCAGCCTCCCAGGCAGAGATACACCTGTTTGTTCCTTCAGCAGCCACAGGACCATATGAATGGACGATAGTTTGCTGTCTCACAGGGATACTGTGAGCCGCCTTCTGTAGGCTGCAATAGCCTCAGATGGAAAGCAGGACTTGGGTTTGTTACCTTATACGCTTTAGTTCCTGGTACAGTTCCACTCTCAACCTACCCATTGCCCCCTACATGGCTCTTGCTATCACCTGGAGGCCACAAGATCTGAACTAGCAAGCTTTTGTCTTGTCTTTGCAGCTCCCTGGCAATTGGAACCACAACTGGATACAGGCTTTTCTCCTTAAGTTCTGTGGAACAACTGGACCAGGTCCATGAAAGCAGTAAGTCTCCTCTTTTGCTGCGGTGGAATATTGGCCAACAGACTTTACCTGTATTACTGCACTTCAGCCTGCCTTGAGGGGGTGATTCTGCTCACTGCCATTGCACATATAGCATCCATTTCTGCTGTACCCATATCAAGAGAGGAACAGTTCTTGTTATTGCCTTGTGCACAGCAGCCTTTAGAGTGAGCTACAGCCTTGGAGAAGCTTCTGAACAGTCAGCAGTACTTTAACAAAGTTGAAGGAGTCCCACAAGTTTAGAGTCCAGCTTCTTTTTCACTGCTGTCAGTCTGACAGCAGCAGTTTGTCCTGCAAACCAGCACTCAGAGGTAGTTTACCACTAGTATGTTTCAGATACATGGACAGAAGACTGCAGAATCCCAGCACAGATGCTGGATAACTCGCAGACTTTTAGTCCTATGTGGTATTTACAAGCAAGATGTTTTTAACAGGTTTCCCATGTAAGAAGATCATTCACAGCAGGCTTTCAGCTATTAGCTGTGCTCAGAGCAGCATGCAATGCACTTAACAGCCCGAAACAAGTGAGGCCTCATGGAACATATACTCTAGTCTGGTTCAGGCCATGGCCAGAAGTATTCCAGCAAGATGCACCAAAGATATGCCTCACAGCTAGGAGATGCTGGTCTCTCTCCACTGGCTGTAGAGGGAGCCTCAGCAACCAGACATAGCTGCATCACCTGGAACAAAGTCCAGGCTCTTTTCCTCTTTACCCCACAGAGTAGCTCAGCTGCTATACAGCAGCAAGCCATAGACTTATTTTAAAGTTATTTAGGACTTTGGATTGCCCCCAGAGTCAGACCAAGGGCCAGAGAGAAACAGATTGCTGGTGGTGGCACACTCAAAAGTGATGGGCTGAGACATGAGCAGTCCCCATACCTCCAATGCAGGACAGCCCGAACACTGAGCACCACTCAGGACACTTAAGAGTCACGGTCTCTGATGATTTAGGTACAGGTCCACCAGGACCATTGTAATGGTACCTTCTCAACGCAACAGGAGCCATCCCAAACATGATCTCTGCAAGACATACCACACCATGTTCACCACAGCCATGCTAGAACTCTCTAGAGACTGTGACCCCAGTGACAGGGAGGGCTCAAACACATCAGCCTTCCCTAAGGAGGCTGGGAGAAATCAGACACCATACAGAATAAACAGTGAGTTGCACACAGCTTGTCCCTTACCTCAATAAGCCCTTGCTTGCCTACTCCCTCCAGGAAAGTCCCTAACCAAGCTGCCTGAGCTCCTCCTTTTTATATCCCCTTCCCAAGGATTAGTTTCAGCTGGAGGGCGCTGCCCAGGAGAGGCACAACAGCACTGTCAAAGGGGGCTGGCTTAAATTCTGCCTTCAGGGGAAGATTCCGTAATCCCTTCCTGCTCTGACGTAAATGCTTTGTGCCAGGTATGAGAAATTTTTAACAAAAGCAGGTGTTGAACACCTTAGCACTGAGCCTTCCAACCCAAATCCCTCCTGAGTTGAGTCTTGCTGGTTGCTGCAAACAAACCAACCATTTGCCAAGCTAAAGACTTTGTCTTGCTTTCCTTCTGTGCCCAGATGAAATCCCAGATGTTTACATCGTGGAGCGTCTGTTCTCCAGCAGCCTTGTGGTTGTGGTCAGTCATGCCAAGCCACAGCAAATGAATGTCTACCACTTCAAGAAAGGGACAGAGATCTGCAACTATAGCTATTCCAGTAACATACTGTCCATCCGGCTGAATCGTCAGGTAAGAGGCTGGGGAAAGGCGTGAGCCAGCGTCGTCCCACTCTGGCTCTTGGCTGGTGTTGCCTTTCCAGCTGGAACCCCACTGGCAGGTTTGCACAGGGAGTGTGAAGTGGGACTGGAGGGGTAGGGACCTGTCCTCTTCTGGCAGCTCCCCTTCGGGCTTGGTGACCCCTGACAGAGGAGCAGGATGGCTGTGGATATCATCTGCCGCAACTGTTTGCTTCAGTAAAATGAAGCTAACTCCTTGTTCGCATAGCAGTTACACAAGGACTTTTTGTTGTCTGCCTTCTTGCCTATTCAGCGTGCAGCTCTGCCAAAAAACCACCTTTTCATCTTCCTCCCTCCCTTGGATTCCACATCCTGACTTCAGGCCCACCTCTGCCATCTTGGTTGCAAATGAGACCTTCAAAGTTCGTAACAAAACCCAGGAGTAACTTGAACTCCATGGATGAGGCAAAAGGCTGCTTCTCAAGTACTGCTAGCAGCCTTGTTTTATTTTTAAAGGTATAGAAAAAAATCAGGCCACTTAGAAGGCAGCTTTTAGAGTGTTATTCTCTGAACTGACATAGCCTCATGCAGCCCTGAGCCGTTTTGGAGGATTTTAAGTCACCTTTTCTTTTTTTCCATAATTATTTTCAAAGTATATGCCATAAGAAGCAGAGGACATTTTACAATGAAGAAATAAGCAGTCTGTGTAATTGTATATAATCAGCCTCTCCTCAGTTAGCAACAGTGAGTCCTGCAGCAAGGCTCTCCCATAAGGAAACTCTGGGTTGAGTTTCCAGTAAAGCTGTGTTTGACCAGAAGCTCCTGTACTACAATTAAATCCTGTCCTAAATTGATTTTTTTCACTTACACTTACAATGGAGCTGGAGAAATAAGGACTTCCTTTGAATTGCAGATAGATGTATATGTATAAAAATAAACTGGGAGGTTCTGCTTAGCAGCTCTAGGAGATTAGTGTGAGAATAAAATAAGTTCAGGCTTCTCCCCGTGTGCTGCTCTGGAGATTACCTGGAGATGATGCACAGGCCCAGCTTTGCATCCGCATTCCTTGGCTGCTTTAGGAGCTTGGGTTCAAATCCTGGGCTGAGGTCGTCCTCCAGCCATAATGCAGACAAACCTGGAGAGGTTTGAAGATGCTACAGATACTTGGGCAGATAGATCACCGTTTCAGTCTACATTCAAGATTTAAACTGGTGGCAGTCAGGCTCTGCGTGTGCTGTGACGTTTGAGCCTTTTGCCTGGGCTTCTGTATGAAAACTATACTTCGTTAAAAGTCCATAGAAAGCCAAATCCCATACAAGGTGTTAACAGAGGAAAATGGTGGCAAATAAAACGGGAACAGGTCTCAAACAAATGGTGCATGTTTCGATTTGATCTCTCTGTGAAAAAGTCCTCACTGTGCAAACAAGCAAGTCCCTCGGTTGTTGTTGATCCCTGGGAATTTTTGTTCCAAGCTCCATTATGGCTATCGGGTGTGTTAAGGTAGATCGTGATTTGTCTCAAAGTGGGGAATAAGGCTGTGCTGTGGGACCGGTGACAAGCTCTCCCGCAGCCTCCCTGGGTTTTCATTCACTGCTGAAACCCTGCTGAGGTCTTTGGAGAGGTTTGATTCTTTTCCCTGGCTGTGTCCATACCCAGCACATTTAAGTCCCCAACACACAACTCAGTTATCTAACCTGATTCGTGTCAAATTGAGGTACTAAAGAAAAATACTGGTGAGCAGTAACATTTTGTACAAGACGCAGTGCCTTGAACCCTGTGTAGCCATCACAACACCAGGCACCTTCTCTGAGGCTCCGTCTGTGTGCACAGTGAGGACAGAACCCATTTCTCATCTCAGCAGGGTCTGCTGTGATGTTAGCGTGGGCCGCAGGGCTGCATGGAGGGCAGGAGGCAGAGAACCAGCCCTCTCCCACTCGTGGTGAGCTTGTCTAGGCCTCCTTCGCCTGTTCACCTCCCACCCCCATCACTTTCCTGGATTTTGTCCCTGTCAGTGCCAGCATCTCTCAGCATAGAAGTCGGTGCAGCAAGGCTGCAGCTCTGGCTGTTGCTTTGCCGTCATCTGGAAACCTCTCTGCACCTGTACATCAATAGCAGTGCGTTTTGCAGTTCTGGGAAAGCACGTGGTGGCTTTGCCGAAGTCAGCTGTATAAATATTACTCTGACGGTCTCTGCTAGCGAGTTGATGGCTGTTACTGTAGAAAAGGCAAAGTCTTCCTGGAAATGCAAAATGGCTCTGACACAGCCCCAGATGCTGTGGTTAGCAGGAATAGAAGTGGGAAAGAGTTTGATCCGAGAGTAATGGTGGAGCAAGGCAAAGATTTTCTAATGTGGGTGTTTCAAGTTAGTGACTAAGCTCCACATTTAGATACTAAATAAGTGGCCTCATTTCTAAAGAGGTGGAGGCTTCCTGTACATGGATTCGGGTGCTCCAACTTCAGGAGCCTGGATGGAGTCTGGCCTTACGTTTTTATTGGGTGGGTTTCAGTGCTTCTGGACACTTGGCACTAACGTAGGTGGAGCTGTGCGCTCGCTGGACTTAGAAAGCACAACCCTTCAGCCGGATCCAAAGCCTTGTCCCAAAAAAAGCCTCTGTGCAAAATGCCTCCATGGTAGCACATAGAGATCTGGACCAAGCTGAGACACAAAGCTGAGTGGTCACAGAGATGGTGGCCCAGTGCTAAGGTTACAGCATTAGGCTTCCTTTTTCCTTTCTGCCTTTCCTCCCTATCGCTTGGCAGCTCTCCTCTTAGCGGCTGCCTCCTGGCTGGCTGGGTGGGTGTTCCTGACGAGTGCAGCAGAAGAGGTACAAGCAGATTAACTCGGAAATACCCTACCCATCTGCCAAGATGGTGTAAATGTGACTGTCCCTGAACAAATGTTTCCCAGCCTAGTTTTTATGCATTTCTGCAGGGCACATAAAGCAGTCTTGCCTGCTGATGCTGAATAGGAAAAGAAGCATTAATTCGCTGAACAGATGCATTAGGTTTAGCAGTGGCAGGAGGCCCGTCACCTAAACGTTCACTCCCAAATCAGGAAAAAGTCAGGGCAAGGGGCACTCAGTCCCATCTGTAGGCATACTGACAAGCAGGGTTGGTAGCCTCTCTGCTGCCTGGTCTTATGATCAAAAACTAATTTGCTATGAAAAGAACTGCAAAGAAAAGTTGGGGTAGGAAAGGAGGGCAATCAAGGCCCCAGGGCTGGGGTATAACCCTGATGTGTCTTCCTGTTCCTGGGGCCTGGGGATGAGAAAGATCAGCTCTTACAGTTGCAGAGAAGAAGTCATGATGTTTTAGCTGCTTTCTAAAGCAAGATCAGATGCAGGCAGCTCTCAAAAGCAAAGTCATACAAAATCAAAGGTTGTCCAATGAGAAGGAATGGAGAAGCAGAAGAGATCATGTTTCTGTTACATTTCAGTGCATGAGAAATTCCTGTTGAATTTTTCTAACAGTGAAGATTTGGGTGTGCGAACTGTGGGAGCAGCAGACAGAGGCACCGTGCCGTGCTGGTGAGGTTCTGTGCATGTCCTTTGTGTCCTTGCAGAGGCTGGTTGTTTGCCTGGAGGAGTCAATTTACATCCATAACATTAAGGACATGAAGCTTTTGAAGACTATTCTGGATACGCCTCCAAATACAACAGGTAAGCGCAGAAAAACTGTGTGAAAGGGAGAGATCAGCTCTGCAGGAGCTTTGTAGAGCCACAACACTCATGTTAGAATTTGAACCAGCCTGGGGTTTGTGTATCCTAATTCAGCCTTGGGGAGCCAGAAATGCACGGAGGCGGCCAGTCGGGCTTGGGAGAGCAGAAACCCTGCTTTGTCCTGAGCAAAACCCGGCTCTGTCCTGAGCAAACGCATCAAAAGAGAGCAGAAATGGTCAGCGTGGTTTGACTTCGCCTCCCAGGTTCGGTCCCTTCCTGTCCTTGCGTGGGATGTCCGTGCAGCTCACAGCTTCCCGCACTGTGCCTTTATTCTCTTTCACAAGCGGAAAGCTGTAAGGCAGGCCAGGACCACAAGCTTCCCTCCACATATAGGATGACTTGAAACTCTCCCTCCGGGGCTCCCTGCCCTTCCTTCACTGTGCCCTGCGTCAGAGAGTCCCGTGGCGTTTTTGCTCTCGGGACAAAGGAGCCCCGCTTGCCTGTGCTGCCAGCGTGAGTCAGCTCTGCAGCGTCACGCCGTGCTGCAGAGCTTGGCACTCCCTGCAGACTTGTGGTTAACCCAGGTTTTCTCTCGGCCATGGACATGCACTGCTCTGCTAAGGTAGAGAGCTCCTGTGATTACTTACAGGCTTGGGGTCAGCTCCCAAAGTGATTAGCGCTGTGACGATCGCCTGCGGCAGAAAACACAGCCAGGCACAGCACTAATTCCCTGCAAGGGAGTTCCCAAGAGCCTGGGCTGCCACCTGATATTATTCCATATATGCTGCAAACCCAAGCGGCAGGGCAGGTGGCTGCAGAACAGATCCTCTCTGTGTGGTGTAGGGTGAATCCAGCTTTTCTGCTCATGGGAGAGGAGCTATTTTTAGCTGCGGATAGGGAAAGTTGGCCGAGTGCCTGCGGCAGCGCTGCCATGCGTTGCTGCGATATCCCGGTCGGTTGCAGGCTGCAGCATCGTTTCACGGGTGGTTGATCGGGAAGTTGCTGATGTGCTCATGCCTGGCTTCTGGGCTTTCAAGGGATGCTCCTCTGGCGGCTCCCCTGACCTACTTCAGGTCTCAACAGATGGCCTCTCCATGTGGATTAAACATACTAAATACTGCAAATATAATTAAAGTTTAAAACCCTTCCGAGAAAGCCCAGCAGCGGCGGGCAGGGCAGGGATACCCAGGCCTGAAGCTGTTCTGCAGTGGGGCTGAATGATCAGGTCATGGTTTAAGAGCAACAGCAATCAGCACTCGCTGGGATGGGACTAGGCTGCTGCAGATCATAGGACTTCATACAGGCTTAATTTTTTAAAACCCTTTTACCGCAGCAGCTGTCATTGAAATGAGCTGAGTGACAAGCGCTGTGCCACGCGGGCTCCCTTTGTCCCTGGACCATCTGCTTTGGTCCCAAGCCTGACCCCGAGGACAGCGTGTCTGGGAGGCCGAGGCAGTCCAGCCTCACTGCTCTTTGGACAACCCTTTTCGGAGTGGGGATCTGTGCTGGGAGGGTGTAGGAGCACACAGCAAGTGTGCCACCCTCCCCCAAAGTGTGCGCCAGCATGGTGAGGACCGGGATTTGCTGCATGCCCACTGGCCGGTCACAGTGAGATCTCTGGCTGTTCCTGGCCAGGACCTGGCTCCCAGTCCAGCCTCCTCCACGCAGGAGAGGAAAAGGCCCACGGTGGCAGAGCCTGTTGTTGTTCGTGTGTGCTCAAGCATGTTGTTTTTCATGTGCCTCGTGTCAGGGGCAGGATTTGCACCGAGGAGGTCACAGTGCTCGTGGTGACATGCATGCCACGAGGGCACATCTCGGGGACAACTGCAGCTTTGGAAACCACCTCACGTGGCTCCTCCCAAGCCCCAGATGCGCCTGAACCTGCGGCTTGGGGGCAAGGCCCAGCTTCTTGGACACAGTAGCTTTTTTCCATGCTGCTCGAGGAAGCCACCTGTGATGTGGCATTCCCAGACATGCCATCCTGAGCAGCACCAGCCTGCCTCCTCCCTCCTGATCCTGCCACTGCATGCACTGACCCTCCTCAGGGCTGTGGGGCTGCCAAGAGCAGAGGAGCATCTTCAAAGGCTGCCCGTGCCCCTTGTGATCCTTGTTCTTTGTGCATCCCTGAGGTCAGCCCAGTGCACTCGCATCTGTGTTTTCCCCTGGCCTGGTTTCCCGTCCGCCTCTCCCAGCCAGGCGCGGAGCAGAGGGAGCGGGTGACTCACACCAGCCGCTCAGAGCTTGCTTTGTTTAGCTTGAGCGTTCTCTAGGTCCTCCACTCAGAGAAAGGGCTGCGCTGATCCCCCCCGTGCTGCCTGGGCTGGGGGAAGACCATACTGAAAAGACACCCTTGCTCATCCTGAGCAAAGTCTCTGGGCTATCTCTGCCTTCCTCCTATCCCTCCCTCTTTGGGTGCCTTTTAATTGCCTGCACTTTGCTGCTGCTGTGCCTCTTCTCCCCAGTGCGCGCCGTCCCTGGCATGATGTAAATGCCTCTGATTGATAGGGAGTGGATCCCTGGGGCCCCTGGCCGATCCTGCAGCTCCTGGCTCTGCTGCGGTCTCTTTGTTTAGTTATAAACAATGACCTAAAATGAGAGCTTCAGCCGATCCTTCCCTGCTGCTGGGCCTGGGCCAGGGCCATGTCCTGACACGACGGGTTGCGCGGCATGTGTGCGCGTGTCCATGTGCATACGTGCACGCGTGCGGGCGTCCTCTTTGGGGAGTATGGCAGCATCCCCGGCAGCCTTTAACCCCGCGGCTTCCTCTGCACATGGAGCTAGGTGGGACCCCCGGCAGGGGCCAGGAAGCTCAGGTCGTGCTGAAGCCTTGAGCCGGATTTGGGAGGACTGCAAGCATGCAGATATGGTGCAGGAAGCCAGTGAGACCCGTTTCTGTGTGTGACAGGGTTCGCTGGGATGGGTCTGTAGCCAGCGGCAGAAAGGAGAGGCAGGAAGAGATGCTCTTTTCCGAGGTCACCTGGGGGACAGGCGGGTGGACATACCCACACACACATCCATCCATCCCTGTCTCATCCTGTAATTCCTGCTCACTGTGAACCTCACTTTGTTTGGGAACCTTTATGCTCATGCTGGCATAAAAACAGATGGCTATTATGGGGAAGAATTCCTGCTGTGGTTAAAATTTAGCTAGGTTCAAGTTCCTTGTCAGTCAGAAACTCCTTGTACAACTGTGGCATTTGCTTTGTCTTTCTCTGCTTCCCTTTTCCGTTCAGAGAAAAAGGAAACAGCACTGCCCAGCCCCGCGGCCGCGGCCGTGCCGTGCCAGCCCTCACGTGCCAGGCTTCATACAGGGCTGCGTCCACACTGCGCTGCTCATCTGAGCTTCTGACCCGGCACCGACACCCTGCACGCATCTGGAGGTGCCCAGATGTGCCTGGAGTCCTGTTAGCCCTGAGACCAAGATGTCCCTTGCTGTGTTTCATGCACCTATTCTTGCCTTCTCAAAGGAGATGATTAAGGGGATGAAGCCAAGAGTGTGCCCAAAAGCAGGACCTGGGCTCCTTTTGAGCAGGGTTTGGGGGAGGATGGTGGCTGGGAGAAGGGAGCCGTACTGTCCCATAACAGCAAGTGTCCCCACGCCCGAGGCATTGCCAGCGCGCAGCCGGTGTGCGCCCGGTGCCGGACACTGCCCCAAAACGAGACAGAGCCTGAACCCTCTGCGGTGTCCATGGCCACGTTTCTGCTTTCCGTCCTCCACCAGCAAACAACCTCAGCTGCGTCCTTCTCGCCTTGCCAGGTCTGTGTGCTCTCTCGATCAACCACGCCAACTCCTACTTGGCTTATCCTGGCAGTGCGACCAGCGGAGAGATCGTGCTTTACGACGGAAATACTTTGGTAAGTGTGAAGCTCGCCCATTTGGATACGGGCAGGGACTGAAAACAAACAGAACCACAGCAAAGCCAACAGGGCCTTTAGGAAGGATGAATAAATACACTCCGCCAAGCTAGACTGCAAGGGAATTGCCCAGGGCAGACACGTTCCCCATCCCCCTTGCTTGGACACCATGCGAAGCAGGCAGCCTCTTTGAGATCAGGACATCCATCTCCCAGAATGGGATATTAAGGGAAACGTGACCCATTACCCCACAGCCCGAGGGCCACTGCCAGGCTGACACCGGGATTCCTATAGGGGGTTCCTATAGGGGCTTCAGCAGCGTATCCCGTGGGATTGATGTGACCAGGGTGGCTCAGGGAGGGCTGGAGCTGCTCCAGGTGCAGCGCAGGACCTGGAGCAGCTGCTTTGCCACGCCGTGGGCTGGAAGGGATGCCGGAACCAAAATCACAGAGAGGGTGATGTGTCCAAAGCCCCCCTCAGGAAATCTGTCCCTGGCTGGAAGCAGGGTCATGATTATCTGCTGTTTATGCCAGGGCTTTGGATTACATAAGGCTGCCGCTCAGTACGTGCAGCAGGAGCTAAGGATCTGCAGCAGGGGAGGAGCAGAGCACAAGGGAAAAACATGCTGCTGCTGTGCGAGGTGCTAGCGGGGGCCTGGGCTCCCTGCAGGCATCAGGGTGGTGTCGCTGCAGCAGGATTTGCTGCACAGCCGAGCAAATTGCAGGGAAGCCAGCTCTGTCTCTGCACAAAGAAATGCCAGGGTTCAGAGACGGCACAGTCATGATCCCGCAGCCCAGAGAGGTGGGGAGCTGAGGATCTCTGCCCCTGAAATCAGCTTTCTGTAATCACAGCAGCCATAGTACGTGGGGAAGGAGCTCAAGGCAGAGCAAAGCTAAGAAATGCTGAGGATGTTGAAGGAATACCATAAGTGCAATACAATCCCGTGAATCCATATCGACAGGCCTGGATAGGGCGCAGGGCAGGGAACGCCCTGCCCTTAGGCAGTCCGAGGAGCAACGTGTCTCTTGGCACTCACATTATTTTCTGCCCTACAGAAAACAGCCTGCACGATTCCTGCCCATGACGGGCCTCTGGCTGCTCTCACCTTCAACTCCACTGGCTCAAAGCTGGCAAGTGCTTCTGAAAAAGTGAGTGAGCGCCGCTGCGAGCACCCCCGCTGCTGCCTGTGCTCTCTGCCCACGGCTGGCAGGGGCGTCCCAGCCAGCTCGGCTGCCTGGAGCATGGAGAGCAGGACCTCTGAGCTGCCAGTTCTTAAACACAGCCAACAGAGGAGGGGCACTGAAAGGACTCGGACTTGTAAGAGGCCAGTGTGTCAGGTTCAGATTGACCCTGGCTGGCAGACAGGAGAGGCCTTTGCACATCCCGAGTTTCCTGGGTGTGTCAGAGAAAGCGCTCATGCTCTTTGCCCTGCTCCTGCTTGATCTTTCCATTTGCATTTTTTGCAGGGCACAGTCATTCGTGTATTTTCCATTCCTGGTGGGCAAAAGCTCTATGAATTCCGGCGAGGGATGAAAAGGTCAGTTCATTCTTCTGTCAGTGACAAGTACACAGAGGGCTCCCGGAGTAGAAATTTAAACACAGGGACAGAGCAACGTCAGATCCTGGTGGCTTTGGCATCTTTTGCAGAAGGAAATACAAGAGTGAGTGTATCAAATAGAAATGTCATTGTGCCAGACGGCCATGCTGTGCCCAGCTGCCTCCGGCAAGTTAGTGATTCGATTCAGTGTGCCGCAGAACAGGGCGATTGCAGAGAACAGAGGTAGACTCTGTCCATTTACTCTCTCCTTTCTTGTTTCATACTTGAAATAACGAAGTCCCCAAAGTTATTAGCTCAACTCTTGCTCTCTCTCGAAGATGTTTTGAAGCTACTAAGTCATTTGCGCAGAGCCCAGGTCTCGATGGTGGGGATGAGCTGTTGCTGTCCTTCTGCAGGCTCCGTCAAAAGTTTTCAGTAGATCTTTTCCCAACTTTTCCCTCTTCCCCATCCCTGACCTGCCTGTGATTCTACACCCACTTCTGCAAAGACAAAAACTGCTGCGACCGAGACACCCTGGCCCCGCTGAGCCTGCGCAGGAGGAGATGCCGCATGTATCCGGCTATCCGGCGCTTTGGATGTCCTCCCTGGCCTTTGCAGTACCAGAAGCTTTAGCTGCTGTGGCAAGGCCAGCACAGATATTCACTCCACAGACAGCTCTGTGAGCGAGGACATTTCCACCTCTCTGGCTGTTTGTCACTACCTTGAGGCTACCCCCAGCTCTGCTGAGCAAAGGGATTAGGGAAATGCTAGTCAGTCAGCCCGTGGGCTCGGCAGCAGCCAGGCAGGGTGCTCCTCACTGTGTATGGGTCTCCTTCCTCCCCGTCCTCTTCTCTGTGAGCAAAACCGAGCAGTTCCCCTTGAACGGTATGCCATGAAGTGACCACTCCTGTCTTTGCTTGGCCCTAGGTATGTGAACATCAGCTCTCTGGTGTTCAGCATGGATTCCCAGTTCCTCTGTGCTTCCAGCAACACGGAGACTGTGCACATCTTTAAACTGGAGCATCTCACTGACAGGTGACGGGGTTAGCCTGGGTTAACCTGCCTGCCCCAGGGGTGTCTCTGCTTCAGAGGTGTCTGCCTTTACACAGCTGGCCTCCATTTCCTCACCACGTACTCTCCATGAGCAATACCAGCTGCAAACTGTCTCTTTGGCTTTGTGTCCTGAGGGACTCGCTCCTTGGAAAAGCCACACACTGCATCCCTGCTGTCTGCCTCTCCAGGCCTGCTCTGGGTTTATTACCTGCCACTGTCCCCTGCCTCCTTCCTCTGTATCCAGCTAGGCTGGTGCACAGTGTGTGCACGTGCTCCAAAGAAAGTCCTCGCTTATCTGAGATTAGGATCATTTTGTCTCTTCCTGATCTGTTGCGCTAGCCCCACTGACGCTGCTTTGTGACCCCCTCAGCCGGCCAGAAGAGCCTCCGACCTGGAGTGGTTACATGGGAAAGATGTTCCAGGCTGCTACCAACTACCTCCCTGCTCAGGTATCAGGCATGATGAACCAGGATCGAGCCTTTGCCACTGTCCGCCTGAACATCTCCGGACAAAGGAACATCTGCGCCCTCTCCACGTATGTATTGAGATCTGCATCCCCTCTGCCACGCCAGCCTGTGAGCAGACACAACTATCTCTGCAGAACAGCACCACTGTGGCCCCTTATCTTGCACCCGTGCCTGCAGAGCACGCAGCACGAGTGCGTGCTGTATCTGTGTGTGAGTGCAGATGTGTTTGGACTCATGATATTTTTCTCATTAGCATTCAGAAGCTGCCTCGACTGTTGGTGACTACGTCAGATGGACATCTCTATATCTATAACTTGGACCCGCAAGATGGAGGGGAGTGTGTCTTAATTAAGAAACACAGGTAACTATAGCTCCAGACATATCTGATACAGAGGCTGATCTTTTAAAAAATTAAGGGAATTTCACCTGAAAGCACAAAATGGAGCTGTAGGATCAAGAACGTTGGAACTGACTGTGTGATTTTAGCTGCCCGATCCAACAGACGTGGGTGGGAACCATGTCAGCAGGCAGGGATATGGGGCTTCTTGCAGAAGGAACCAGAGACATCTCAGATCCCTAGGCAGCTGTGGGACATCTCAGCTTAGACAGCAGAGGTGGGCAGGCTGTGCCTTAGGAGATGCCTCCAGCAGCAAGCGCTGACCACTGTGGTGGCAGGAGAGCAGAGCACCTTCTCCAGGCATGAGTGGGTGGTAGAGAGCTGACTTTGGGGGTAGGATGGTGTGGAGCAACGCTGGGAGCTTCCGTAAACAAAAACCCGCACAGATGCACACCTGCAGGCACGCAGTGCCAAGGCAGAGTCTTCCCTGCTACTGTTCACTTTGTATGCAAATTTGATTAAGCACGTACCCACCCACCCCCCCCCCCATCTGGGCTACTTGGCTCCAGATGTGAAGCCTTTGGGGTGGGGTGCGATGTAACATGTGCTCTAAGCCGGGAGGTGGCTGACAGCCAGGAAAATGCCAGCAGTTTTCTGAAAAGCCACAAAACAACGGCACTTCAAAGCTGCGCTGTCCAGCGTGCTCCGGCTGCCTTCAGACACCGCTGACGCCCGCCTGCTCCCATCCCAAGGCGGCCGTCCGGAGCTGGCAGGCCAGCTTTGTATGTGGGTTCCTCTTAGCATCAGAGGACTGAAAAGGGCCCTTGGGTCATGAGTTACGTTACGTCATACTATATCTCTGCTCAACTCTGTCCTAAACTAGCCAGCGCTGCTTTTCCCATCTAGTCCCCTCCTGTTGGAAGCCCTTTGGAGCCCCCTCTGTGATTAGAAACACTGTTTGCCTTTGTAACCTAAAGCTTTTGTGGTCAATCTGTTCCCTTCTATTCTCGTGCCAGCATTGTCCTCTAGCCGAAGTAGTGCTTTCCCTATCTTCTGCTTCCCATCCTGCTTTACTTGTGGAGCACAATGCTCTCCTCCTCTGCAGCGCTGCCAGGGCTGCAGGCAGTGCCTATGTGCAGTGATGCGGGTGGGTGATGTGCTTCAAGGAGACGTGGATGCATGTGCTTGTCTTAGCCGGTGCTGGGGGAGGAATGGCTGGGATCAGAACTAACTCTTCTCCCTTCTCTTGCTCCTCTACAATTAGTCTGCTTGGCTCAGGAAAGATGGAGGAGAACAAAGAAAATGACCTTCGGCCTCCATTACCTCAATCTTATGCAGCAACTGTAGCCAGACAAAGTACAGTGCCTTCAACTTCAACCATGCCAGGTAAGCATCGCATCTGCCCTTCCTCAGGCAGAAGCAAGAAAGCCACCTGGGGCAAAGTGGAAAGTCTCCCAGCTTCCAAGGGTTCAACCAGAAACACCACTTGTGCAAAGCAGACTGGGGCAGCAGGACTCTCTGGAGCTCACCTGGTTCATCCCCTGCCCCAAAAACAGGCCAGGCATTTTCTGCTCTCCTTCCCAGTGCTCGGACCTCTTGCCAGTGCTTCTCCTCCTTGTGCAGAGCTGCACCACAGACGGGCTCACCAGCAGAGCAGTAACCATATCTGAGCTTCACAGTTTGTCAGACAGCAGCTGCTGCCAGGCTGGTTTCCAGGAGTTGAAACTGTGGGTGTAGAAGTCAGATCTCACTATTTTTGTGGCAAGATCGCTACAGATTCTCCCAAACCTGTTACACCGTACCCTAACAAAGCTAGCACTAAATTGTTGCAGGAGAAGACTGGGTGACTATCTCATTATATTCCCGAGTCTAAAGGTCCACATACAGATGTGGATCTTATTCTGAAATTGGTGCTGACATTCATGGCGGGAGGAGGAAAGCTTCTGCCACAGGAGCTAGCCACGTAGTCCATTCTCTAATCTGTAGGGTCAACGGAGATACCTTTCTCTTCCGCAGTCCCCCAGAGCTCTGCCAAAAAGCCAGAGAAAGCAGCTCTCTGCTAAAAAGGTGATAACATAGTGTCTTTGCTGTTTGTTTCCAGCCTCCTTCCATCCATTTATCTGTAATGTTTTGTACTTTTACTTGGACAGGTTATTCGGAGGACGGTGGTGCCCTGCGAGGAGAGGTTATCCCAGAGCATGAGTTTGCAACTGGACCAGTGTGTCTCGATGACGAGAATGAGTTTCCTCCTGTGAGCATTCGGGACCCCTAAAACGGCAATTCAGCCCTCAGGCTAAGAAGAAAGTATTAACCTCTTACAGAAGAGATACTGTTGCCCCCACCTTGTCCCAGCTCACTGTGAAGCCTAAAATAACTAAGTTATAGGGACAGTGCCAGGAAAAGTACACCCCCACTAAATGGCAGCTAGGGATGGGGCAAAGATGATCAAACCTAATAATTAGAGATGGATCTGAACAAAGTAGTTGAATGAAGTGCAGATGCAGAATGACGTTCAGATCCAGATCTGACCTTTGTGCCTTGCACAGATTTCTAGTATTACCAGGAATAGCTTTAATTTGAACAATACCATCATTTAGAAATAAAAACTTAATGCTCCCTGTTGCATTTACAGTCAGTTGTATTAGTTTATGGAATGCAGCTGGGGCATACCTGTCCCTCACCAGTCTCTTCATTTCCAAGCTAACTGAAAAGGAAACTCCTTTGCCAAGTACAAAGATGAAAGGCATAACAGTTTTAAACCGTTTATGATTTTTATATGGCATTTTCTCAGTTACCATTGGAAGAAGATACTGGCTTTTTAAAATCTAACTTAAGCCTGGCAGTGTCTCTCCGGCTCCTTTTCCTATTACACATGCATTTATTATGTTAAGTATCTAACCCCTAAATGGACAGATGTTGGTACTGTGCTATGATCTGGCTGTAATCAGCAGTGTCTTCATAATAGTAATGCATTAATACCGCAGAATATTGTAATGGATTTCAAGTTGTAGACTTGGCAGACTTTCGAATCCCTTACTCCATTTTTACATATCCTGCTGTTGGAGTGTTGCCTGAAAAGGAGGAAGTAAAAACTTTATCGGAATCCCAGGCTTTGTTCCGTAGGCTGAGGCTGACCTCTGTGAGGCACCTTCCTATTAACTGATTCAAGGTGTTATTTAGATAAAGGGCGACTAGCTCATGACTCCCTTTGAAACAACACTGCCTAAATCCAACTCAAGTTGCACAAACCCTAGACCAATTCGCTTTTGTTACCTGTAACATAACCTGCTGCAGACTGAGAACAAGAATTTTCTAGTTGGCCTACTCCGTTACCCAAGATGGATATTTAAAATGTCCCTCCTCTGGTCAAAGTCATGTGGCCACAGAGAAGCTGGTGGCCAGGCACCTGGAAGGAGCAGCAGGGCCAGAGAGAAATCCTTTGCTTCCTTCTGATGAAGCTGCTCTCGAACATGTGGTTTGGGGACAAGCAAATGCCAGCAAGCAGGAATCACGCTGCTCCTGCATCAGCCTTCCTGCTGGGACTGTGCCGTATAAAAGCAGCCCCAAACCCCTGCTGTGCGACAGCAGGTGCTTTATTAAATGAACTTTGATCTGTCAAAATCCTGTGCTGTAATTAACCTGACAGAGCACCTTACATGTGTAATGTTAGGGAGGAGGTGGTGTGGGAGGTAAGGCGCTTTCCAAAAATACTCCCTGATAACGGTGGCTTAGCAATTGGAGCTTCCAGATAAAGCCTCTGCAGCTAGGACTTTGGTTTTGCCCTTCTGTTGCTGACGGTAATGTGTTTTACATCTAGTCTCCCAGCTAGCGCGGCGCTGGCTCCCACTGCGTGAGTGCATCAGGAGGGTTGGTCGGGATGTTTTGATGCTCTGAATTTCACTGAACTTCGCTGTTTTCTCAGCACTGAGATGTTCGGTCTCGATGACGCGTTCAAGGGGGGTTTCAGGCATCGGTCACTTCTGTGCGGAGAAGGAGGGAGAGAAAACCCGACCTTATCCAACAAAAATGTTTTGACAGCATTCTGCTTTGCGGAAACATGGGAAGGGTTTTGTTTGTTTTCCAGTGTGCAACAAAAAAACATTTAAAAACCTCAAAACTTGTGACAAAATGGAATATTCACCCGCAGCCCACGCCACGAGTATGGCTTTGAACTTGGACATACTTCTGGAGAAACAGCAGCGCTCAGACCCAGCAGTTCCCCTCCATTTTGAAACATCTTGCTTTCCCCTGACCTCAACCAAGACTTCAGAGGCTCAGCTGTTCAGAGCGAGGAAAAGCAGCTTCAGTCTAACATAAAATCTGTTGCCAATTGTAAAAAACTGCCTCTTCATTAAACAGAAGGAGGGACAGATCAGAAAAGAGATGAGAAGCCCAAGGAGGGCTCATAAAAAGTGGCCTCAACAAGAGTGAATGTGGATGTTGCTACTGATTGTGCCAGGACTGCTGAAGGATCCTGCGGCAGAGGTTAACCAAGGTCAATGCCATCTCTTGCTTGCATTGATGGGGTGGATTAAGTGCTTTCAGGTCCACTGTTGGTCTTACGCAGAACGGACTCGGGTGTTATTGAGATGGACAGCAGGCTAAAGCCTCGGGTGAGGCGAAGGTGCCGTGCTTGAGACGTGCTGGGAGCAGGCTGCGTTGCCTCTGCTCCGCGTGGTCAGGCGGCTTTGCGGGATGGGAAGAGCAAACTCGGCTCTGGCTGCAGATGGTTGCGGAGATTACGGCTGTTTGCTGGTTACCTGCCCGAGCAGCCGCCACCTTTCTGTGGGTTTATCAGTGTCGGTGAGGTTTCCAGTGGTGTCAGGAGCTGTTGGTGTGTGCTCGGGGCTGGGCAGGGCACCGCTCAGCCAGCTCTGCTTTCAGGAGCTGCCGTAGTGGCTCTCCCCACCAAGGCATGGTCAGAACAGTTTTTGGGTAGTGCTGTGAAGCTTGACAAAAGAAATCCTACAGGATTCAGCAAGCAAGATGGCCTGCGTGGACGCAAGGAATTCACACCAGGGGATCTCTCTTAAAACTTCTGAGATTCAGTAGGAAAGGTGATTTCTTCCAGCAGATTGCTCGGTGCTTTTCCAGGCATACATTTTCCATCCTGCATTTGGCCACACACTGCAACTTGTCAGCTTCAGGACCAGAGTTGATGTGAAGGCTTTATCAGGAGAGCCATTTCATTAAGTCAGGCTAGACTGCGTACAGCAGCCAGCTCTTCAAAGACAGCTTCCCCTCACTGATAGACGGTCTTAAAAACCACCTCTCTCGCATTGATTTTTGGCTACCTCCAAAACTGCTTTGGCAGCCTGCCTGTGCTGCCAATGCATGCCCGTGGCTCCTGCCTGCAGCGTTCATTACGGGGTGCGCAGGGTGGAATAAAAACTCCCCCCTGGCAGTGAGCAGCAGCCGTCAGCAGCTCCTGGCTGCAGCTCCCACTCCTGCCTGCTCCCTGGAAGGACATGCAGGAGCAGCAGCTCCAGCAGCCCGTGCACCACGACAGCACGACGTCCCCACCCTGGGAGCACTGCCATCTGCGAGGGGGAGAAATCAGTGCCCCAGCGTGGGGTCCGCACACACCCCCGCTGCTCCAAACCACGGGTCTTAATACAAGCAGCCAGGCTGCAGATGCCTCTTCGGCTCCACGGGACCAACATTTGCCCAAGTTCCTCCTTGCTGTTTGCTGGATGGTGTTTCACTCGTTCTGTTGCGCGGATATGTGACACTAATGATTTTAAGTTGTTTTTTTTTAACAGTTGGCTGTGAGCAGAGGAAAGGCAATAGATCTTGCTGTGGAGCTCTCCTAATAATCATGTTTCACGGGGGATGAGCAAGTTTGGCAGAACCTGACTGGCCTCTTCTTCCTCACGGCAGCTCCTGTCCTGGTAGCTCAGACAGGCATTTTGGGCAGCTGGGGCTTGCAGAATTAAGCCCAGCTTATCAGTACATTTTCTGAGGTCCTTGGGAAACATGCAATCCAGTGCCAATGCTTGTGCCTCAAAACTGGGCAAGTGATGGTCCCAAAGCCCATGGAGAGACAGATCCCGGGAGGAGGAGCTGGCACAGACCCCCCTGCAGCTGGGGCTGTGGGGATCGCATCCGTACTGCCAGGAGATGCAGGTCCAGTCTGGCAAGGCTGGAGCTGATAAAGGGAGACCTGTGCCTTGGCTCGTGGTTAGTGTCCGCAGAGGCCCCAGCCCTGGGTGCCGCAGCAGCCCCGCAGCTCTGCCCGAGCCTCTTCCAGAAGTAGGTGCACATCTTACCGCAGGGCCTCCGGCCTCGTCCTGTGGCACAAGGAGCTGATGTGAAGTGGTTCAGGATCCTCACTGCTGCCTGTTCTTCCATGCGCCTGCTTTACTTTCACTCAAAGGTTTTGCGGATACTTAGGCTAGGCTTCCCCTCACCTAATCCAGTCTAACATGTAGATGTTTAACTCTGGGCTCCATCTGGAGACCCTGGAGAGACTCAGTGATGCACGGCATGCACCTTTTCTCTCCCACCATGCCAGGAGCAGAACTTTTTAGGAGGACTTAGCCAGGCAAACGGACCTCACCCCCAGTAACCGAACTCCCGCAAGCGTGGTCGTGCTCAGCCCGATGACAGCTAGAGGCAAGACACGCTTATCACCCAGCCTGTTCCCAGGACTGTAAATTTGGGGAGGGGGAGAGTAAATAAATAAACCACTCACAAATCTGCCTTTGAATGGAAAGTAAAACACTGCAGGACATCCCTCCCCTTTCTCCTCTCATGTGCGTAAAACCAACTTGAAACACACCCTGTTGCTGGGAAAAGTAAGGCCATTCTGTTTTGATTTTGGTAGATAATCTTGTGCCGTGGAGGTCAGCCGGGCAAAGCGAAGAGGTCATGATGAGAAGCAAACATCCGTGCTTAGGACAGCTGCTGGGAAGTGCTTTGGAAAAGCCAGGAATTTCGAAGAACAGATTTGTGAGTCCCCAAGACAAGAAAAAAAAAATCCAAGGTGGGCCACTGCTTTTTCCTACGGTACGTTTAAGTGAATACCTGGCCCCACTAGCCCCTTGTTTTAACGTGTGTCTGGGTGGGGTGTCAATGTACTGTATGCACATCGCTATATTTAACAAACTATATGTTAGAACCACAGTGTAAATGCTAATTTAATCAGATTTGTATGTAACCAGAATTTTATATACCTGTTTGTCCCTTTTCTAATTTATGCTGGTTTATGTGTATAAATGTACTTATAGGAAGATATATTAAACTTATGTCTTTGTACAGTATATACATACTATTTTACCCAGGCAAAGTATTTTTGCAGTGATATTAGAGAAGATGCCATTTGCTATGTTCGAAGACAGAATAAAGTCACGGTCTGTCCCTGGCAGCTCGTTGCCCATGCTCCTGCTGTTCTTTGTGGGGCCCTAAAGATGTCAGTCTTGATTAAGTTTTATGAGTGGGAGAGTGTGTTTGGGGGGCCGGTGCAGGGACAGCTGCTTCCACCCGACCCACCTGGCCAAGTTCACACAAACCCACTTACGGCTTGACCAAAGAAAGATCTGGGTGCATAAATCAGAGTCCAAAATTATTTCAGAAAACCCTGACTCAGCTGCTGAGAAATCCCAGTGGTTTCTAAGTTTCAGTTGCACCTTCGATTTTGCCTTTGCAGCTCCCCAGGCCTTTGCATCTGCCCAGAAATGCCCCATCAGAGCTGTTTCGCCCCCCCTGCCCCCCTGGTGTTGCACTGGGATTGGCAGGAGCCGCTTCTCCGCCCGGAGCCCTGATCTGCTGGGAGACCTCAGGGCAGGGACCTCTCCCTCACCTCCCTAAAAAAATATGCAGTTCCACCATTGATCTTTCCACGCAGTGTTGACGGGGAGCAGCTACCCCAGTTCTGCCCTGCACACCTCTCCCCCACACCTCCCCAAAAAAAGCCTTTTCCAAACACTGGGCCTTGGGTCCTTGTCTCAGCGCAATCTCTGACCTCCGCTGTGGCCGTGCAAAGCAGCCGCACGACAAGCCCAGCATCCTGTCCACAAGGAGGGCAGTGGCCAGCAAGAGCCCAGGACCCTCTTTCTTTTACAGACGGCTGGGTCTTTAACGTAACCCTGTTAATAAACCTCACTTGGCAGCTGGAGGGGCAGGTGCTCCGCTTCCCAGAGCACTCACCTTCTGCCAGATGGGAATTTTCTCTCTGCAGCCACGGACCTCCAGGGTCTCAGCACCAGAAGGCACGTTTGCTCAGAGGCTGTGGGCCCCATCCTCCCCTGCCTTCTGCTCCCACCAGCCACTCCTGTATGGTCCATTTTAGAGAAAAGCCAAGCAAATTTCCCAGAGGAATTCTCTCCCAAAGCCAGCTCTCACAAAAGGCAGTTTTAATCCAAGACCTGGCTCTTTCTCAGCTAAAGATCCCCACAAAAAGCCTGTGGGATCTTCCATGTGCCCAGAGGCACCAGGCACTGCAGTGCCCTGCTCTACCATGGTGACGATCCTGCTCTACAGCAAAGGGGGATACCCACGACTAACTCACCTCCCTGCTTCACAGCACGGAGCAAAGGGGACCGCAGCCTCCATCCCTCTCCTCCGCGGCCAACCTCCAGCCTGGAGCCAGCATGCACAACAGTCCCGTTCACAGAAACCAGACTCCGGAAAGGAGCAGCCTGAGCAATTATTTGCTTAAAGACAAAGCCGCGTTGCTCTTCTTTCCATGCGATGGTCCAGCGCGGCTGCATGAGAGCCGGGCGCTTGGCATCGGCAGGCCACGTGCTGTGCGTTGCAGCAGGGGGTCACGGCCGGGTCTTTGGAGTAATCTGCAACCGAGACGTTGTCTGTTGCGATGTCCTCCAGAGCTTGGGCGTAAGCCCTGCCGATTGCAGGTAGCACTGCCTGATACTCTCTGGATGCCACGTCCAAAGGCTCCTGCTCCTGGATATCACGATCCAGATTGAAAATGAGGGGTGGCTGGTGATGCTCAGCTGGCCCAATGCTCCCATCGCAAGCCATCGCCCCTCCTAGGGAGAAAACAAGAGAAAAACACTGGAGTCCCAGGCTGCCCAGGGATCACCTCTGTATTCCTCACCCGCCTGTGACGGCCCAGTCCCAGCGTGTCCCAGCTCTGGGAGCCCGGTCCTTCTGCTAGTCCGAGAGTGCTTCTGAGGCCAACAACCCTGGGCTGCAAAGCCCATCACAGACACAGGGGAGCACGTGCTTATCCTTGCTAGGTTTGCTCTTGCTTGAATTAACCTGAGCTGGTTTTTACCTATATCTGCAGGGAGCCAAGAATTCCAGAAGTTTTTTCCCAGACTTTACCATCTCTAAAAGGGACACAGTACCTGTGGTGTAAAACGCCTTGTACTGAGCCAGCCGTAGCGTCTCTATCTCGCCGTCCTTCCCAGCTGCCCCGCTGTTGGGGTGGAGCAGAACCTGAAGGAAGAAAAGTGCCCGTCAGCCCATCGCAGAGAAAACCTGCTCTGTGAGACCCGCTCCCGCCCCAGAGGAGACCACATCCCCCCCATGCACATGTTCAGAGACACCATTTAGCCCCTGGACTTGGAGCAACCAACTGAGTTTTGTTTGCTGAAGGGTGGGGTGACAGCAAAAGGGCACCGGGAAACACCAGCATTTCTCTTGTGCCTTCCTGGCCCTGCATGCGCGACTCCTGAATTTACCTCCCCAAAGCAATTCTGCTCCAGGAAAGGGATCACAAAGGTGCTGGGGCTTTCAGCAGAGCAGGGAAGAATATTTTGGAGCTGGGACAGCCTTAGGTGCTCTGTGTCACCCACCGCTGCCGCATGCCAACGAGACACCCATCTCCCTCGGTGCTCACAGCTCAGCTGGTGGCAAGGACATCTAAGGGAGCCAAATCATCGCCTGGGGCCAGCAGCAAGCCACAAGCTGAGGGTGAGCTCATGTGAAGCAGAGGCTGCGCGGGTAGGTGAGGTGCTGGAACATTGCTCCGGGTCCATCTCCTCCGCTGACTCACCCCGCTGTGCGAGCGCTCCCTTCCCTAACAACAGCCGTCCCGGCACAGGGAATGGGGGTGAGAAGGAAGGGAAGGAGGGAAGGGTGGGTCAAATCTCTCCGTTTTGGTATTTAGGACACTTGATCCACACAGGACGACTGCTTTGGCACACAGGAGTGAGAAGACAAGTGAGCTGGACAGTTCAGCAGGCTCCTCTGTCAGATAATATCTGCTGCGGAGCCAATGGCTTCATTGAGGGATGAGTCACTCGAGGTTTCCTCCCTGGGAATTGAGTTTAAAAGTGATTCAAGAAATTTCCACTGTGCTAAAAATTAGAAACATCTGCCGAAGTTGTAGGCAGCTGCGGTGCCAAGTTTAGTAACAGTGTTCGCAGCTGATCAGCACGGTAACGCCTTAGCAGGTGCCCGGCGCGGAGCCCTGCCCCGGCACGCAGCACCGCCGGGCACCCCGCTCGCTCACCCTGAGATGTCCCTCCCGCGCTGCCTGCCCCGGGTGCAGCCGCTGTCTTGGGGGGCCCGTTGGTAACTCATCCGAGAAATGCCAGGATTCAGGGCGGGGGGTGATTTCCAAATGCTCTTGGTTTCCTTTATTGCCCTCCATTGCAAGGCAAATTAAAAAAATTCGCTTCTGGGATTTGGTTTAAAAATCGTATTTTAGGGAAGAAAAGTAAGTGGAAGACGTGGTGCAGCGTAAGCCTGCTGCAAGGAGGAAACCCCTGCTACAGCGTTGATGTTCCTTGGTCAGAATAAAACAGCTCCAAAGTAGAAGTCAGCAAATACTCAAGGGCCCGTGAAGCCAAGGTACCAGGAACTGAACCAATTCCTCTGCTTCCAGCCCTAAAGCTTTGCCCACACCCTGTCGCCAGTCAGCGTTACCTTCAGCAGCACAGCCGGGGTGCTGCCACGTCGGTGCAAAGGCACTCAAACCTCCCTTGCTACCAACAAGCACGTTCCTAAACGTGCCTCATAAAACCCCACACTAAGAAAATCTATTATAATTTACTGCACAATTAAGGAGCTTGTTTCAACTGAGCCCTTTCAAGAAACATTCCCAGGTCTGCAACCCTTCTATTGATCTTCAACTTTGTTATTTTAATTTTTAAAAAAAAACGGGGAGGGAAAAAAAGCCCTTTCTCCCCAGAAAACCCGTTGTCTGAACTGGGTGCTCCGCACTGTTTGCACAAGTGAACAAGCGCGCAGGGAGCAGGCGCACACCCCCTCTGCCATTAAACTAATGGAAAGAGCTTATTTTTCTGACACTTGTACCCTTGATACATTTTGTAGGATGTGTTTATTTTTACTGTAAATAGCCTTCGCTCAAAACAGGACCTTGGCGTCGCCCCAGCCCCGTCACAGGTTGTGCTGGTGCCGAGCGCGCGGGCTGGGACGCCGAGCAAGGTTCCCCCGGGCAGCTCGCGCCGGGGAGCCTCAGCCGCCCAAGGGACCCCAGTTAGGAAAGCAGCTGCTGGCGGTGTGCGGAAACCGGGTGGTGGGGTGAGCAAAGGAACCGCTTTCAGGAGGATTTGTGTCAAGGAAAACCCTGCAACGTCAAAGCCGGGGTTGCTATCAGCTGCTCGCAAGCAGGAGATGAAAGGCAGAGCCAAGAGGGGAGGGAGCAGGGACACGCGCTTGCTCCCGGCCACCCTGTGGGGCTGGAGCTGGTGGGTGCTGTCTGTCTGTCCCCCCCAAGGGTCACCCTGTCCCGTGGCAGTGTGGGCAGCTGGATCGTATCCCCTGGGGATGCCCACTCCGCTCACACTGCTGGGACGGGCAGGAACAACCTGGCTGTGCCCCCCGGCTCCCAGCCCCGCAGGGGTTAATTCACCCTGATTGCAGCACAACCCCCCAAAAAAAGCACTGGGCCGGGGTGGTGCTGGGGACGCCCGGGGAGCTGGCAGTGCATCTCAGCGCATGACTTTATTCCTTGCTCTGAAACACGTAGGGACAGCCGGTGCAGGCTTGTGCCCCTCCACCACGCCCTGACACCCAGCAAACCATCACTCCCAGCAAACCATCATTCCCTGCAAACCATCATTCCCAGCAAACCATCACTCCTAGCAAACCATCATTCCCTGCAAACCATCATTCCCAGCAAACCATTGCTCCCAGCAAACCGCCGGTCCGCCCCTCCCAGCACCACACGTGCAGGAGAAGAGGGTTAATCCCGAGGAGCACAGTGGAGCGTGCTGGCCGCATCCCATCCGCTTCCCCGCTTTATCTCAGGGTTCAGCAGAGGGTTCCATAAATACGAAGCAAATACCAAAACCCTGATCGACGCAGAAAGCAAATCCAAGATCCCTGCTGGGAGCTGGCTCGTGGTGCTCGCAGGAGGGTGGACTTTAAAAGCAACATCAGGCTTTATCTGTGGGACTGCTATTAAAGCCACTTTTTTTTCTTTTTCTTTTGGTTCTGCAAAAATCTTGTTCAAATCTGACAAAAATGTGTGGCCATACTGCTTGCTCTGCTAAATGCATTTTTTAGGCTTAAAGGAGCTGTCAGCAGCTCCTTTTGTATGGGCAGAGCTGCAGGGTACGGATGGGCTGCCCCACTTGAACATCAGGAACAGGCACGTTCCCCAGCCAAGGAGCTGGGAGAAGGAGGGCTTTGTTATGTCTCAATCTGGCAAGATAAATAAAGTGGATACAACTAGGTCCGAGCCCCTGGGATCTTCTGTTTCCCACGCTGGCATACCTTTTGTGATCGGAAAGGAGACTCGCCGTGCTGGGCGCCGCAGGGCTGCCGTGTGGGCAGGCAAGCCCAAGCGTCCCCCGGGATGGTGGGCATAGCCCTGCCAGCGCGCGGGAAGGCATGCCAGGCTGCATGCATAGGCATTTTCACCTGTAATCCCAGATTTATGAACAAAGCATTTCTCTTAGCTAAAACAACTCTTTGCTAATCCAAAAGCCCTTTCACCCCAGCCTTGGTACAGCACCCAGCCGTCTCCAGCTGTCGCCCGCCTCTGGACCAGGGGGATGATGCTCCCATGGGTCTGCACGTTGCCAGCTCTGAGCCTTTCTGCCCCCCACTTACCTGTTTTAGCTCAGAGGCAGTGGGACCTGCTATCAGGACAAGGATGTCACCGTGGGGGGTGGCTCTGCCTTACCTTGTGCCCCACGTCCGACCACCCAAAGAGAACTGGGGACACGTCCAAGCCGTCGAAGCGCCTGTTCGGGGGAAGCGCCGCCCCAGCCAGGGCCACCAGCGTAGGGAAGATGTCCAAGGTGCTGGGGAAAGAGGTGGCTTTCATCAGAGGAAGGAGCAAAGATCCCTGGAGGGTCCCCCCCAACCCCACCTGCACCCCGCAGCCCCTCGCCCGGGGGGCATTTGGTGCACCAAGGCAAGGGAGTGCCTTGGGGGGGGTCGGCCACTTCCCAGCACCCATCCCAACAGCTGAGCTCTGCAGAAAAGGTTAAAACCAACTTCAAGCAGCGACTCGGCCCCGGCAAGCCCTCACTTGGCACACCTCCCGCCCCCGGCACCGGCTGCTCGCCAGGCGCTGCGGGCTCAGCCAGGATCTGCTGCTCCCGCGCCTGGCAAATCCTGCGCCCCCAGGACAGGGGCACGGCGGGGAGCGGGGTGGCCCCCTCCCACCCTCCTGTCCCCCCCCGGGGACAGCAGGTCACCCTCTGGAGAAAGTGCTAGCACAGGGACTTTTTACGCCAATGACAGCAGATCCCGTCGCCCCAGAAAAATGTGGTCTCGCTTTTGCATGGCGCAGCAGGAGCCGTCGCAGCCAGAATGGAAAATGAGAGCGGTGCTATTTTGTGCACTCCCACCAAAACGCCCGTCAGCATTTCCACCGTAAACCTCTCGGGTTTTTCAGGGGCCTCAGCCACAAAAGAGCACTTGGGGCTCATGCTTGGTTGCTTCCCAGTGTAGAGGGATGCAGGGAAGGAGTGGGCAACCCAGTGTCCCTCTGGCTCCGTGGGATGCAGAGAGGGAGAATCTCTGCTTTCCTGCCAGCTACCTGTGGCCCCAGGGCCAGAGCCCGGCTGCAGCGATTCCCCACCCACTGGCACGTCCCTGCAGTGCAGAGGGACCAAGGTCCAGCAAAGTCATTGCTGGGGTGGGACAGGGATCACCCTTGCGCAGCCTGGGCATGGGCTTCCTCCTCCACCGGCCACATTGCCCAGTGGGGTCCAGGCTCAACTCCAGTGGGATGGGGACAGCCCACTCACAGCCACCGCGTCTGACCCTCGCCCCCACATCCCGCTCCTGTGAGGCACAAGTGTCCCATCCCCCTCGCCACCACCAAGAACATCCCTCACTCATAGACGTGGTTGCAGGGTGACCCCACACCTCTAAAAGGAGCCACCCTGCACCAGGGGTATCCCACGGCCCTGGGGGACAGCGGGACATAAGTGTGGCCAAGTGACACATCACAGCACTGCCCTCCCCAGGGACGAGGCTGTGGCACGGGAGCTGATGAGCCGGCAGAGCCACCGGTGCCAGGCAGCCGGCGGGGACTTAGCCCGCATCCCTCCAGCTGCAAAACCCTCGTGCCAGCAGCTTGGGGGGTCAGTTGGGGCAAGGAAATTGCCAGGGGAGGCAAAAACGCCAGGTCCCCCAACTGGGGGGCACCCAGGGTGCCGCCGCGGTCCTGCAACCGCAATCCTGCAACCATGGTCCTGCCACCGCGTTTCTCCTGCCCAGTGCGCAACGGCTGCTGCGTGAGCGGAGAGAAAAAAGAGCCCAGGGCTTAAGGGCCCCCGGTTCTCCCATTCAATGAGTTTTAATTTAGCTGCTAAGAGACGGAGAGAACAAATAAGAACAAACACTGCTGAGAGGCAGCCCCGGTACGGCGCACTCGCAGAGACAGCCCCAGCAGCCAGGCGAGCTGGGAGGCGCCGAAAAAAATTCTGGCTCTTCACTGCACCCAAGGCAGGGCACATCCCTGCAGGCACCTCGCTGGGGTCAGCCCAGGTCCACGCGAAATGGCAGCCCAGGGCAGGCCCCAGTCAGCGCTCCTGGTCCCACGGGTGCTCAGCACCCTCGGGATCTGGCCCCCAGCATGGTGCATGCGGATGCTCACGTGGTTGCATGAAGCAGCCCTGACCCAGCAGATGGGACCGCTGGAAACTGTCACCGAGGTGGGAGGACAACGTGACTGAGCGCAGAGATGGTCAAAGATCCCCTCAGCCAGGGGCAGATGTAACCCATTGGAGAAAGGCAGGAAAAAACAGGATTTTGGTCAAAGTTGGCATCAAAGCAAAGGCCCCGCCAGCAGGCACATCTTGGAAGCCAAGCTGGGGAAGCTGTGTTGCAGGGAAAGGGGAAGCCACGCTGCCAACCCAAGCCCCGGCCAAGGGGGATTTAATAAATAAAGTCACTCCAGCATCCTGCTGCTGCCCCAAACACCGAGGGAAAAGGGGCTGGCAGTGCCCAGGGCGGGCAGCTCCCTGCCTGCTGCCAGAGGGGCAGAGCTGCCCGCGGCGCTGCGCTGGCGATGAGCATCCTGGGCATGACGGTGGCAGGGAGTGCTGCCCTGCCCCGGTGATGATGGTGCAGGCAGCTGCAGGCAGCTGCAGGCAGCTGCAGGCAGCTGAACCAGCTCCCCCCACACCCCAGCCAGCTTGCCCAACCTGCCCAGCCCCACGCCGCCGGCACAGCCAGGGTGGTGCAATTTGCTTCTTCATCATCCCACTGACCTATTTCTTCCGTGCCCTACTTTGGGATGGGGCAAGGAAGGGCAGAAGCACGGCAGGTGGCTCCAACAATTACATATAATTAAGAAAAGCCGACAAGGCAGTTTTCTGCAGAAACCAGCGTGCAGGTGCAGGTCTGCGGCGATGCATCAGCATTTCTCTGCTGGCTTCAGCTTCCCCAGCGCCCGGCACACTCACCCTTGCTCACCTCTCCACTCCCTGCACTGGGGAGGACACGAAGTCGAGCAATGCCAGGGAGAGGCAAGGCACGGTTCTGGGCAGGCTTTTCTCCCCAGCCAGATGGCAAAGGCTGTCAGCATTTTCATAACCTCAGGGGCAGAAGGAGGCTCATGCAGGCGGTTAATGCCTGCCCTTGCCCAGCCCCTGCCCTTCCTGGGGGATCCCACCAGACAGAGGTCCCTCCTTGTGTGCAGAGGTCTTCCAGCCACATCTGCACACAGATTTCATTCCCTCCCTGGCTTCTTGGTCTTCCCCATCAGCTGGGGCGACAAGTCTTCAACCGCCCTATTTCACATGCTTGTTCTTTGAGGGATGGCCCCAAGGGTGACTGTAGGTGCAGAGAAAAGCCACCTGCCCCGACACACTGCGAGCACCGCGCAGCCCCTGCCCTCTGCATCCCTCCACATCTCTCTGCATCCCCTGACCGAGAGCTCAGGCCGTGGCCAGGACCACAGTCGTGACCCCTTTCTGAGCATGAGCCATCGCTCACGTGCCCCAGGCTGGCTCTGTGCTGCCTCCCCAACAGGGGGTTGCCTCTTCCTGATGCCAGGGCATCGCCCTGCACCGGCCAAGCACGGCCCCGTGGCAATGCTGGGGAGGACGGTGGGCGTGCTGTGACTCCTGGGGAGCTATGGAGCCTCTTTCCAAGCACTGACCGTGCAGCACAGCCTAGATTTCCAGCTGTCCAACCTGCTGGACTGGAGTTTGGAAAATGCAGGAGATAAGGTCTTCGAGGAGATAAACAGAATGCCTGGGCTTGGCGGCAGGGCTGCAGCGTGCGCAGTGGGGCTGGTGGGACAGGGGGATGGGGACAGGCACTGATCCTGCACTGCGCTGCGCCAAAGTGGGCATGGGTTGGCAGCTCTGCCCCACATCCCAGTGGTCGGTCCATCACTCACCCATGGAGGGGAAGGGTTTGGAGGTGAAACCCCAAGGGTGCTGCGTGCACCCCATCCCCTCCGCCAACATCAGCAACCCAGCTTATGCCTCAAACCTTCCCCCCGCTTGCAAAAATCCAGCTCCCAGCGCTGCCCTCAGGCCACGTACGGAGTAAGTGGCTCCAGCTTATCTCATGGACCTTAGAAACACCCAGCACCTCCCTGGGGCCCACCAGTCAGGACCTGCTTCCAGCAGCTGGGACACTCTTTCCCAATGCCCAGCAACCCCGCCCCCGCCCTACCACCCTGCCCTCCACCATCGTGTGCTTCAAGGGACGAAAGGGGACAGGGCATCCCACCGCGCTGTGCCCAGCCCGGGCTGAGCCCCCTGCGCTGCATTTGCTGCAAAGGAGGCCTGTAAAGAGGGGTGCAATTGCTGCAAGGGAGAGCTGCAATTGCTGCAAGGGAGAGCTGCAAGTGCTGCGTGGAGAGGTGCAATTGCTGCATGCAAAGCTGCAAGTGCTGCACGGAGAGGTACAATTGCTGCAAGGAGAGATGCAAGTGCTGCATGCAGAGCTGCAACTGCTGCAAGGAGAGGTGCAACTGTTGCGTGCAGAGGTGCAATACTGCTGTAACAGGGACCCCTCCACGCCACCCTCCGCGGCGCAGCGCTCCCCGGCGAGGCGAGGCGCAGGAGGCGGCAGCCCTTCCCCTCCGCTCTTGCCGGAAACGGCAAAAGTCGCTCGCTACCTCGCAGCCCGGCCGCATCCTGCGCTGATTGCAAGCACCATCTCTCCAGCCAGCCTTTCCCACAACCGCACCCTCCTCCACATAAAGCCATTCACAAACCACAAAGCCTTAGCCTGCTTCTTGGTGGAGAGAGAGAACATCGTCATCTTTTAATTATCGGGAGGTACTCAGCCACCGCGGCCAGGAGGCACATGGAGCCCAGCGGCTGCTAACGCCAATCCACCAGCCTCACAAAAAGCTCTTTCAACTCCTCTTTGCTGAAGCATTAAGTCTTACGGGCTTGGGAGAGGACAAAAGTACAGAGTCTGGCACATGGCAGGCAATAACCAGCGCAGGCAGCTGCTGCTGCCAAAAGCCAGATCATCACCTGGGTCCCAGCGCGGGGACAGCGGGTCCTTCCAAAGGGGGCCAAGGGGCAGCCCTGCTCCCCGATGCGATCTGGCCGGGCTCCTACCTGAGCAAAGCACGGCTCGTCCGCTTGGCAGGGATGCGGCCGGGCCAGTACACCAGCGCCGGCACCCGGTGCCCTCCTTCCCAGGTCGTTTGCTTCGCTGAGCTCCCACCTGCAAGAGAAAAGGGCAGCGCTCAGCATCCTGCCACCCAGGAGCTTTGCATTGATGGGAAAAAAATCCTGACCCAGGAGTTTCCTTGGTAAAGGAACTACTCAGAGGCAGAGATGGAGTAAATGACCCCAAAGCAGGGTGATTTTGCTGGAGAGGGAGCTGGTTCGGGGAGGGAGAAGAGTTACAGGAGTTTTTAAAGGAAATACGAAAGGGAAAAGAGAGGGGGCTCAGTTTGGCACTGCCTTGTGTTTCTCCTCTGCTTCAGCAAGCAATGAGAAATGCAGCCGGCTGCTGGAGCTGCCACATTTCCATCCACTTTTGATGTTGGGCAAGAATATGGAGCAGGCAGGGAATGTAGGAATTTATGCCAGGGGCCGCGAGTGGCCCCATGCAGGCAGCTGCTGCCCTCCACGTGGTAAAGCACCGACAGCCTCCCCACCCTGTGAAAACCCGCTTCATTAAAAATACCATCCTGCTGATAACCCTCCTGCTAGCTAATTAACCTGTTCTGTTGTTGCCCTGGCATAACCCAAAAGGCCCCTGCTCTGCCCTTGGGTTTGAGCTGCATGGCGCAGGGAAGCTGCCCGGACCCTTCCTCCACCTGAGATGCTGAGCACTGAAATGGGGGTGCTGAGCAACACAATGGGGATGCTGAGCAACAAAACGGGGGTGTTGAGCATTGAAACAGGTGGAAGGGC
Source organism: Nipponia nippon (assembly GCF_047370975.1). Classification (NCBI taxonomy): domain Eukaryota; kingdom Metazoa; phylum Chordata; class Aves; order Pelecaniformes; family Threskiornithidae; genus Nipponia; species Nipponia nippon. The sequence goes on from NW_028262330.1 coordinate 7,655,973, forward strand.
GTTAGACAGCCTCTGCTTTGGCTGTAGCCCAAAGGGCCCCAGGCAGCTGGAGGGGGAAGGGGCTGGGAATGGGGCAAACAGAAAATCCCAACCCAATTCACGGAGCAAACTTCCCAGGCGCAGCCTTTGTCCGCCCGCCTTTCAGCGTGCGCATGGCAACGGCGCTCGCCCAAAGCCATTTCCTCTGGGCAGAGCCAAGAGAGAGGCGACGTCCCCGCTGCGGCACAGCCGTCCCGCGCTCCTCCGTGTCCCCGCACCGGTCCCCATCCCAGCCTGGCCTCTCTGGGCGTCAGTGTCTGATGCTACGGGCATCTGGGCTGATCCTGCACTCCCAAGCGATGCTGCTGTACCCACACTGCTGGAGCAGAGGAGGACACATATGGCACAGATGCCACAGCACCGGTGGCACAAGGAATAGTCCAGGGAAAAGGTTTCTGACCCTGCTGCCTGTCCTGCCAGCGTGGACGAGGCACATCCACAATCTCTCCCACTCCCCACCCAAACCTTTGGGATTTCCCCCCAGTGAACACCTCCTTGTGGCCTGAAGCGATGGCACACCAGTATGTTAACGGTTGGACTTGATCTTAAAGGTCTTTTCCAACCTAAACAATTCTACGATTCTGTGATGACACAGCCGGCACCGGGGTCTCTTGTGGCTATTGGAAATGTAACAGCGCTTCCAACACACATCACATACAGCTTAAGCAACGTGCCTCCTCTGCCTTCAGACGCCCTAGGAAATTATAGCAATTATAGCAATTAATATCAATCCTCATCTCTGCATGTACATTAAATAGCTCGTCCTCCCAGTAAGGCAGCTGCATTTCAAGAGCTTTTCCATGCATGGTCAGGGGGTCTCCAGGAGGACATCGGGTGGGTGTTTCCCGCCAACCACCCGTGGGCAGGCCGCCAGAGCTGCCTGTGAACGAGCTCACATTAACACTTTGGGCAGTAAACGGGGCTGAAACACCCCAAACCCAAGCAGGGATTTTTCTCCAGAGCAGGGATGATGCAGCCCTGCTGCTGTGGGGCCTGTGGAGGCCGTGGCTTTCCAGGAAAGCTGAACTGAGCATTCCCATGCTGGGATGAACCCCCCAGTGCCCCTCCTGCCACGCACAGCAGGTCCTCAGCATGGGGACACTGGGTCTGGAGCCTCCCAAACCTGCCTCAAAACACGGCCAGCATCACATCCCCGAAATGTGCGTCTCCATCCCGGCAGCCCATGCTGGGCTCTTGGCACCGAGGTGGGAGATGCGTTTTCGGGGCGGGCTGGGGGCTGCAGGAAGCTCCGCAGACAGAGAAGGCAGGCAGCACACACGGATGTGCTGCTCTCTCCCAGCGAGGACCGACTCCAGTGACCACTCAAAATCAACGGAAAACATCCCTGGAATTCAGGTTGGACCCTAAAAGGAAATGCCAAGCTGTGCAAAATGTATAGAGTCCCGAGCAGCCTGTCCTCCCCTGCCCTCCCGCTCTGCTCCGCGGGGCTTTTCCCCACCAGAGGACAATACCCCTGGGATGGGATGGCCGAGCATCCCACCCACCCAGCACCCATGCCTGAGGGTGTTCGCAGCATTAGACCAGCCGACAGCAGACAGTAACACCGGGCTGGCTTTCAAAACATCCGTGCAACAACCAGCCAAAGGATTTCAGAAGTCATCCTTCCCAGCCAGTATTTACAGCCAGCTCCTCGAGCCCTGCCAGCCTGACCTCCTCCCCAGCCGCCCGCGATAGCAGGGGCTCAGGGTGTTTTTGCAGGGCAGCGAGAGGCTGGAAAGGGGCCGTGTTTTCCTAGCTTTGTTCACAACCGCTGGACTGCCTGTACCATCTGCTCTGGCTTGTGACCGTCGGTTGCTCAAGAGCAACCCAGGTCGTCAGCAGGGTTTGTTTACTAAAAAAAAATAAATTAAGGTTACGATTTCATTTTGGGGCCAGCCGAAGGAAGGGCTCTGGGAACGGGAAAGCAAGCCAGCCCAGCGGCAGCGTTTGCCCAGGGAGGCAGCCATGGTTTCATTGCCTGGGTGTCAGGAAGCGGAGGAGGAAAGAGGCGCTGCCGCCCGCGGCCCCTCCGCCGCCGCTCCCTCCCCGCTGACCCCGAGCAAAGAGGGGAACCAAGGCCGGTGCGCGTTTACACTGCGTAATACAAGCAGAAGTGGGAAACGCCTGACTCATGCATGCTTCTGGCCGCTCCGGCTGAAATAAACCCACCAAGCAGATGGCTTGGCCGGAAAAGGAGGAAAGGCAGAAAAAAAAAAAAAAAAACAAACAACAAAACGGTGGAGAGAAAGAAAAGCAAAGTCCCGCGGTGGTGGGAGGGCTGCCGGGCGCTGTCCTCCGGGAGGGATGGGGCTGGGGGCTGTGAGACCCTGCCGGAGCCGATGGCCCCAGTGCTTGGGTGGTGAGAGCATCCCATCTCCAAAACCAGCAGCCACTCACCTCAGGCTCTGGGGTAACAGGGCCTGGGGGGGGGGGGGGGGGGCAGCTTCCCCCAGCAGTGGTTTTAGGGGAAAACTTGACTGCTTGAAAGGAAAAAATTATTTTGGGTTGTCTTCAAGGCAACTCAGCCCAGGGCAGCAGCCAGCAGAAAGGCTGGGGGGTGAAATGCTCCCCACATCCCCCTCGATGGGCAATGAAAGGCTTTATGGAGCAGCTCCCCCTGCACCCCCAGGGAGAGGGAGCCCCCCACACTGCCAGGTTACCTCGCTGCCTCTGCCAGGCCCCCACAAATGGCCCCAGGCGTCCCGCCAGCTCGCACTTCCGCGCCCAGGGGCCATTGTCACCTGCAAGAGAAAGAAACGTCCCCATGAGTGACACCAGGACCAGGGGGCACCTCTGCAATGAGGGGTGAGCAAGGAAAAGTGACCCCTCCATCCCTCCTTCCCGTCCCTGTGATGCTTTCCCACATTAGCAAGAACAGCAGGTTTATTTATTTTTATTTCTAAAAGTTTATTTTCAAGGGCTGGGACTGCCCGAATCCCGGACGAGGGGCTGGAGAGGAGCTGGGGCGCAGGGTGGGGACGGCTGCCACCAGCTTTGGGCATTAATGAGCAGCGGAGCGGTTCCTGTCATCAGGAGCAAGACATCCTCATTAGGGAGGCTGCTCAGCGAGAGCGGATTTGGGCTTCTTAATGAATGAGGATTTGTGGTTTAATTAGGCGCGGCCCTGCCGGCTCAGCACCATGGCTGAAGGGGGGTGGCAGGGTGGGCACCTGGCTGAGTGGCCACAGAAGCCCAGGACCCCCATCCTCGCGATGTGATGGCCCCGAGCAGCTCGACTGCGGCTGCTGACTGCAACCCATTCGCAGAGCAGCCAGGAGCATCAAGGGCAGGGGACAAACATGGGTCCTGGCCCCCGCCACCCACACACACCCCGGGCTGGTGCCGGTGCAGCCGCTGGCATCGCCCCCAGCCACCGTAGCCAGTTTTTCTGCTGTACCTGTGAACCACAAGAGCGTGCTGCCCTTTCCGTGGCTGTCAGCAACCCGCTTTATCTGTCCCACCAGAGCATCCATCTCGCTGAGGGAGGCTCCGTAGATGCCCTTGCCTGAGGCGGGGGGCAGCGGCGGCGGCACCCCCAGCGGGACGTGCATATGGGCCAGCGCCAGGTAGAGGAAGAAGGGGCGTCCACTGTCGCTGTGCAGGGAAGAGAGGGAGAGCGTTCAGCCGGGTCAGGGAAGGCAGCAGCAGGAGCTCACCAGGGTGGCACTGCCGAGTCTGGGGACACAGACCGGTGGCCCTTCCTCCCGGGAGCCCTGCAGCCACCCCTGCCTCTGCAGCAGCTCCCAGGGGATAAACCACCCTGTATGCGTCAGCTGGCCGCAAACCCTCTGGGCACCCAGTCCCCTTACAGGGGGGATGCTTGGCCCAACATGAGCCACTTCTCCCCTGCTCCTGCTTAAACCTCTCCCCATTGTCCACTGTCCTCCTGTTTGGGATGGGCTCGCCCCTTCCTCCATCTCCAGCAGCATGCCAGCCGCCAGCGAAACACCCCGCATCAGTGCACCCCTGGCACCCACCCACCTCCATCCCCTCTTTCACAGGACCCATTCTGGTCCTTTCTCCCCCTCCCCAGCAAGCGCTCGGCCCCCGCTGGTGATTTTATCAGAGGATGAGCATCAGAAGGACACCCACACCGACCCCGAGTGTGGCCTCGGTGCTGCCGAGCAGCCCCGGACAGGGAGCGCAGCACGTTCGCTCGCTGTGCGCTGCCCCACTGCCTGTTTGCTTTTAAATCATCACAGGACATGTCCTGTTTTCTTGTTTACGGCTATATTTATCTCCTCCAACGAGGCCCGCTCTTCCTCAGGGACCTCTGAGGGGAAGGGTGGGATGGCGAGCAGTGGGGAGGGGCCGGATCTCGGGGACGTGCCCCAGCCCGCGCACGCGCCCGGCTCCGGCCGCCCCATCACTGCCTTGAGAAAGCTTTCGGGGCCCCTCCAACGTGCGTTTCAGCACTTCCTTCCTTTACCCGTCACCCACCTGGGGATGGAAAATGAGTAAATCCCATCCCGCCCAAAGCTGCTGCATCCTTCCCCAGCGGTGCTGGAGCCCCACAAAGAGCTGTGTCCCTCCAGCACCCTGCCCAGCCCCTGCAAAACGCTGGAGGTCAAGAGGTGCTGATGCACCCCTTGCAAATCGCCACTGCAAAAGGCTACGTGGCGCCTTTCCCCTTGGGATGCCAGAGACCCTGGAGCAGGGAAAGCTGCTTCCCCCAGCTCGCATCCCACCCGAGAGCACCAGGTAGACTCCAGCATCCAGACGGACTCATGACCACAGCGTTCCCGCTTGCCTTTCACATCAACATTTCAGAATTCTCCCAAAAATTGAGCAAACATTTAATCAATAACTTAAGACAAACGTCCTTGACTTTTGCTCCCATGTTCACCACGCTCTAAGTGTCCAGAGCAGAGCCAAGTCTCACTGCCATGAATTGCTCAACCTTGACACGACTGGTTAAAAAAACACCGAGATGACAAATCCGGTGTTCTTTTGTTGCCCCGTAATGAATGAGTCAGGCAGAGGAAAACTGGAATAAGCCATCAAAGAGTAGGAGAGAAAAGGCAGGCACCTGCTTAATCCTGTTCTCCATGAACGCAGATAACCCCAAAATACTATTGGGAGTTTAAAGGTTTTTTCTATTAACCCGGAGCTCACCCGCTTGGTTTCACAGCCTAACAGCACCCTGGCAGCCCGGAGGGGTGGGGGTTTGCGGAGGAGGAGGGACCACCGCTGCCCTGCAGCCCGGCGCCCGGGTATCCTCCAGCCCCGTTATACAGACAGGCATCCTGACGGCGTGGCCGGGCCACGCCACAGCCGATTCTGGATACCCAAAGGGGATAAACTATAGGTATTGTGTGAGCAAAATGGTACCCAGGCTTATAGGGAGCCATTTCCCTGCAGGCTGCTACCTGTCCAGCCCCTCGTTTGCCCCCGTTACACCAACCTTTCCCCAAGCACACCTGCAGGACCCCCCCAACGTGGCCCTGCCCCGGCTCTGTATTATCCCTGGATGCAGGCGCAGGATGGGCTCTGACACGGCTGCCCGGCAGTGCTTCCCCTCCTTGCGCTGCAGGGAGGCATTTTGCAAAGTCACAGCTCATAATCCACCGATAATAGGGATTAAAATTACACAACCCGTCAGCAGGGCTTCAGGGTCATCACCTCGGAGGAGCTGCTTTGCTCCTTGGGGTAGAGCATGGCGGGCTCCTCATGTCCCCATGCCACTGGGGAAGGCAGACCCTGAAGCCCAGGGATCCCGGAGCACTTTATCCTCAAAATGGATTAAACCCCACATATGGGGTGGGTTTAAACACCTCTGGGTGCTGTTCTGGTCCCTCCATGGGAGCTGCCGTGGGTACCCATTCAGTGCCCACTTCCCCACCCCTGGCTTTACCTGCCCTGCAGTATCCGCTGCGGGATGGGCATGGCCTGAGCCCCGCAGACCCAGATCCAGCAGCCAAATCCTGCTCTCACACATGGCAGAGCTCAAGGGAAAACCAGCTGTGGTGGGGAGCAGCCACAAAACCCCTCGGGCTGTGCAGCCCAAGGGAAGCAGCCCCGGGGACACCCTGCAGCACAAGCAGAAGATGGTTGTGGTGACCCATGGGCTCTCCCAGCAAAGGGGACCGGGGACAGCGGGTGGCATCTCACCTCGCCCGCTGGATGAACCGTGCTGCCGCCTCCGCGTAGCGCGCTGCCAGGCTGCTGAGGTTGACGGGCTGTTGGACAATGGTGACGTTCTCAAAGAGAGGAAGGGCCACCTCCATGTAACAGTCCTTTCTTGCCACCCTGCTGGGAAGAAGCCACCCCACACTCATCACCAGAGAGGGGACTGGTGTGGCAGCAGGCAGGGAGCCTGGCTGTTCTCCTGGCTTAGCAGAAAGGTGCAGCCAAGGAGGGGAGCGGAAAGGGGACAATGCCAACATCCCGGTGGCATGGGGTGCTTGGGGATCAACCCATCTCCCTGACCTGCGCCCTGCTGTGGGGTGCACAAGGGGAAAAAAACGGGTGCGTGGAGCATAAGGGGAGGCAACCACAGCAAAGGACAGCTCTCAGGGCTGGGGACGCCGGTGCAAATACCAGCTTCCCAGCGCCAGCACTTGAACCCCCCATGCAACCCCGTACCTGGCAGCCACGCCATGCTGCGGGCAGGGCGGGCAGGGCGGCAGGTTGTAGCCGGGGGTGTCTGTGCAGCCCATGTCATGGCTGTAGGGGATCCCGAAGTAATAGTCAAAACCTGAAGGGCAAGCAAGGGTGTCGGTGGGGACAAGGTGGCCGCAGGATGCTCAGCTCATCCCCGCCGGCGCAGCCCTTACCACGAAAGCTGGGGTGATGGCGGCCGTGGTGTCCCAGGTGCCACTTGCCTGTGTGAAAGCCACAGAACATCATTTCAGAGGTTAATGCAACTACGGTTGTCACCAGCCATCACCCACGAGGCACCCGCAGCACTGGGGGCTTTAATCTAGCAACAAGAAAGGCTGTTTGCGCTGGTCGCATTTCCAGAATGCCTTTTTTTTACAGAAACTCAGAAAAAATGCATAGGATATCTCATGCCTGTGCAAATCGACCGTCCCCATCCTTAAAAGTCTCTTTCATGTGTTTGTGTTCAGAGGAGATGACTTTCTAAGCCCTCCCAAACAACCAGCTTCATTCTCTGACCTCCGGCACGCACTTGCTCCCACTGAATGCACTGATCCAAGAGGGAGAACTGCAAAAACTAAGGAGGAAAGGAGAAACTGAGGGCTTTTCTGCCAGCACAACGTGCACAAGCAACAGAAGCTGCATGTGCAAAGGGCCCGCTACCAGCTGGGGCTTGCCAGGCAGGGGTGGGGGGCCCACGGTGACAGGAGGGTGCCCAAAGCCATGGGGCCAGTGGCACAGACCATGCTGGCACCGTGCTGCCAGCCGGCACCCGTGGCATCACACCGGCGTGTGATGTGGGAAGGCAGAGCTGCTGGGCGCAGTCATGTTTGCTAAGGAAAACCCAGCGCATTCACTGCGAGGTAAAGCAATCAGAGCTTAAATGGAGAACTGGGGAGGGCCCGCATTTCAGGCAATACCATGTTTGAAAATGAAGATTTTAAGCTTGGGATTGCGAAGTCCAAGGGGGAAGTGCAAAATCTGTCCCACGTGATCCTTTAGGCTTTCTTTTAATTGCCAGCATTTCACCTAACTACCTGCGGTACCTCCTCTGCAAGGGACGGACACAGGCATCTTCGTCCCCCCCACCACCATCTCCCTGCCCCGGGTGCCCCCTCGGCACGGCGGGCGTTACCTATAGCCCCCGTGCTGTACCCAGCCTCCCGCAGGACCTCGGCCAGGGTGGTCTCGTTCAGGGGGAGGCCGCCGACCGACGTGATGGCGAAGTTGTGGGTCACCCCATTGCGTGCGCCAAGGCGCCCCGTGAGCAGAGAGGCGCGGGACGGTGAGCAAGTGGAGGCAGCCGAGTGGAAATCCACGAATCTAGAAAATGAAAGGACTCTTCGCTCGCAAGCCCCTGCGTGGTCTAAAGCTGCCCCGTCCCTCCCTGCTCCCCTGCACGCATCCCCTTCCACCCCAGGGATGAGGATCTGGAGCAGGGGATGAAGCTCACAGGTCCCAGTGGGGATGGATGGTACCAGGCTCTGGCCACCCTCCCCATGCACCCAAAACCACATCAGTGAAACCCCCTTCACTGGCCAGTCTCTGTGGGAGGGAAAGCCTCTTTGCTGTGGGACAGAGTAACCAGGGATGCTTGGAGAGGGCCAGGGAGGGGGGACAGATATTACCTTGTCCCTTCGGCTGCCAACTCATCCAAATGCGGGGTCTCCTTCGTCTCTGCCCAGTTGGCCCCAAGATCCCCCCAGCCCACATCATCCGCCAGGATGACGATGAAGTTGGGCTGCCCATACGCTGCTCGAGGAGCTGAGAGCCCCACCAGCGCCACAGCGAGCACCAGCACCGCCTGCGGGGAGGGGGTCCCCATGGTGCCACACATCCCCTCCCACCCACACCGGGGCACCGGCGGCTTCATCTTCCCTAAACTCCCTCCGCTGCAGGTACAGTTGAGCTCTCCACAAGCCCCCGCAGCGATGCAAACGTCCCCTGCTGAGCTGCTCCCGCGAGGCCAGGCCGGGGGCCAGGCGGTCTGGGTTTGCTCCCTTGGCTACCGACCGAGCTGCAACGTCTCCTCCGTCTTTCACACCCGGGCACAGCTGATATTTCTGAAATCGGCGCCAGCAAAGGTGTTATTCTTAGAAGTCAAAAGCATCCTTTGAAGACACCGTCACCCTATTTTTAACTTTCCTTCCTTCCTGGTAAATATCTAATTAGACACCAAACCAAAGTGGTATTTTTCCCTCCAGAAGTCTGCTCAATCTGTGGCAGTGGCTCCTCTTCCCTCACTGCAGCCGGGGGGATGTTCGCATCCGACAAACGTCTCTTTCCCTGCAGATTGCACTCCTCGGCTCACCAAAGCGCTGGCCACCCTTGCTTCAGGCAGATAAATAACTGCTGTGGCTCTGCTGGCAACTGTCGGTCCACCCTTCACCTTGCACGGCCACAGCATCCCCTGTGAAGAGAAACAAGATGCAATCAGGGCCTGCCAGAGCCCTCCTGCACCCCGTCCTGGTGGTGAGACTTTGCCTTTGAAGTTGTAGTTTTTGCCGCCTGGCTCACGATGGCTCAACTGGAAAGGACTGGGAACAATGAGTGCCCCTTTCCCGCATCCATCACTTGGGCTGGGCTGGTTTCCCACGGTGCTGTTATCCCCGGGGAGCAGCGCTGCTCCCTCCCGGCTTACCAAGGGCTCTCGCCCTCCCTCCCGAGTGCTGCAGGGTGCACGGCACTTCGGGGTGGGGGGAATGTGAAGGGCCTTGCCTTCAGTTGTAAAAACTGAGAGGTTTCTAAAACTCATCTTTTAAATTTAGTTCTGTTCATGCTGCCCCACTGCTGCCGGTAGGGCCAGAGCAGGCAGCGCAGCCCATGCGGGCAGCAGCCCTGCTGCCAGCCATTGGGGACCGGGAGGGAACTGCTCCCGGAGGTAAAAATGCAGGAATTCAGGCAACCCAGAAGGCAATAAACCCCAGAAATACCCGGGCTTACAGGATTAAGCACATATGTCTGCTTAGAGCAGGATTTGGCCTCCAGTGGTGGAGAGGTTCAAGGACAAACACCCAAAGACCGATGGCAGAGATAGAGCTGTGAAACACAACATCTTCAGCACAAAGTTATGGCCAAAGGGAGATGAAGCTGCAGAGATTTGCCAAAACCCTGCTGAGCCCTGCATGAGGAGCTCGGCACCAGCCGTGGGGATGGTGTGGGGACCTACGGCCAGGTGGGGACGGCGGGGGCCCAGCGGGACCCAGCTGGGACCAGTGCTGTGGCAGATGTCCCCAGCTGGCACCAGCAACCTTGGGAGAGGAACATGCCGTGGAGGATGCGGCTCCCATGGGATGGTCAACACAGCCAAGCAGGACAACACCCATGAAGACAAATTGGGAGGGTAAGGAGAGAAGGCAATGCTGGAAAACAAAAGAGGGGAAGGTGACAGGAGGAGGCAGGAGAGGGAATATGATGAGCCCCATCTGCAGACCAAGAGGTTTGTAGCTGGCAAAGCAAATTATTCCCGGTTTCACTGTTCACATCTTTAAAAGCTTTGGACTGTCACTCAGATCAGCAGCTTCAGAACTGTCGGTGTAGCACTGCAGTGATCAGGGATGTGACTCCATTCATAATTCATAGCCCAGAGCGTCAATTTATAAACTTCCATCTGAGGGTCTCAAAGCTCTCGGTACATTAATTAACGGGGGGGGATGCGGTGGGTCGGTGGGCTGCGCCGCAGGAAGAGGGCTGAGCTGCGGGAGAGGCTGCACAGCCCTGCCCGAACGAAGCGCACGAGCCCAGCTCCCGTTCTGCACCCTAACTGCAAACCAACAGCTCGTCCCTCATACCCTGACCTGCCAAACAGCAAGAGGAATCGAAATTAGGTATCTGGGCATGTTTGATAGCGGCTTTGTTTTCCCATAAAAAATGCCCTTTGCAATTTCTTTGGAAAGCCCTTGGGATTTCTTCAGGGATGGGTGCTTGAAAGGAGCAGCCCTGCTTTGGTCCAACACCCCCGCTCAGGGGCTGAGCCCAGTTGGACCGAGGAAAGCACAGAATTGAGCCACCAGCTTCGTAGGAAGAGCATGGATTAACCCAGGCATGGCGCAGCGTGACCTCAGCCCCATCTCAGCCCTCTGGCTGGGGCTCTCCTCAGGGCAATGGAGCAGGATATCACCCAGAACTGGAACTGGTTTTGGTGGAAAAATAAAGCAACAAAGTTCAGCTGAGCCCCACGTAACCATCCCAGCTGAGCCGTGCCTAAGGCGGGTGGTGCTCACCCTTTCCAGGAAGCCACACCACGTAACCCTACCCTTTGGCACCAGCAGCTGAGCGTGGTCTCCGCACCAAGCCCCAGCCTCTCCGAGCATCCTCCATGGAGCACCATGCCGGACCCCATCCCATCCCCGGGGTGGTGGCCCTGCATGATGCAACGCGCACTGGGGACCCCCTGTCAGCACCTGCAGCCTCCCAGAAAAACCAAGCAAAACCCAAGGGAGCTAAACTCACGTTCGTCCACAAACCTCTGTCCTTTCCGTTTACTTTGGGGAGGGACGCCAGGGTGACACGGCTAACAAAAACAATCAAAACCATTTTCAAAGGACACTCTATTCTCTCTAAATCACAGGGGAAAGTCATCCAGGGCTGAAATTTATGCATTAGTGTCAGACGAAACTGCTTGATCTCTGATGCTCAGAGGCCATTTGAAGGAGAGGTGGAACACGACCCATGGCAGGTGGGACACACCGGCACGGCTCCTCACCAGGCTCCTGCAGAACCGTCCTCATCCACAGCAGGTCCAAACCCCAGCAGAGCATGAGGCCGTCCCTTGGCATCAGCTCCAGCGTGCTCTCCTCTGAGCTCCTTGGCAGAGGTGTCTCTCTGACCTTTTTCATCTTGAATTCCTGGGCGAGTCCGGGCTCTGCCGGCTCTGTGCCTGCGGCATGCTGCACACATCCTCCGGCAATGCCAGGACAGTCGCGGGCAGCCTCCCTGGGACGAGCCCTGGTCCCCGCTCACCACCGCACCAGGACCTGTGCTTCAGCAGCATCTCTGTTCCCCTATAGCTTTGCTACAGCTGGACCCATGCAGAGCTGAAGGACCATCTTTTACCTACTTTTGCAAAAAAAATAAGTGACTCATAAGAGATTGCCCCAGACTGACTATGGTGGGAACATAGTTGTTGCAGCACCTCACTTTGTGCCAAGCAGGAAATACTGCAGGAGTGGTTACAGCCCAATGCACTACCTGGGCAGAATCACACCCAGGAGCCAAAGCCCCTGGATAACTGGCACCGGCACCTTGCTCCTTGCCACGGCGCGCTGGGCTGAGAGCGCTGGAATCGCTCGGACTGGGCGTCGTGGACCCGGGCTTCACAGCATGCACCTTGTACCAGGGAAGAATTAAACAAATAAAAGAAAGTGCATTTTTGCAAGCCAGACAAGGCGGTTCACAGAAAGATGAGGGATAAGTCAAAACCAGATAAACCAGTTTAGAAAAGCCCCAAAGCCTCTCCAACCAGGGCTGCTCAGGACACCCTGGGGCTGGCCCCGGGGCAAGGGAGGGGAGATGCCTCCTCGCTCAGGGATGCCACCGCCAGCTATACCACCACTGAGCGGCCGCGGTCACCCGCACAGTGCTCGGAGTATCTGTCGTGTATTACACATTAACCAGAAGTTTACAAATCTTGGGGCCAGCACGACCATTTTCACATTTTTCACATTCTTTCACATTTTCACGCCTGCCTGGAGAGCAAAGCAGCAGCCGGAGCCCAGAAAAACCTGCCGCCCTTTGAAGCACGCCCAGTTGTGCCGGCTGCGCTGAGCCGTCCCCTGCCAGCGCCCAGGGCTCGCACCCTGCCTGGGGCGTGGCAGGTCTGATCTCCGACCCAAACCCATGCCGGCAGCCCTCCTCTCCTGCCGAAAGCTCCGGCAGGCATCCCCATCCCAGCTGCAAGGAGTGGGGAGATAAGGACACAGCAGGTCATGAGAAATTCAAACCGGAGTAGGCACCCGCTGTTATCCCAGAACCACCCCGGGGGCTCCCAGCATCACCCCTCATGCCAGCCAGCGTCAAGGAAACTGAGGCAGACAAGCAGAAGCGATCACTCGAGCTGCATGCTGACCCCACGGCTGCCGAGTGCCGCAGGAGGGGGATGTGCCCCCATGGCGTGGCTCATGGCCCTGACCCTGACCCCTCTGGGGGATGCCCAGCCGCAGCCTGGAGGGGATGGACATGGCACATCTCAGCAGGGACAGCCAGGCTTTCTGAAGGGAGGAAAAAAATCCTTGTTTTGTTTCCAGACTAACCATGCACAGATTTTATTTTTGATTTGAGCACAGCAAAGGGCAGCAGGTGCCTTGTGAGGGGTTTGTCCGTGGGGCAGAGGGTGCACAGGCTCTGCGTCTGCCCCGTTAGGCCTCCTCGGTCCCGGCATGTTTACCAGCAAAGCTCCGTTCCCGGTACAACTGTCCTGACAATGCTCTGAACAGAGTCAAGACTTTATTCCAGGAAAAGGTTTTCTACTGGAATAGTTTATACTAGTTCCCCTAACAGAATAAGCAGCACCGACAAAAACATACTTCTGCAGATTTACTAGGATTTCTGCCAGCTCCTGAGACAGGAGATTGTTTTTCACCCATCTAACTGCTAGGTCTTTCAGAGAAAACATTACACATGCCGAGCAGGGCTGGGTGAACCCCAGCAGAATAAATGAACTGGAAGTCCCTGACCCATCCGGCGGCAGAAAGCAGGGGCCCATGCTCCCTTTCTGTTTGCAGCCCGCCCTGTTTTCCAGCTCCCGGCTGATTTATGCCCACTGATGGCACACTTCTGTCCTTCGCTATGGTTTACAGAGCCCTCAAACACCGGCCGCACACCCAGGCTGGGAGCGGTGCAGAAGGCCCCAGGAAGACGGAGAAGCAGATCTTGGCGCAAGCCGCTGCCAGGCACGGGACGAACTCACAATGGATGTGCCGGGGCAAAGCGTCCCGGCAAGACAATGGCCAAGCCTCTCTGAGGCCAGGCTGCAGCAGGGCAAATCTCCCCAAAGTGGGCGAACGACATGGGGGAAAGACCATTTCACAGCGGAGCTGCAAAGCCCTGGGCCGGAGAGGCTGCAGGCAGCAGCGATCAGCCCCGTCCCTGCCACGGGGCCCCTCCAGCCCCCATTGCTCCCCAAAGCCTTATTGCACTTGGAAAGCCCAAAGGAAAGGAATGAGAAGGTGAAGTAGAGACAGATGCAAAATACTGACAAGAAATACCAAGGAGTAAATCGCCTTTGTTTTTTCATGCCAAAGATATTTGCATTCTTATTTCTCCCCTGGAGGCACAAACCTCTTTTGTTGTCCCATAACCACTGGCACTGTCGCTGCCAGGAAGAATTACAGCTTGGGGAGGGCAACCCATTCTCAAGGAAAAGCTTGTGTAACGGGATATCGGCTCTTTGAGGCCAGGCGAGGTGGTCACCCTTTATCCGTACCCCTGAAAGGCAGAATCCCTCGGAGGAAGGGGTCTCCTGCAGGACGGGGCGATAAGGGGCTCCCCAAGGACACACGGGGCGCAGTCCCCATCGCTCCCCGTGGCCCAGCGCCTGGGTTTTAGCTTGTTTAGGATGGGACTGCCAGGGGTGAAGCTGCCGAAACCTCTTGGCAAGGACAAGAGCATCAGCGGCTTGCTGGAGGCGGCAGCTGTTGGACCAGCATTGCCGTGAGAAATTCGCGGCAGCTTTCTCGGTTACCGAGTGAAAGCAATAGCTAATTTGCCTGATTTGTCAGAAGTTTTCAGAGTTTTGTCCCTGCTGCCCGCTACCTTTACCTGCACTGCCTCACTAGCAACTCCCTTTGTGACAAAAAAACCAGAAAACCAAGAGAAGGGACTCCTGCCAAATCAAACACAGCGGCCCTTGCTGACGGGTGAGGCACTGAAGGAACATTTTAACCCGGGTAGTTTTTCCAGGGGTATGAACCAGAATTGCCAGGTTCCACTTTAACCCAGCAAACTGAGGTGGGGTTTTGGGCCAGCGCGGGAGGGCAGGCGAGGAGGGGTCCGCTCACCACCCCGCTCTGAGCCCTCTGCTATTACCCGCGGGCAAAAGTCACTCGCCCACGAGCCCCGAGAGACAGAGCGAGGCTCTGAAGCCTCCCCGGCAGCATCCATCCGTGCCCAGCGCCTGGAGGCCAGCACCGGGATGCAGCGGTAGCGGTGGCTGTGGCACAACGAGCCGGGAAAGGCACCACTGTCAGTTTTTCCCTCTTTTTTACTGATTCCAGGGAAATTTAGGGGAAACCCTATAACACTCACTGCTTTAGTTCCATCCCCCTTTGCCGGGCGTGGGAAAGACCCCTGTCCCATGCTCTCCGTGCCAGATGTCTGACTCCCCCTGCTCCCTTCCTCCCCCATCCATATAGGTGGTGAGTGGGTCTCGCCTGCTTCCAGTTTGACTCACAAATGGTTACTTTTTAAGCTCCCTACATAAAGGAGGTGTTTTCCCCTAAAAACGCAACACGCGCTGCCCACAACGCTGAAGCATGGAAGGGACGGGCACATGCTGGCGTCCTCAAAAACGGCGCGCAGATCTTCGGCGTGTGCTCAGCCCCGTCCCAGCTGCTCCCATCCCGTCCCCAGCGCCTCGCACGGCAAACGGGACGGCGGCCGCCTGCTCCGCTGCCAGCCTGAAGCCGGGATGCTCCCAGCACTGCATCCCGCTGCTGCGGAGCGAGGAGGGAAGCAGGCAGCCGGATCCCGGCCACGCTGCCCAAAGGGCCTAAAGCGTGCGGGGAGAGGCGTTGCTCGCACCCCAACGTGCACCACCTCATCCCTTTCCCATAAGGGGATGGAGGCCTTTTCTGCAAACAAAGGGCTTCAAAACTTCGGCACCAAAGCGGAGCGGGCTCCGAGAGCCCCCGCCGGGGGCGGGGGGACCCAAACCCACTCGCGGCGCCGCTCACCGACGGCAGCGCCGGCAGCACGGGGGTCTCTGTGTGTCCGTCCGTCCCGTCCTTTGCACCGGCAGAGGTTTTGCCCCCGCTCCTCCGCCCGCCGACCCCCGGGGCAGCGGCGCCCTCCCCGCAGCGCGGCCGCGGCTCCGGCTCGGCCGAACCGGCGGGGACCTGCCGCGCCCGGCCCCGCTCCAGCCCCGGCCCCGGCCCCGGCCCCCCCCCCCGCGGGGAGGCGGCGGGGGGGGGGAGCCCAGCCCGCTCCGGCAGGTGCCGGCCCGGGGGGCCGGGCGCGGAGCGGGGCCGGGCCGGGCCGGGGGGCCGCGCTCCCCGCCGCCAGCACCGCCCCTCCGCCGCACACGCGGTGCCGGCGCCGCCGCTGGGGCGAGCCGGGCCCGGCGCGCACATGGCGCTGCGGAGCCGCCGGCGGAGACCGGCTCCAGCCGGTATATAAGGGCTGGGAGCGAGCGCAGAGCAGCCGCCGCCGCGGGCAGCGGGAGCAGCAGCGGCCGGAGGCCGGCGGGCAGCGGGGCCGCCTCCTCCTCTCGCCGCCCCGCCGCTGCCGAGGGTCGCCCGCCCGCCCGCCCTGCCCCGGCCATGGGCAGCCCCTAGCCCCGCCGCAGCACCCAGCGCCGCCCGGTGAGTGGGCTCCCGCCCGGGGACTCCGGGGGAGGGGAGGGCTTTGTTCGGCTTTTTAAAAATTATTTTTTATTTTTCCTGCCTTTTTTTTTTTTTTCTTTTTCTTCCCCCCCTCTCCCCTCCCCTTTTCCGCATCCCTTTATTTTTAGCCGGCGGCCCCGGCGCCCGCCGAGGAGCCGGTGCGGCGGTGGCGATGCAGAAATCAGGTCTGAAATGTTCGGAAAGTGATGCAGGGAGGGGGGGCCACGCCGGGCCCCTGCGCTCTGGCATTTTATTTTTTTTTCCCCATCGTAATTTCTTTTAATTTTTAAATGTACATAATGTACGCCAAGGTTTGTGGGTTTTTTCTTTTTTTTTTTTTTTTTTTTTCTTCCGCTTCTAATAGCGTGCTTCCTTCTAATCTAATCTCCCCCCATTCCTCGTGCAGTGACACAGGAATTCATTGCAGACCCGGTGCCTCTCTCGGGGGGTATCCAGGCACTTCCCACAAAACTTTGGGCAGAGGCTCAACTCCCACCTGGGCACACGGCAGTGGTCCTGCCTGCACCCCCCGGCCGGCTGCAGCAGAGCCTGGGCGCAGGCACCACCGGAGGGATGCAGGAGCCCATGCCTCGCTCCATCCCTCGGCAGAAAAGCCCCCAAGGGAGCCGTGCACCAGCCTCGACCGACCACGCAGCACTGCAGCGGGGTCGGCGGGGTGCTGAGACCCCCCTGCCCTGTCAGGGGACCCCTCGGGTGGGCCCCTGCATCCCCCACCCCAGCCAGGCTCCCCTGCGGCCGCTCACAGGTCCCCAGTGGGTGCTGGTGCCACTGGGAACGCGCATGCACTCGCCTGGTCCTCCGTGAGAAGTTCCCCAGTGGGATGGGGAAGCGTTGCCGGAGCCGCTCAGGCTTCCTCTGCCGAGAAAGTCGTGCCGATGATCTGGAGTATAAAATGGAGGAGGGAAATGCCTGGTGGCTGCTGGGGACGGTGGTGCGGGGAGGAAACACACCGCCCGCGAGAGCCGCAGGTTCACGCTGTGCCCAGGACACCGCGGCATGGGGCCGGAGGCAGCCCACTGGGCAACGGGCCATGGCCACCTCGTGGTCCCCTCCCGGGGTGGCCGCTGGGAGCCAGCGCCGGGGCTTGACCCCGGGACTGTCCCCCCTGGGCAGGTGTGGCAGTGCTTGGGTTCAGCCAGGAGCCCCACGCAGGACAAAAACTGCCCCTGGGCATCCACAGCCCCTGGGTGACACAGAGCAGGGGTGCAGAGGCACCCCCCCGTGCCTTATGGGGTGATCCCCTCCAGCCCTGGCAGCCCTTAGGGTTCAGCCTCCTCCTGCCCTGGGGGGTCGCGGTGACCCTGAGGGCTGCAGGGGACTGCACAGGGAGCTGGTGGCAGCAAGGGTGTCCCCACCCCTGGTTGCATTGTGGGCAGCCAGGGCTTGGCAGCACTGGAGCAGCCATTTTGGGGAACAAGCAGGCTCCTGAGGAGTTCCTGTCACCCTGAGCGTGGTGGGTTTAGGACACCGCAGGGTGCGATGGTGGGTTGTATCGTTGACCGAGCCTGCAGCAAACAGGTGGCACCGAGGTGGCACCGGCCACCCCGGGCCAGGCAGGAGGGTGCGGCGGGGAGGACAGGTGCTCCTGGGGAGTTCCTGCAGCTCCACCAGCCTGCGCTGGGTCCCGCGGTGGATCTTTCACGAACTGCATCCATCCACCCCCATGCACCAAAATACAGATGACAGCTCCCAGCTGCTGGGTTTTGCTGATGGGAACAGCTCGCCCGGGTGCTGAGCGGAGAGTTTCTGGTCCTGGGCTCAAAGGGCACCAACAGAAATGCGCCCGGTGGGGTAACCAAGGCAGAAACTTCAGCCCAACTCCTGCATTTAATCCCTCGGCAGCCCAGGGACTGGCTAGCGGTGCCTTAGTGATGTTACAGCTGCTAGGCCTTGCCTCTTTCAGCAAAATTCATCTTAAACTGATGCCTGGCTCTTTCTCCCCTCTTTTCCAGATCAAAAAATGACTGTCAAGGCTGTAAAAATGCCGTGCGCTGCTCCAAATGTTTATACTAAAGTGCCTGACGGAGGATGGGGTTGGACAATTGCTTTTGCTTTCTTCTTTGTGGAAGCTCTAACGTATGGCATTATAAAATCATTTGGCGTCTTCTTCAATGACCTGATGGAAAGCTTTGATGAAACCAACAGCAGGATATCCTGGATAATATCCATATGTGTGTTTGTACAGACCTTCACAGGTAAGAGGAACAGGCATTCAGCATGAGTGCAAGGGGCAGTTGTGCTGCTGACTCAGCATGTGAGGACCTGTGACTTTTGTGTCTAGTGGCTCCATTATAAATAACAGCCATAAAGCCCAGAGGCTGCGTGCTCCTGAAATACCAAGAAATGGCTGTCTCAGCCCTCCAGTCCCTTTGAGCCCCATCTCGTGTCCTTCTGCATGGTAAAGGGACATGGTTTGTGTTGCTGATCCTGCCCCGGCCATTTAGCTCTCATCAGTAAGGGGTGAAAATAAGAGTTTTGAAACCTACTTCTGTAGTGAAAAGGATTATAAATAACTTGAGCCCCACTGAAATCCACTGGTGTCTGTGGATGTTGCTGCAGGTTTGTCCCAGGCTGGCACGCACCCATCTTAGTCTCTTCTGATGATTTTTTAGCACATTCTAAATGCTGTGAGCTTTGGAGGGCTCCAGGGATGGCTCCAGGGCAATGCTCTGCTGTATGAGGCCAGCTGGCAGGGAAGGTGGCATGTCACGGGGACCTGGGCAGGGGTATGAGAAGCGCCTCTGAAGGAGATGGTAGCTGGTGAAGTTGAGTTGGGTGTTGACTATGGCTCTCTTCCTCTCCCGCCCATCCAGCTCCTCTGTCAACAGTCCTCAGCAATCGCTTCGGTCACCACTTCGTGGTGATGGCCGGAGGGGTGCTGATCAGCACCGGCATGGTCACCGCCTCCTTTGCCTCCACTGTTGTGGACATGTATGTCACCATCGGCGTCATCTCTGGTGAGTCGTCCTATTCCTGTACCTGCCGAATGCTTTGCTCACTCCTGCGGCTTCCCACAAGCACGGCTCTGGCCATGGGGGTCTTACTCTCCACGATGCTCAGAGTGCTTGAGAAATGCTGCTGCCCCTTCTGAGCTGACCTCCCCCTCCCAGCAGAGGCGATGACCTGGGCTGAAGGCTCAGCTTTCTGCCCCGTCTCACCCTGGGGACCACCTTAGGACTTAGTCCTGCAGACCACTGCGCTAGTTCAGCTGTACCGATTGCTTCTGATTGACTGGGATTGCTGGGGACATGAAAGCTGTTCATGGGGTCAAATCCTCTGGCCTCTCCCTCTCTCTTTTTTTTTTTTTTTTTTTTTTTTTTTCCTCCTTCTGATACTTTTTCCCCCTCTCCAATCTGGCCTGGGTGTCCTGCTCACATCCGTGGCTGGGAGCTTGCCTCGCTTAGGGGAGCAACTGCTACAGGCTCAAACTCCTTAAGCAGGTGAGGTCCTCAAAGCGGACCCGCTGGCTGTTGGGGAACAGAAGGCATTACCTAGCAGGTTGGGGAGGTTGGGTCTCTTGGTTTGTTTTTTCTTTCTTTTTTTTTTTCTTTTCCCCCCTCCAATTTTAAAAAAAAATAACATTCTGGTTTCCCCAATGATTTTCTTCCAGGGTGACTTGCTGAGTTGGCCGAAATGATACTGTAATCTCGCCACCAGGAAAGCTGACTTAACGTGTTCTCGCATCGGTGTTTCCCCCTCCCTTACTTGTTGTTATGGCAATTTTTGGCATTTATTCACAGGCCTTGGATACTGCCTCTCTTTCCTCCCGACTGTCACCATTTTATCACAGTATTTTGACAAAAGACGTTCGCTGGTCACAGCGGTGGCATCTACAGGGGAATGTTTTGCTGTTTTCTCCTTTGCACCAGGTACAGTGCCCGAACGCTGTGAGTTCATACGTGCATGCCTAAAGCACAATGCCGTTCCAGTCCTTTTCCCAAGCAAACGGGGGCCCAAGGCAATCAATACCTGGGTGCTTGCGGACCTTCCCATGAGCTGCTAAAGCCCACAGGTGGTTGCTCACATGCCCATGGCACTCGTGCCCTGCAGGCAGGGTTACAAGTAATCCTAGAGACTGGTCTAACGATGCCAGAGCTCTCCCCAGCATCGCCTGCCAGAGCAGGACATGCCTCGCTGATAGGCAGCCCGCTGGGTTCCCTACATAGATCTAGCAGGCTAAAAATAAGACCGAGCAACTTCAGCTATTTAAAACATAGGCAGTACACATAACTGCTCCTAAAGGTTAGTGGGCTTGTGCTTAGCACGGGCTGCCAAAGTGCTCCAGCCTTTTGGGGATGTGTCCCCGGGCAGCACGTCCCTGTCACTGCCCTGTCACCGCCTGTCCTCTGCAGTGCAGGTGGTCTGCTGCTGTGCACGCTTGCTTTCAGCTAATACCCATTGCAAAGCAGCTTTGATTGCAAATGAAGGCTTGTAATTAAGCAGTGACATGCACCTTTGAGTAGAGCTAAGAGACTTCCTCTAGTAGCTGGTTTCAGGGTGGGGTCAGCTGAGAGAGGAAACTGGAGTGTTGGGTTTGCTGTCACTCACTAAAAATAACACCACCTTCATCCTCGTGCATCCCTAACTCACTGGCATCTCCAAAGTGGCTACCTAGAGGATAGCTTTGGCTAGCCAATGTTAAATGCAACTTCTAGCTCTTGTCTGCTGCAGCTGATGGGAGGAATGTGGGTGCCAGGTCCCTGGGTGGCCCTGGGCAAGCAGACCAGGAAGGACCTCTGCAAGAGCTGAGGTGCTTGGGACACTCCAGTGATAAAGCTTCGGTTACTTCCCTGGCTATAAATTCAAATAGCGCCTTGGTGTAACTACAGACTCTTTCAGTTATACTTTCTTCTTCTACCCTCTTCCCTCAGCAATTACTGCTTTGAAGGAGCAGATTGGCTGGAGATACAGCCTCCTTTCTGTTGGGGTGCTGCAGCTAAGCATCGTCATCTGCGGATCACTGCTGCGACCCATTATCATCAAGGAGCAAGAAGAAGTGAAAGCGCAGCCTCCAGAAGAGCCCACGGAGACAAAGTACATGCTTGAAAATGAGCAAACACGCACCTCAATAGAGTCCATAGACTCAGGAGTAGAAATTACTACCTCACCCAGCAATGTGCCTGGAAACACCAAAGCAGAGCTGAAAAGTGAAGAACCAAAGGAACACGTACAGATACTTGTTGAAAATAACAGCACCCCTCCAGAACCAAAAACCAAACTACTGGACTTTTCTGTGATGAGAGACTATAGCTTTATCTGTTATGCATTCTTTGGCCTGTTCGCTACCCTGGGCTTCTTTGCTCCCTCCCTCTACATCATTCCCCTGAGTCTCAGCCTTGGCATCAGCAAAGACCACTCTGCATACATACTGTCTGCCATGGCAATCGCAGAGGTCTTTGGAAGAATTTCAGCTGGCTGGGTTCTCAACAAAAAGCCTATCCGCAAGATCTACATCGAACTCATCTGCGTTGTTTTGCTGTCTGTAGCGTTGTTTGCCTTCCCTTTTGCCTCTGAATTCTGGGGCTTGATGACATGTAGCATATTTTTTGGGTTCATGCTCGGAACAGTAGCAGGCACACATATTCCCCTCCTAGCAGAAGACGACGTGGTTGGCATCGCAAAGATGTCTTCTGCGGCTGGAGTTTATGTCTTCATTCAAAGTTTTGCTGGGTTGGCTGGACCACCCCTTGCAGGTAACTCTAAAACTTTTTTTTTTTGCTATGTTTGACAGCTGTTCGTGCTGATCTCTGTCTAGAAAGTGTTCTGGCAGTGCTAATCATAGTACTATCCTAAAAGCCCTGCAACTAGTCTTAGGAGGCTCTGGGAGCCAGAAGACTGCTGCAGTGCAGCTCTGCAGAGTCCCACCGATGAGGTTCCTCAGTAGAGACTGCCTCAGAGTGAAGGAAAATACTGCAGTGCTACCCTGATCCTGTTAGAAACCTAAAGCTGGCATCAGTTCAGGCTCTAGCAAACGGTAGAAACAAACCGCTTTCACTGTGCATGTGTTTCTGCCATACACTGCAGAAAGGTGAAGTCTCTATCATAATAAATAGGTGCCTGATGCATCTCAGGCTTAGCGTCTCTGCAGTGCCCGAAGGGTTCTGACTTGCCTGAAGATGACACTAGGTACCCCCAAACACAATGGCTTTGCTTTTTTTTTTTTTTTTTTTTTTGTAAGGTAGCATTTGTTTGCCATTGAGTATCTTTTGATTGCAAATAAAATGATGCAGTGGCACCCTGATTAAAAATCCTATAGGAGGGATGGATGGGCAAGGGAGAGGGAGAGTTGGTTGTGGCTAACTGCTATAAATGTCTTTTCTGTAGGTGTCTTAGTGGATACGACACAGAACTACAGCTCAGCCTTCTACTCCTGTGCTGCTGGCATGGTCCTGGGTGCTGTGTTTCTGTCCCTGGTGAGACCGTGCAAGGCTGGGCTGTGCCACCACCAGCAGCAGTGCACGGAGGAGAGCACGGCGGAGGTCGTACCAGACCCACCGGATGACTTTATTGAAATGGATATTGGAAAAGCAGAAAATTCAGGAAAAGGCTGTGATGGTGTGGCATAAAAAAAACCCTGTTCCTTCTCTAATGTACTCGGCGTAAGACTGGGGAAAACGTCAGCTCTGCTCCACGTTTTAAAAATACATTCTAAAGGGAATGTGAAATTTTAAATGTGAACAGTTGCTACCAACGAGGTTTTTTTTTTTTTTATTATTATTATTAGAACTTTTTTAACCAACAATGGAAAGCTCCATAGAAAATACGGATAGCCACTTAAGAATAACTTTTGTCTAGCATGAAGATGTGATGCACACTCCTGCTTTCCTGGTAACAAGCATAGGTAAAGGTTTGATCCCAGAAAAACTGAGAACAGCAACAGCAGAAGCAGCTCAGCCTCTGACTGTCCTCACCCATCCCCTACCGCAAATTCCACACAGACAAGAAACCCATGCCACGAACTGGAGATGAGCATTTCGTACACCACCAGTAGCCAACTGAATCTTCTTCTGGAAGAATATGGACTCATGTTTTAGATTTGAGGAGGAGGCTAGGCTAGAGAGCTGACTTAAACCATTGCTAATGTTTTTCTAATTAACTTGAATGTCACAAATGCTGGGAAATCAGAGGCTCCGTATGTCCTTATGGCCAGTTATTACTACACAAATTCCATAAGATCATTTTTCTTCTCCCGATTGGTATCCTGAGAACTGTTTTTCTATTGATAGTCAGATCTGATATACTGTTTCTAATTTAACTAGTATTTATTAATTTATTCTAAGATTGTTAAAGGAGGTTAGCTTAAATAATGGGAGAGGAAAAATCATCTTTTGCATAACAGAAAGCTGTCTTTACATCCATCTCTTCAATACCTATCTTGTATTGCTAGCTTGTGAAATTGTTGGGAAACTTACTCTTACAGCATAGAGTGTAGCTGTTTTTAATAGGTAGGTCTAGGGTAACCCAGTGGTTATTTCAAAAGGAAAAAAAGAATAATAAACTACAGATCAGCATCTCTTTCCATAAGGCTGCAGCTGGTGTCAATGGACCTAGCTCCACTGCCATAACCAGCCCACCCCGCAGGGAGGATTTGGCCCAGTATGTCTTAATGTACCCGAAACCTTCGCTTACAGGTGCACAAGGAAATCTGTGCCGCATCACCAAATGAATGTGGAAACCCCCACGTTACCCAGCCCCTCGCAGTCTGCTCCCTCCATCTGCCAACCCCGCAGGCACGGGGCGGCTGGGCTGAGCCGTAGCCCCTTCCCCGGCTCTCCCTGCTCCCCCAAAGTCAGCGAGAGGCTTTTTTTTTTTTTTTTTTTTTTTTTTTTTTTTTTTGCTGCTGACTTCAGTGAGAAATGAACTGGAGCCTGTGCACATTGAAGGCGTGAAGGGAATGATAAGAGACAACGTACTAGCTGTTCATTTAGTCTTAATGGGAGAGACTCCTACTCATGGTGACACAAGCTTGCTTACCCCACCTATATGCATCTTAACGCCTCTAGGCAACTCAGGGGGACAAATAAAACAAGTCTGGTTTGGTTTGGGAAAAAAACCAAACCAACATTTCTGTGTATTTAAGTGGAAGTGGCATCATGCATTAACTGCTACACTGACCTGTCTGTATTTTACCAGCCATAGAAATGTGGGACAATCTGTAACAAAAACAAAAAAACCACCACCCACCTCTTTTTGGGAAGGTGCTTGATTTGTTTTTTCTGTCTTAGATGTCCAGAAAAGAAAAGAAAAGAAACAGGCACTCTTGCAACCAAGTGGCTAGAGCAATTCATCCTCACTGCCTGAGACCTGCGGTCTCGTGTCCTTCCTCTGCCTCAGCACTTTATCACGGCCAGCAGAACCTCGCTGCATTGCACCCAGGACTGGAAGACCCCTTACAGAGAACTAGAGTTTTGTGAATCAGTGAGTAAATGAACAAATGACGATGTCGCATTAAGATGTACTTTTTATTTATTGTTAATTTATGATACTTCAAGCGTTTTGGTAAATGTTCTGTAGACTATAATTGTAAGATTACTGAAGTCTTTGTGATACGAGACCTCACTACAGCACTTTGCTATTACAACTCTGCTTGGAAGTGGAATAAGGCCTCCAGGTTTTGCGTGTGTGTGGAAGCTCCCTGTTCTGCAGATTTGCGAGGTTCTACTGTAATTTAATTTTTTTTTTACAACAATTTCCAATACAGATCAAATAATATGTTTGTCACTGACCTCACAGTACGTTTCTGTTCCTGTCTGTGTCGCGGCACGAGCAGGGGAGCGAGTGAGTATGTGTGTGTGCGGGCGCAGAAGACCCAGAAGCAGGCTTTAATGCGTTCAAAGCAGGATTTACTGATTTGTTTGTAACGTACCTAGTGGACTCTGGAAATACTCTAAAACACTGAGTTTTGCAATAAACTTTTTCTTTTTTTTCCTTCTTTTTTTTTTTTTAATAAAGAAAACGAAGAAACTTTCTTCCTCTCCCTCTCCTCCATCACTCGGACCAGGCTGGGCCAGCCTTTGCCCGGCGGGGTTGTTGCAGAGTCCAGTCCCGCTTCCCCTCCCGAAGGGCTCTTGGCAGCCCGGCTGTCACATGCCGCTTCCTCAGCCTGAAGTAGCGTGTTTACCCTGCAAATTGGGCAATCCTACGTTCTTTTAAATGAGTTGCTTGGAAGCTGGTAGATTAGTGCTGACCTCAAGGGTACTCTTGTAAACCCTTACCCGGGGAGGCCTGATTAGAAGGAGCCTTTTCTTCTTCTGAGTGGTAACTGAATTGGTGGCACTTAGGAACATTATCCTCGCGTCTTCAAGAAGCATGCAATCATGTAATTATTTTATCATCTCTCTGAATTGCAGAATACTTTCTCCATGCCAGGCTAGGCAGCTCATGTATCAGAAATCAAGCTACTAAATAGCAGGATAGTTGCACTAAAGGGCAATTTTCTCTCCCTCAAACCGTATTTCTTTTCACACCAGCTGAGATACGCCCTTCCCTGCTTAGCCCGTAACTCCTAGCATCACCAAACCTACAAGGAGTAACACTGCCATGCTGCTTAATTCCAAATGCCAGTGCATGTATTAGATTTGCAAATGAACTACTTGTTGAAGGAATCATCACGCCATTGATACATATTAAGTGCAATTTGTTTTCATTCTGGTTACAGAAGTCCTAGAACGGAGGTGATCACGCATGCAAGCGGAGCAAACTTAACGCAAATACCAAAGTCCCGGGAAGCTAATCTGTCTCCAAATTTGACTCTGGCTCCATTACAGCAGTGAACAAACATTATTTGCAACAGCTTCCTCAGAACAACCCCCCAAAAAAACCCCAGCATTACAAAGGCTGCACACTCTTCACATAAATAAAAGCACATAAAACTGTAACGCTATCAGATGTCTCCCTGCACAGAAAGTTTTGAGTAATTTTTCCCACCTGGTTTAAATTAATTGCCCACAACCTCCTCTGTTATCCTAGTATGAAGGCATTAAGGATGCCTGAACAAAATAGGATAAGAATACTTATTTTTATTCAGTAGCATTGTATATCTACTTTGTGCCAGTAAATAAGAGGACAACACGGGACAAAACTGGCTTCTGCAAGCCTCAGTATTCCTCTCAAAAGTGGGTGTATAAACTCTTGTAGTCAATGAGGCCAGTGCCAGCCAAATGTAAATAAAGGAAATTACACAAGGTCAGCTTGCAGAAGGACAAAAAGCCCTCAGACTATAGGTACCTATCCCTTCTGAAGCAGAAAGGAAGCTGTACAGTGGGTTTGTTTGTTGTTTTGGGGTCTTTTTTTTAAAAAAAAAGACAAAAGCATTTTTCCATTTGAAATTCAAAGGAAGGGCAACCTCTTGTTCTTTTTCACTTATTTCAGACCAGCCGACATCAGGTACTTAACAGGACAAATGAATCTTTAAAAATAGCTAAACTGGTTTTGGAAAAAAGTAAAGTAGGTGCTTACAAAACAGCTTGAATGTTTTAATGCTTCCCTTCAGATGTTACTTGTTAGCATCTGAGATCATCATTTTCCAGCTGCCCGTAGTAAACATGACCTGAATTTTCACAGTGATGCAAGCCCAAGCAGCAGCTTTCCTCCCTCCCTCTTTAAAGCTCATCTTAAAGATGCTTCACAGGTCGGGTTTAGGAAAATATCCCTTTAACTTCTGGCTTGGTTTGAAGGATGAGAGAGAAAGCACTGCTGCCCAGAGGAATTATTTTATACTTGTCGTCCACACCAGAAGACAGGATCCCCAGTTCCCACTGGCATACCGCACCAGCAGCGCGTGGGAAAGGCTCCCGGGCATCCCGAGATGCCGTCAGTTTGAGAAGCCAGTTTACAGCCGCGATGTGTGCATGCCTCCCGCCGATCCCCCCGACCTCTGGGGATCCTGGCAGCAAAACACAGAGTTTTCCTCTCCCCGGTTTCGCTCACATGGATTTTTACTTGCAGGATTTGCAAATTCATGGCTGTGCTAGCACAAAACTCGCTCTTGCAAATTGCAGTAAGTCATCTAATAAATCAAATGCAACCCCCCACCCTCCTTCCTACTGCAGTTGTCAAGCTCCAGTTACAACAATTTGTGGTAAAATATTACTCACCAGCACTTTGGCCCGTGTGAGCAGCTCTGCCTCTGTAAAGACAGCCCCCTAAATCACTGCTTTGTCACAGAAGCCACAAGCATAACCAAAAGACTTATTACACGCAGACATTATGAGAATAAGGCCAAGGAGACAATAGTTTCCCTTGCTTCCTTTTTGTCAAAGCTTTCATTAATGTCGTGAACGTCTTTTTCTACTTTATCCGCTGCCGGCTGCTTGCCGCAGTCAGCCTGGCAGAGGAACGGCCGAAATCAGCCCCAAAGAGCCTGAGCAGCAGTGAGACCGAGTCAGGCGATGGCACACTGGGGCACTGAGCATCACCCTGTGCTCCTGCTTCAGCAACCTGCTCTCCCCAGCGACGCTGGTACCCACCGGCCTGCCTCTCTGCTCCGCTAAGTCACTTTAATTTCCACCAGCTTGTGCTTGTGCTATAGGAAGTTATCAAAGTAAGTTAGGCATTTTAAGCACATCAAGGCTTTTGCATTTTGCTGTTGATGTGGCTGGTATTTTTTTATTAATGTTGCAAAATGAAACAAACACCCAAAATCACCTGTGAAGAGTGAAGGCCATTTGTGAAGTTATACCTGGGGTTCAAGGACTGCAGGAGGTGGGCACGGAGAGCACGGGGCAGCCATGCATCACTGCCCATGCATGGTAACAGGGTGATGCTCCTGCCTAAGCCAAGCATCCTCCTAACCCCTGCTGAGCATCCTCCTAACCTCCGCCCCAGGCACTGTGCGAGCATGGCCAGCTCCGGTTGCGGTGCCCTGACCCCCAGCTCAGCAGCCTGTACATGGCCCCTGCTGCACCTCCACGCTGTGTGTGATGGTGGGGAAGGTTTCCTACAGAGGGTATAAACTGACTGTAAATGAATGACTAAATAACGCAGGGACGGATGCACAGATCACTTGAAGGACACGAAGTTATGTGACAAGGTCTGATTCTGACACTGCCACTCGGACAAACCTGCTGCTGAAGGTTTTTATCTGCTCCCAGGCACAGCGCTTGACCAAAGTTACCCAAATCCTTCCCCTCGCAGGTCTGCATCCCTGCCTCTCTTTGCCGGCGGTGACCACGCAGCGGCTGTGTGTCCCGGCCAGAGCCGGCCCTGACAGCCGGAGCACGGCGGGGATTTGAGGACACCTCGACACGCATGGCCACTTCTACTCGAGATTCAGCATCTGCAGGCAGGAGCTGGCACAGCAATTGCTACACCTTGACATTCCCACATTGCATTCTCCTAGAGGGCCTGCACCAGGTGGGAAAGCAGGTTCTGATTTGCACAGAGAGGAGGGAAGAGCGGGGCAGGGTGCCCTCCGCATCCTGGCACCAGAAGCCAGTCTCGCCATGGGACACATCCCTGCGGATGCAGGAGAGGACGTGCCTCTGCTGCTCCTCTGAAAGTAGCGCTGGGGGACAAGCCAGCCTTCGCCAAATATTGCAACGTGCATACTGGGGAACTTGAAACTGGAAAACATGCGTGGAGCAACAGCCTAGGCCCTGCTTGGAGCTGAACCCCCAGAAAAGCCAGCTCCTTCCCACACACCGCAGGGCTCCCTGCCCACCGTGAAATCAGTCCCTTCCCCTCCTCCTGCTGCAGCCCCAGGCCTCCAGCGTGGGCTCCAAATTCACCCTCACCCTACCAAGTAACAGCCACCAAACACCCTGTGTGCCTGTATCTTCCTCCCTCACACACCCTGGGCTGCAGCAACAACGTCTTATCAGCATCGGCCATGCACAGCCTTGCCCCCACGCCCCACTGCGGGGCAGCCTCAGGCGCTATCGGGTGCTGCAGGCCTCCCGTGCCGCTGGGATGGGCTCCTGTCAACTGGTCCCACCAGGCAAAGGACGCCAGGCAGTGCGGCACTGCCAGGGAAAGCCAGCGCGAAGCCGGGTCCCCCCCAGACACGGTCAGAAAAGCCCAAAGCGAAAACCTGTGCACTCACGGTGCAGAGCTGCCTGCCATGTTTTAGTCCTCCCCGCCGCGGCGTGACAGCGGGAGCCCCGCTCCTCCCCGTTCCCGTCCACGCCAAGGGGAGGAGCGCGGGCTGGGGAGTCCAGGCGAGGTGGCCACGCCACTGCCCCACAGCAAAGGGCCCCCGGCGATCTGCTGTGGGCAAGAGCGGGCACATCCCACCCCCATCTGCTCGGTACCACTGGAGGAATCTGCTCCCCGACCTCCAGCAAGCCCTTGCACGACAGACACGCAGTCATTCCCTTGCTGCTCGCAAAACACAGCCCTCTTCTGCTCAAACATCAGCTGCACATAATTCAGCAAAGGGTTTCGAATTCAGCAAAGGGTTTCGTCTCTGCCCTCGCTTGAAAACTCCGAACCGCACCTTCAGCAACACTCGTGTCCACCCTCGCCTCCACAGAAACCCCGCCGGCCTTGCAAGACTTCCCCTCCTTCGGTAACTCATGCAATTCCCCATGCTCTGCCAGAAGAAAAATACATTAAATAAACTACCTGGAAAGGAGTCTGCAGGCATAAAGGCAGTTTTTCTGTTTCTTCTCCCTTTTGCTAGCTGTTCGCCTCCTGCCTCCCCTGGTGAGGAGTCACAGCTTCTTCCAATATCACAATCAAGAGCACTCAGACAAGAGAAGGTGGAAACCCACCCCCTCAACAGCAGTTAGAGCAAACCCTGATGCAAATAGGTCACCCAAATATTTAAATACAAAACCACGTTCAAGCTTTAGTTCATAAAATGTTTTCATTGAGACAACCCCTGTCCTTCCCAGATCTGCACCCGTATCTTTGCATCTCGAAGATTTCTACTCAATCTCTTTTGCGCAGCTCTAAATGAGACGGGAATTTCAACCTCAGTGTTTGTCTTCAAGGACTAGACACTGATCTTGCAGCCTGACCTACGTGTTGGATTTCTCCTTGGTAAAAAGCACCTTCAGCGCAGCAGAGGGGGCCAAACTGGTCAGCTAACAGTGTGTAAAGTGGTAACTGGACATAAACTATGTATTTATGTCAAATTCAATTTTAATATGCAAGGAAATGACAGCAATAAATATCAGAATGTATAAGTGATTCTAAGTCAAAATAGTAATTTTTAAAATACATATAGATGCACTGTGGTGTGTACTTTTCCACTGTCAGAATAGCAGGTAATTCACACACTTCGGAGAACTTAATTGCTCACAGTGTGTAAGACCAGGAAGGGAGCACAGAAGTAGATTAGTGAACCAGAGAGCAAAAACTAATCCTGAAAATTGTGCACAGTGGGAACCCTCCCCCGTCAGCCTGATTTGGGGCCCTGGTACGAGGGAGTCAATTTACCAGCACAGAGGAGGAAGCATCTTACCTGGGTGATGTGAAGAAAAACGGAAGCCTAACCAAATCCTGGTCACAGTAATTAAAAATAACATCCTGACACAGGAAATTGAACCTCTTGCACAAAGCTCCAATTAGATCTGTGAACCTGATTAAAAAGAAAGAGAAACTATGTAAATAACCTGGATTAAAGTTCAAGGCATCTTCTTTTGATCTTCATGCAAACTCTTAGATGCAACCGGACTTGGCTCCTCTCCTTGCAACCCACGCTATGGACAGATCCTGGTACGTGGAGACTCTCATTCGGGACAGCACGCACGGCGTGCGGAGCAGTGCCTGTTCCCCAACACCCAGCTGTTCATTCATAGCTGCCCCTTTCATTTGCAAACGCCCTTTTACTTCTACATGGGGACTCTCATTCCTGCAATTTTATTAGTAGTCTTATAAAATACAAGGAATTAAACTGCACAAGTCACCTGCGGCTGTGTGGGACACAGCACACCCCAGACCCTATTTAGAAAAGAAGCGCTCAAGAGGGATGAAGGCAAATATCCCTGGATACACACGGCATCATCAGAGACCAAATACTGTAGCATCACGTTAGCAACCAGTGTCAGCCAAGAGATGATACAAACATTAGCTTTTCAGTGAAGAATTTTTAGTGCACTGGTAGTTTCCTGTCAGACAGTAAATTTTAAAATAGTCCATAGTAAATGACAGAAAGTAACCCTGTACATATATGAGCTTTTCTGCATGTACTATACGCTGCTTATATGATTTAGTCCTGCAGCACATCAAGGCATTTTAATAACCACTTATGGCTCTCCTTGAACACTTGTAGGGGTTTTGGTGAACACCCTTGGGTTCCTGCCACTGTTTCACTATCATCTTCATGCATTCCTTGATAGTAAGGTCTTCAAGATGTAACACATTAAATGAAAATGAAATAAGAAAGTTGAAAGATTTTAATCTTAATGTTGAAAGACTAAAGCAAAATCATTCTCTCTCTCCACTGCATTCTGCTTCTTGTATTTAAAAACAATATAGTTAATAGAAGGTTTTCAACCCCCAACCCGTGTGAGCAACGCAACCCTTCTGCCTCTTTCCCCAAATACCCTGACTCTTCTGTAACACCTGCTTCTACTTAGCAAAACAAATAAACAGTTACTAACCACAAGTATAACTCTCTACCACTGACATTTCTTTGCATGTCTCAGACCACAGTTTCCTTTGGGAACCCTGAACTTATGTGCTCCTTCAGTTTTTATGTCTGTAAGATGGCAGAAAGATGAGAAAAACAAGCAAACACACACAGACAGAAGCTACAGTATCTACAGCAACAGCTGAAACACAAACTAACGTAGGGGTTGTGAAATTCATCCTGCAAGGAAGTTAAAAAACGAGGCTGACTGATGCCCACCGTCAATGTTGTAATCCAGTCGCAAGCGTGAGGTGATGGTTCCCAGGCAGGGCTCACGCAGGCAGGGCCCAGGCACCGGCCCCCGGGGCCCAGCGGGTCTGCCCCACCACGGGACAGGCACATCCAGCCAGGCACAAGGTTCCCGGGGAGAAGGGAGGCCAGAAATCCTCCCCCAGCGCTCTGATGATAACACGCTGCTCCCGGACCCCCTTGTCTCCAGGAGGCCTTGGGAACGGGTGATGATATAGCTTTGAAGATGGGCTACCAACACTCGCGAGCACTGGTTTCTGCGGGGCAGTGGGTGACGTTACTGGGAAGCAGCCTGGCTGGCGGTGCCGGCACACGTGCGGCAGGCCCGGGCTCTTCCCGCTCTCCTGTGCCACCAGAACCAACGCTGCCGGGGCCTGCCCTGCCAGGCGAGGCGGGCAGCGATGCCCTGCGGAGGGGTGGGCAGCGGCAGGGCTCTGCGGTGGGTGGGTGCTGACAGCACAGCGGCAGCGCTGCTGAGGGCGAGGACAGAAAAGGTTGGGTGCCAGCTCGCGTGACTGCCCGGTCCCCGTACCCTACGTCTTTCTATAATGTCAGAGCCTATGGCAGCCTGCAGCTTGCGCAAACAAACGGGGCAGAGGGCCCGGGGACGTCTGTCCGATGTCTCCAGGTGGCTGGAGCCCGGCATCACGTCCTGCAGCCGCGGGCAGCGACGGAGACCAGAAATCTGCCGGATTTCATGAGTCAGGGTCTGATAAACAGCCTGCGCTAGGCAAATTGTGCTGTTTCCTCATCTCCCTCCGCTCCTTTACGCTGACCAGTGCAGGGCGGGCTGCGGGCTCTCACCTGGCGGGACCCGCAAAGCAGCAGAGAGACCGCCGGTGCCTAACCGCCGTGGAACCGGAGCAGGCGGGGGGGAAGGCGCCCGCTGCTCCCGCGTCGGCCCCCCGCCAACCCCCGGCGCCGCCGCAGGCCCCGCTGCCCCGGGACGGGGGGCTCGGGCGGCGGAGGCCCCGCTCCCAGGGCGCTTCCCGCGGGAGGAGCCGCGCTCCCGTCCCGGTCCCCGCCGCCCTGCGTGCCCCCCCCCCCCCCCCCCGCGGCACCGCCCCGGCTGCGCGGTCCGCGGGCGCCCCCTGCCGGCCCCCCGCGGGGCTGCGCCGGTCCCGCCCGGCCGCGCGGGACGGGGATCCCGGGGGAGGGAGGGGGATCCCGGCGGCCGGGGCGGCCGGGACTCGGACTCGGGGCTGCCGAGCCTAAAGAAGCCAGGCCCTCTTCCGCACGCCCCGGAGGGCCATCGCCAGCCGCCGCGCTCCGCTCCGGTTACAGCAGCGGGATGAGAGTTTCCCGCCCGTGGGTGCCGCAGCCCCCGCGCCCGCCTGAGCCGGTCCTTCCCCGGGCGCTGTTCCCCCCGTGACATGCTGCGGGCGGCTCCTGGGAGATGCCAGCCACCGGCAAAGGCCGAGAGAGCCAGTGTGGGCTACCAGCAGGCAGCACTGGAGGACCTGGCCCTGCCGAAACGCAGATGACCCGCTGGGGAGAGAGACACAGTAGAATCACACAGTCACAGAATCGTTTAGGTTGGAAAAGACCTTTAAGACCATCAAGTGCAACCGCTAACCCAGCGCTGCCAAGCCCACCACTAAACCATGTCCCTAAGCACCACATCTACACGGCTTTTAAATACCTCCAGGGATGGGGCTCAACCTCTTCCCTGGGCAGCCTGTGCCAGGGCCTGACAGCCCTTTCGGTGAAGACATTTTTCCTAATATCCAACCCAAACCTGCCCTGGCGCAGCTTGAGGCCGTTCCCTCTCATCCTATCGCTTGTTCCTGGGGAGAAGAGACCGACCCCCCCCGGCTCCAGCCTCCTTTCAGGCAGTTGCAGAGAGCGATGAGGGCTCCCCTCAGCCTCCTCTTCTCCAGGCTGAGCCCCCCCAGCTCCCCCAGCCGCTCCTCCCCAGCCTTGGGCTCCAGACCCTGCCCCAGCCTCGCTGCCCTTCTTTGGACACAGCTAGCCACGGGATGGAAAAGATGAGCTTCAAGACAGGCTGCAGTTGGGATGCTGAAGCTCCCACAGGCAGCATGAACTCCAGCCTCCACTGTCCTCCTTGCGTTTCAGCTTTTTAAAGCTTTATTTCTCACTAAAGTCGCTGCAGGATTGCCACTGTCCATGCCCACGGATCCTCCTAGCCGAGCCCGCCCTGTCAGCCTGCCACTATGCAAATCTTTTTAAGCTTGATGTCTTTAGGAAAGTCTAATACGTGACAGCTTTAATGAACACAGCCATTGTTTTGTGAGGGATGGACCAGAGAGTGTATTTATGTCCAGTGGGGTTCAGGCATCAGAGAATCCTGCTGCGACCAGGAGGCAAACCCACGCTCTGAAGGTGGCGTGAGGTCGCTTAGGGCCTGGCTCTCTTTCCCTTACTATCTTTTTGCACTCTTTGCCTTCGGTTTACAGCAAAATAATATCTTTTATCCAGTCATTCACATGTAATGACTATTTTCAGTATGTAAAAACAATCCGGTACACTTTTTTTTCCCCTACAGCAGAGAAGTTCCCTTGCAAGCGACAGGGCAGCCGGCATTTGTTAGGAATTCCCCTCCTTCGTTTTATCTGCTTGGGAAACTTGGCAAAGGAAAGGGTGCCTAAGCAGTGCAGTGAATCAATACTACCCATGTCCCTGCCTTTTCCAAATGATCTAGAACTTAATGAGCTGGAAATTCATCAGTCTCCTAAAAATTGCATAAAGCAAACCGCTAGGCACTGAGCATCCCTGCTCGCCTTCTACCACACTTCAACAGCAAGCGTGATTTGGCATTTTTCCTATTATTGAGCTGATTGTTCATATTTTGAAAGTCATTTTAGTTTTCGACACTTAAAAGTTGTGCTTCTTTTGTCAAAGAAGCTTGTTCAAGGATGTCTTGTCCAAGACTCATCAGGGTTATTCCCACAATACCAAAAGCATCTCTGGGCTTTTTCTTCTTTAGATATTTCAAGAGGTCCCCTGAAAAACAAACAAACAAACAAACAAACAAACAAACACCAATGAAAAGGCTATTTTCAGGAAACAAGCAGCAATATACAGAAAAGCTGTGAACGCACAGGATTGTTTTTACATATGTAAGTGCACGTTACTGAGCTGGGCAGCCTGAGCATTCAGACACAATCATATTCCAAAGAGAGACTTTCAAGACCAAGCTCTCTATGTAGACTTGGGCCTCAGGACAAACCAGCCCAGATGTTTTTTTTTTTCTGGTTCACAGATCATTGAAATATTACTTTACAAAAGCAGAAAGAAGAGTAAGAAACTTAGGTGCTTCAGTCAGTTGTTGACTGCTAGTGGGAAAAATCTTCCTAACCCTATGGACACTGAGTGGGCTCAGCAAAATTCCTAGTAGACCACATCAGGTAAAAATACCATTAAGAATGCCCAAACAGTAGATTTTATTACTATACCCAAAGAAAATTTGTCTTAAACAGGCTTGACAAGAGTTTGATCTTTACTGTTGAAGCTAGAACCTAAATTCTATATAATTATGCTCAGCAAAAGGCAAAACGTCCAGCTGACCACCGCATCAGTGTGGGGAGTTCATTATTCAGCCTCAGTGGCCGGCAGAGCTCGGACTTCACAGCTATAACAGAGTGATTCAACCAGCTCCTGAAGCAGGAACCCGTGGCTCTTGGATCATCCTGCCGGCTGCAACGGAACGACTTATGCGAGTAAGAGCTCCAGAATCCAACAGCTGCGGGAGCTGGGATTGGGGCTGGTGAGACAGGGAGCATTAAACTGCGCTCACAGCCCTTCTCTGCAGCACAAGGCAGGGGGAACCGTCTTCTATCAGACTTAACGGTTGGACTTGATGATCTTAAAGGTCTTTTCCAACCTAAACAATTCTACGATTCTATGATTTCTACTCTGATGAACGACAAAGAGCCTCAAGTCCCCTCTGTTCATCAGTTAGGTCAATCGATTCGCTTCACGGCTCTTCCTTGGAGCTGTAATATTCCCACTTCAGTTTTTAATGAATTTCAAATTTCTATCAATTTCTCAGGAGAAAAATACATGTACTTGCTGCTAAATGGCATTTATAACATGCCTCCACTATACATGTAACCTTTTGCAATTCTTTATAATGCCAAGAATTTGTTGCATTGATATTTGCCATCTTAACCAATAAATAAAGGAAAACAGAACTACACAGCAGTGGTCCAAAATAATGCATAACAGCAATACAGATGTTTGCAATAACTGCTGTAATGGTGGGTATCTTCTATTGCCACAGAATAAGGGCTTTGCTTATTGCCGTCACAGCCAAGCGAGGCAATACATGAGGCTAAAAACACACAAACATGTTACCCACAACCTGCAGCACCAAAAAAAACATCAGCGTGGGACATGACACTGAGCTGTAATTCAGCTTTCAGTGCAGAAAAGAGCTCCTCCTCCCCAAAACAGCTGATCAAATACAAGGCAAACAAGTGTGCCGGGACTTGCATGCTGCATTTGTTGCAGATTTGTTTGTTTTTTTTTTTTCCAGCGCGTATTTACAACAGGATTGCAATTATTCATTTAAAATGATGTGCATGAGAGAGAGAGAATATTTTATTAATACAGCTAATTTAAAAGTTGCCAATTTAAAAGTTTTAAGAGACCTGCGTGAAAGCAGCAGCAAGTGAAGGAGACCTTCGTGGTCACTGTAATTAGAGCATCGCCCTTTCTGGAGGAGAATTTGTGTAGAACTTGCAAAAATGGGGGGAAAAGGCATCATGCGTGACGAGGCACCGTGACCATGCTCTCATCATGGAGCTGAAACCCTTCAGGGGATTGCCTGCCTCCATGCATGCAACCAGGAGACAT
This sequence comes from Nipponia nippon, assembly GCF_047370975.1. NCBI lineage: Eukaryota > Metazoa > Chordata > Aves > Pelecaniformes > Threskiornithidae > Nipponia > Nipponia nippon. The sequence goes on from NW_028262330.1 coordinate 7,692,816, forward strand.
TTTTTCTATGAAACACTACAGCAGGCGGTATTCCTGGGCTTACTGGTTTGTATAGGTGTGTCCTCTCTATTCCCCTGCCAGAAGTAGCATTTCCCCAACACACCTAAGAGTTCTTCAGTGTTTTTATAAAACAAGCAAATAAACAAAAGCTTTAATATTTTACACTGGTTGGTGCTTTGTGTTCAGAAGCTTTTACAAACATGAGTGAGGCTTGCTGGAAGATACTATGTTCAGACAGAGGAAGAGTTTAGCCTATGGTTCCAAAATACATATATTAATGTTCTATTTTTTCCCCTGATAATTTCATTATTCTCTCAAGCACTTCAAAGAGACATAAAACAGCAAAAAGACAGGGATCCCCGTATTCCCGGGAAGTGTTACTGATGTGGTGCTAGGGAATGAATTTCACACCTCCCCTTAGGGTGATATGATTTCTCCCGTAGCCTTGTCCCGAAGCAGGATGTTATCTGCTGGACCCGAAGCCGCTGAGCGAGCACGGCTGCTATATTTAGTGCTCAGATGTTCCCGGAATCCAGTCCTGGGCTCAGATCACGGCGGTTCTCCCTCTGCCTCACGGCTCCTCCGCGATGATTTGGTCTGAAGCAAACAGAGACAGCTCAGATGTTTCCGACACTTTTCGGGGCACGTACGTGGCGTAACGCTGGCATCACGCTGCGTGCTCACTTCACAATGTTATGGGGCTCAAACAGAATTGTGTGCAGTGAATAATCCTGCCATTTAAGTCAAACAAACTAGCTGTGCATTGCAGATCTGCTCTTTCTCTTACTAATATTTTCAGCTCCGGCCTATTTTTCATAAGCATTGCATTAGGAGCTCTTCCCAGGCAGTTTACCCATGCTGGGTGAGACATGGGGCGACATTTGTGTCTGCACAAACAGAAATTCTGTCTGACTGGAAGACGGAGGAAAGAATCAGCCCATGCTAAAGAAATATGTGATCCAAAGAGCTCCAGCCATGGAAGTGGGAATTTAAGTGAGGATTTAGTTATTCTTTTGTTTTTAAGGAACCGTAAAACATGTGGGATTATTTCCTACACCACTGCCAAGATCTGGAGCCATTTATTTGCAATGGCTTGTGATTGTTACAAAAGGGAACGTGGAGATGGGACCAGTGAAATCCTGCCACAAAGAGGTACTGGAGGACCCTGCATTGAAAATAATCCTCAGCAAGAAGATAGACTAGACCTTTCCTCCCAGGATCTCAAGAGTGCTCTACACTAACACGCTCACAGCACACTGCCTTTCTTTATCAGGGAAAGAGAGCACAAAGGTGCTGGGGCGGAGGTGGTTTCATTTCACTGGAAGTGTCTGAAAGTGCAAAGACCAAGTCTGGGCTGGTCACTCCTGGGGAGTGGCTCACCTGGGACGCCGCTTCAGGCTCAGAATTCCTCTCTGTAGGTGCTTTTTTCTCCTTCCTGATTGTAGATGGCTCTTGAAGCTGCTAGCTCCGAGAAAGATTCCCTAAATGTGGGCAGCAACTCTCATCCAAGGAGCAGCAGGCTGCCCGCCTGCCCCAGGAATCGCTGACCTCCACCTCCCAGGAGAGCCAGGGCAGTAAGATAATTTGCCAGACTATGTTTTCCTCCTCTGCTCTCCTTAGTTCAGCATCATCACAGACATTGTATGGAGACACGGAGTGGAAAGCCTGGCTCCAGCGAAACGGCTGGCTATTGTCCAGATGCTTTCACATTCGATTCCTGCCTCCCTGAAGAGGGAAAAACAAAACAATTTACCTTGCTAGCCTCTTAGAGAGGAGCTACTTTTGGCAATTAATCTGAATATTAAATGTCTAAATACTCTCCGTGTATCTAACCTACCAGTTCAGGCAATTGGGGTTCCCTTTCTAAAGGAAGAAATCTTGCAACGGTGTCAATCAGTGCTTTGGCATGACAAGGAAACAGCCACGGTGACTTGCTGCTGCTGTTTGTATGTGTAAAAATGTTCCCTTACCCCAGTGGCATCCCCAGATAAAAGACAGTAGAGATGATTGCGCACTGCTTTATTACAAGTGCAAAGAAAGTTAAGATTTCACTGGAAACGAGGAAGATTTTGGATTTGCTACATGCTGGAAAAAAATATTTAGTAATATTTCTCCCAGAGTATTGCAGAGGTGAGAGAAGGAACAGCAGAAAGGTTTCCTGCCGTGAGCAGCGTGGTAATGCCATCAGCCCAGAGAGACATCGGGAGCAGAGGAGGAAGGAGAGCTGTGTGGCCTTGGCTGCGGAGCTGGCAGAGTCGTGTCAGGCCAGCGTTCCCTTCCCAGGCAGCAGCCAGGCTTGTGGAGCACAGCAGATGATACAACGAGAAATTCTGAAGTTGGTTTGGTTGTGGTTTTGTAAAGGGCATCACAGATTTATGTCAAGCAGGAATTCCCTGAGCGGTTGGTACCCTGAGCTCTGCAGGCTCCCGGAGCACTACAGCGCCCGCAGCCAGATCGGACGCCTGGCACTTTGCTGGGCATGGGCTGCATCACATCCCCTTTTCTCCTAAAGTTTTGTAAGCGGGAATGGGAGAGAGGGGGAAGGAGTCTGCCTGGGTCATCTGCGTGAAAAAAAGAGGAAGTTTTCCCCTTAATTCTAGACAATTTTTAGCAAATGCCAGACATGATGTAAGAAGGCTGTTGCTGCTGAAGGCTTGCTCAACTTGCTCCCCTGCAAATCCTAATGTTAATAACTCTTTGAAAACGCTGGTTTCACTGAAGTTTTTTTTGTTTGCTTCCTTTTTCTGCAGTGAAAATGGAGGCTACAGCAGGAAACGGCCATCAATTCACAGCTGCTCCCACCCTTGGACTTTGGATTAACATTTCTCATAGAGAAAAAGTGCAAAATATTATGCCTAGGCAGCTACATAAAGATTTGTATCATTTATAGCTATTGCCTTTTCTTTCTATAAAAGCTGAAAACAAAGAACAACTCCCAGGCAAAGACTGCAGGTACGCAGAGCGCTCAGAGTTGAACCTCACGTCAGGGCTGGTGATCACACCTACTAATTGTGGAAGTGCTTACTGCAGTAACAGCCTGATGCGGTGAGTTGCTGGAGATAAATTATTCACGGTTGGTGTCATCCCACAAACATCATTTGCATGGTATACGGTCAACATGGAAACAGCCGTTCATTCTCTCAATCAGCGCAGAAGGACATCTGGGGGAGTGTTAATGTTAAAATACATCCTCCCCCCCTTTTTTTTTTCCATTACTGCTTCCCCTTTGAATCTGATAAAGGGGCGGCTTTCTTCTACATAAGAGAAGTTGACTGTCTTCCAGGCTGCAGGCAACATAACAGAGAGAACCCAGGACAGAGCCTGCAACGTGGCTAAAAGCCATCCGAGGTTTGGCCTGGTGCTGGATAGGAGAGAGAAATGGAAATCAGGCAGGGATTTTGGCTCTAAGTATTGCTGCCTGTCAACGGGAAGAAGCCTGGGAAGGGAGTCAGCATCTTCTATACAGGCACGATCCACTATATCGAGTATTGGAATAGGGAGTGGGGAAAACTCCCTTTGCTGGATGCATAGGGTCTTGTGCTTCCTCCTGCTCCGTAAGTCCTAAATTAAAAACCAGTCTGCACTGATCAGCGTCATCGTACTGGGTCACCATGTTTCAAACCATCCAGGCATAAGATTTATTCACTTCCTGCGTCTGCTGGCAAACATCTTCCTACCTTATTCTCCAGTGCCTTACAGCCCTCATTGCCTGAGGAACAGCAAACCCACAACTTGCTGCTTACAGCCGGCAGTGGGGAGGACAGAGGCTTTAAATATTAACCTTCGTATGAAGTCGTAAGCACTGAAGCAGACATCTGCTCACAGCAGCCTACTCCAAATCCAGGTTTGTCAGATCTAGTGCTCAACAATTAATCAAACCCTCGTCTTTCTCCACGGAGCGCAGCAGGGGCAGTGGCTTGGCTGCACGCATGGGCGAGGACCGCATCTCCCATCTCAGTGCACATCTCATTTCTGCTGGATGTTTTGATTGCTTATCTTCAAGTCATCTGCAGGTTGTTTACTGAACTGGGGTGTGAGGACTGACTGTCATGGCACGTTTCACAGGCCAGAGCGGGGCTCGCTCTGTGATCTTGCAGGAGCTTCTCTTAGGAGCAGTAGTGAGCGGGAATCCCAGAGCCCCCAGAGCTGCTGATGGTGGAAGCTGCACTCCAGCAGGAACAAACATCTCGCCCCTCATTTTTAAGCATGCATAGAAACACAAGGGAAGAAAGCAGAGAAAAGAAATCCAGTACTATCTAAAGTTAGGCACAAAAAAAAAACCTACTGCAGAACCTTGTGGGACCCGGTCTATCTGGACCCTTCTTATTAATTTAATCTCGTAATTTGCATTCCACACACAGTGAAAACATTTCAGCTTGTGTGGAAAACACAGCCAAAGCAGCGCATTAGGTGGGCTGCCTAGAAGTAACTTGATGCTATTACCTTTTTTTTTTTTGATTTTAGAGAAAAAACTAGCAGGGCCTGTGCCAGCGCAGACTCTTGTCCTACTTCCAGCCGTGTTCCCCGAAGGGCCCTGCTCTCCTGGCAGCCGCTCCTCCAACGCTGTGCCCTTCAGCTGCTGCAGAGCTTTACAGCCAGGTCAGCTCCCCGCAGGGACGGCACTCCCGAGGTCAGCTCCGGACCCGGCTCCTGCTGCCGGCGGGGCAGCCAGGGAAGCTCCTTCGGCAGAGCTTCACTCCATTTTCATTCCCTTATGTCAGTTATTGTGTAATCACCAAGTTACTTTAACAGGAAGGAAGAGGCTCGAAAACCCAACCTACATTCAGCAGTACATGCAATGAGGTGTTTTGTTAAATCAAGAGCTTTGTGAAAGTGAAGAAACTTCCACTTGCTCTCACAAATCCTGTAACGCGCGCCTTCCCTGCCCCTCCTCGGCGCTCCCCACCGCCGCCAGCCACCGCACGCATCAGGGCGGCGAGGTTACCGGAGGCTGCGAGTCACTGCTGAACGGCACACCACCACCACTAACCTATTTCTAACGAGAGCTTGAGTCAACAAGAGCTTAACTAGAAGCCTAGGTGAACCTTGATGCAGTTACGTGTGTAATATTGGGCTTAAAAAAACAGAAACAAAAACCAAACACAATCTGTTAAGATGAGTTCTAGATGTTGCTAGTTTTACCCCTCAGGTGGCTGACTGCATCTCAGGAAGTAAGAAAAAAAAAGAAAAAAGCTTTCAAAAAAACCTAAAGAGATTGGTTTTCGAAGTCAGAGCAACATCACAAATGATGTTCATTTGATGGAACTGTTTCGGTGCAAAAAAGTGGCCAAGAGGCGAGGTTGTGATTCCTCAGAAACCACCCTCCTAGGAGCAGGCAGGACCTGGAACCAAAACTGCATTGCGGAGCTGGGTTAAGGCTCAGGGCACCCGGCAGGTTTCTGACTCCTGCTCTTAGAGCGGGGTGGCTCCCCCCCAGGGAGCTCTGCTCTCCTCGGTGCGGAGGCTGGGGGAGAGCGTGCAGCTTCCTATTAATCCACAGCACATTCACGTACAGCAACGAGTTTGACATTTATGTATTCTGACTATCACGGCAAATACTAATGCTGAGCACTAACTCCAGAAACAAGCATGACTTGGTCTGAGTATTTTCAGAGATGTAGCGTCCACAGCATGCCAGCCACATCCAAAGGCTGTTGTGGAAAATGAAGCATCTCAGGCCTATAAAAATTGACAAGGAGAAATCAATGTTTTGCTGCAAAACATTGCTTCATATTGCAGCTGGTTACAAAACAGCCAGTAATCCATTTCTAGAGGAGGCAGAGGCTGGCCTACTCAGAAAACAGCTTAAAAAAATAAAAATCTAACTGCAATACTGAGATACATAATTTATACAGAGGCTTGCCACTTACGCCAGAACACACACGAGCGTCATCAGTATTTTAAATATTGAGTACCAAACTGGTTGTCAAATGCAAGTCAGCAGTTTCCCTTTGCCTCTCTACTGGAGAGAAAGCAATCAGGCTGAACAAGAATCCGATGAGCCCTTTTAGCAAAGAGCTTGCTCGAGACCAGAGGCTAACTCTATTACATATTTTATTTGAAACACAAGATGTGGCAGGAGCAAAACAGCTGGCCCTAGCCAACGAACAAAAAAAGTCAATTGGCTGCCTCCACACATTATGAATTGGAAAAAATAATTTCATAATACCAACATAAGGCTGTATATGTTTATTCATTGTCAGTAATTTTTGTACACAAGGCAAATATTAATTATTACCTGGAAGGCAACGCTTTTGTAGAGTATGTACAGAGCAATGTACAAGCGAGTGTAAGAGGTTTTAAACTATTAATCAATTTAACCGTTTTATAAAAAGGAAGTGATGCTTTTTCTTCTAAGACCTCCCTTTGAAATAATTTATTGCCAATCTTAAACTAAAGCAAGGAGAAAAAACATTTACAATAAAAAGTAGTCCCTGGATATAAAAAGTTAAACATATAAAATTGTAAGCCCCAAACATTTATACAAAGCTACTACAAATCCTGGTTTTGTTAAAGATCTATTGGGTTGTTACAAAATATATTTTTACATAAAGGCTTCACGTAAGGTAAGCTCTCACTGCTACTGAAAGCGCAGGAAAGCAGTTTTAAATAGTCTGCAATTCAACTTATTTTCAAGTACAATGCAAAGAAATTGCAAAATGGCACTGTATTGCAATGCTGTGAAATTAAAAAAAAAAAAAACAACTATGTTAATGGTACCATCAAATAGGCAAGACCTGTAAAGTTAACTTGTGAACAACTGGGTATGGCATGAAACTTCTGAGCATTTTGAAACAGGAAATGTTATTGTTGGAGAATGAACCTTCTGCAACTGTCCTTAAAGAGAAATAGCCAGAGAAGTCTTCCCAGGGCAATGGGCATGTTAAACACGCCCAGTTCTCAGTCTTTAAGCAGTGAGTTGCTCCCAAGCGTGGCGAGCAGATGCAGTTTGAACAAGCTTTCTGGGACTGATCATAAATACTATTACTAGCCAAGTGTCACGAAGCCTGAAACACCCACCTGATCTGAGCAATTTCCTAGAATAATTCTGATGGGCAGAATTTAAAGCTACTTACTATACAAATGAGTCCAACATACATTCTTGAGATCAATGAACCCACTTTTTTTAAGAGCAGATATTCTAGAAGAAAGCTTAAGTTTTACACAAACTGATGGCTTACGCTCCCACATACAATATATAAAAAAAAAAGCAGAATTTTTAAAGCCCTGATGAACAGCCACAGTTTTCAGGTATCAATCAACTCAGTTTAACACACTGCAGCAGGGAACACTCGCTAAAACACCAATTTCACCTTCAAGTACAGGAAGGCTGTACAAGACAGTGGTATACCTCCACATGGTCAGTGATCAGTGATCTTTTTAACAGAGCTCACTCCATCAAAGAGAACTAAGAAAGTTTTGGGAAACTTGATTTTCTACCTGCTTTCCCACCTTGTCTAGAAATATGTCCTGACCTTGTGCCACAGACTGGCCTACATGAACAAGCTTCACTCTTACTAGCCAACCGTGACTCATTTGTTTGCTTCAGGATAAAAATCAGTCTGTTCAAAACATCAATCCTCCGGCTCTTGTACCAAAATTATATCCTGCTATAGAGAAATAATATTTGGAAACAAATCTAAAAAGAAATACAATAGTACATACTGTGCTCCTTTTCAGGTAGCTAATGAAGAGTAAGTCTGAAGGTGGAAAAGCCAAATGTTGATTTGGTTTGTAGAGCCAGTACGTTAACACAGGAACCATGTAAACAGTTACATCAAGGTTAGTTGCCTCACCCCCTCTGAAGAAGTGGGAGTGGGAAACGCGAGTGATTTGACTCGGTCATTTCATTAAAATAATTCATTTCTGCCTGAGATTCATATAGTGCTTATCTACCAGGGCCTACTTTGTCAGAAGTGACCCAACACTGTGGGGTCCACCTTGCTATCTTACAGGCCCTGGTGTTCACAGGGAAAGTGATCTGAAAGGATTAAAACCAGATTTTTTGCATTGGCTCAGGGGAGAAGCCTGCTGAATGTTTTTCCCACTTTAGCTAATGTCAGAAGAGCCCAGCGCCTTGGTGATACTGACTATATCCTTGGGCTGACATCCGTTTTGAAGATCTTTAGTAAATTAACAGGTCCCTTGACACAAAATTCATCAACATTTTACATAAACAAATTTGTTTAGACAAATTCCTGGTAATCTTCGTATCATCCACTATCCAGTCTTTAGTCTTTTCTAGTCTGACATCCTGCAAAACACATACTACATACCCTCTCCAAATTAATTATTTTAATCAGAGCAGAGATAAGTCTCTTTTCAAAAAAAGAAACTTGTTCAGACACCCGTCAGCAATGGAAAAACAAACCTGCTACTCCTCTTGTTGACTAACACGGGCATGGATTTGTTCAATTTCTGCTTTCCAACAGTGGACTTTGAGGCCACTAGACAGAGGTTCGTTGTCTGCTCATGTAGCATTTATAGCTCAACCAAATCAGCTTGTCATCCTTCTCCAGAGAGGGAAATGGAGAACTTCTGGACTCCCATTACAGGCATGTTGTTCAATCCTTCAAATAGCCTCACTAGCCTTTTTTGAGGTCTCTAGTTCATCATTCTTTTTTAACTGCTCACATATGACCTGAAGACATCAAACCAGAAGTAATCATACTCATGCCCAGTAAGGAGGCAAAATCTACATTAAACATCCCCATCTACAGACTATATTAATCATCCTGACATCAGCATTGCACCCAGACTTTATGTTTAGATTATGCACTGTGACTTCTCCCAAGCTCTTTTCAGAATTCTTCCCTCCCAAAATAGTGCCTTATCGCAGAAATCGCAGACTAATCTATGACTACTCATTGGATGATATAAAAAAATAGACGTCTTTCAAAGCACCTAACTAAATAAAAATACACTATTCCCCTTCTACTGACAGGAGAACGAGGTACAGAGATGTTAATACAACTGACAATCACAGTAAGTAAAAGGCTAAGTTCAAAAGACAGGCAGCTTTCCTATTTTCTAGCAGGGACACTGCTCCAAGCAGTGAGAATATTATGTCACACCGCTTGCCACATGTGCAGTATGTTAATAAAAATTCATTTAAGCAAGTATTGGCCAGCATCACAATCCACAGGAATTGGCCAGTTCCACGGGGCAAAGTGGCAAGCTGAACTGCCTATGTGACACTACGGTCTGGGGGAAACCTGGTAGCGGCACTACTTTTGAAAACACAAGCTCACAAGCTTACTCTCATGCTGTGTGGTGTATGAGGATTTCTGGGCAAGAAGTATTTTTTATTATTTTTTTTTTTAAATTACATGGCAATGGTAACAACCCCACCTAAAAAAAAAAAAAATAAATAAATGAAACTGCAATGGAACTTTTTGTAAAATATTCTCAGTCACAAGCAGCACTCTGGAGTGTGCTGTGCAACATATTTGGCTCAAGTACACTTAGGATTGCTAGACTCAATTGGAAAGTCTCAGAAAGAACCTCATCAGCCGAAGCATGTTCTGCTGTGACATGTTCTTTTTTCAGAAGAAAACATTCATCTTCACGGTGTCAGCTACACAAGGCCTCTGCTGGGAACACATATGTTCACATAAGGCCACTGAAAATACCGTAGGAGGACAGAACACAAGGAGGCACTTAGGTTTGCAAGTACTTCTATCCCTCACCAAATGCTTACTGATTAAGATGAGGCACACTGTAAGAAGTCATAAAGAAAGTAAAAATAAACCAGTGCTGTATTAAAGCGCTTCAAGAACAGGTAAGGTACCTACATGTAACATCTGGTTAGTGAAGATAAGAAATACAAGTTTAGCTTGCTCCCCCTTCCCACATCAGAATTTCAAGAGGACCGTATCATAGTGCTCTGTGCTTTGCCATGGCTCTAAGACGTACGTACAATGCAATAGCGTGAAACCGTGTACTGTGCCATTCACTAATTCCTCGTCGCTAGGCTTCTGCCTGCGGTAGTACTTCCTGCCAGAGACGTCTGAAGCTCCCAATCTAAGTATTTTTGAAGCATCGCCTAGTCAAACCCCATGCAAAGATTTATACTTAAACAGGAAGTACGTTACACCCAGGAACCCTAGCTTCAAGCAGATGATGCCAGCAAGGGATTTATGGGATTTCTAACCAACAACAGACCTGAGAAATCATGTCAGCTATAGTATCACAGTCTTCATAATGAAGTTAGATGTGAAAAGCTTCTCCCCCCTTAAATTACCGCCACAGTCTAACAATTGCAACCATTTAACTGAAGTTTGGACTTGGAATTCTGAAGGTGGAATGAACTTTCTAGGATAATATACACATTCTTAAAAGGTCAAATTTATCACTTTACAGGTAACTTAGACATAGGTCTGCTATGAAATTACAACTTGAGTCAACTTGAAGCTACACTGGAAGAGATTAAGCCTGAATTTCTGCAGAAATTGGCAATAATGTGTTCAGCAGCAGCTTTTAGCCACATTATCAAGAAGTCTGACAGGATCTGGATTTCTCTACTCCTGCTGTAAACTTCTAGTTAAAAAAAAAAACACACACAAAAATTACTCAAATAAAAATGTCTTTTTGCACATCACTGTAACATAAGCTGCTTGAGGTTGTCGTGAAGGATGGTATCCTTGACATCACGGAAAACTAGCCGGATGTTTTCTGTGTTAATAGCAGTGGTGAAGTGGTGGTAGAGGGGCTTCTGCTGCTGGTCCCGGCGTTTAGTACGAAAACAATCCACCAGGAATTTTTGGACATCTGTTAAGCAGTGGGGATCCCCTTCAAACTCTGGAAAATAGTCTTTGATGCTCACTTTTTGTACTTTTTCCTCAAGCAAGTCCGTCTTATTTAAGAAGAGAATGATTGAGACATTGCTGAAAACCCGGTTATTGACTATTGTTTCAAAAATGTTCAGGGATTCCGTAAGGCGATTCGTTTGCCGATCCTCCATAAGCACTTGGTCAAATTCACTCGAGGAAACAAGGAAGAGTATTGACGTGACACTGTCGAAGCATTCGAACCAACGTTTCCGTTCTGACCTTTGGCCACCTACATCAACCATTTTGAAAGGAACATTTTTTATTTCAAAGTCGTACTCATGAATCCCTTTTGTGGGTCTTCGTGCCAGCAGTATATCTTGCTGTGAGGGAAGATAATCCTAAAAGAGAAGGAGAGTTTGCCCATTAGGATACAAGTCACAGGCATGGTGATCACAGCCGACTTGCAATCAAAAAGCGTGCAGAGGAACAGCACGATGCTTTGAATAAACATACACATGTATGTATATTTATATGCTAACACTGAAGCATTTTGGAAAGATCTAGAGTCCAAAGCAGGAAACACCCAATATTAAATCAAAACATGTACCCCAGAGAACTGAAGCTCTCCATTTGCCACATGACAAGGATCCATGAACAACCTGAGAGGTGCACCATCAATTCCTCATGCCAGTTTCCCTCATTCTGGATTACTTCATGCTTCATTCATCCTCTACCCACAGGAAGAGGGTGAATTTTTCACTAAAACAGGTTTAGGTTTTTCACTAAAACAGGTTTCTCAAATCGGTAACCACGGTAGTATCCCATTCTACCTGTGGGCACTCAGTTCCTCCCATGTTCTCGTGCATACTGCATGACTGCTTCTAGAAAAGAGCTGCTCCACTAAGTAATTTTTAAGGCAATCAGTTATGCCAGAAAAGCAAAACCTAAGCACCTTACTGTGTTTCTGCCATGGATCTTTTGCATGCAGCTGTATTGGTCCAAAAAGGCACTTCTATTAGCTGTGTGCCACACCTGTGATCTCACACAGCCTGATTTTGTCCAAAATACACTGTGCAATTAGTAGACTAGGAGAAGAAACAGGCAGCTGAGGACAGCAGCCCCTTCCCAATAGCACAGCCTAGGAGGGCACCCAGGACAGCTGTACCCTGAAGTTCTCCAGTCTGCCTTTTCCCCCAGAATTAAACAGGCAAGGTAAGTAGGTTTTTACTAGTTTTTTGACTGTTACATGAACAGTCATCATCAACGGATGCAGATGCTAACAGGAAGAGGAATTCTTGTTAGTCAGCTTTCGACAGCATGAAATTCAAGACTCATATTGGCGACTTCTTCATTCTTAGAATTACACTTTTGCATATGGTCCAAGTCTTTCTGCTATTTAAAAAGTGCATCTATAACAGACAGCTGGCTGGCACTTAAGTTTAAAGCTTTGTTGTTCACTTGTTATGGAAACTCTTCCTTACATTTTTCCAGCATTTCTCACCACTTCAGAGAGTGATTTAGGTCTCAGAGTTGGAATCTTAGTCTCTTAGTGAATGATCTATGATCTTCCTTTCACAGTGCCAGTTACCAGACTTGGAGCTTTATTTATAAAGATGTGTAAGACCACTTTCTGTAGTCCAGAAAGTCTGATTCAACTAATAAGCTGGGGCAGGAGGCAGAAACACACAACTACATGGCAATTCAAATACTGGTATTCCAAGTTTAAGGCAGCTGGGTAAGTTTGATCCACAGCCTTTAAGAAAGCAATTTTAAAAATCATGAAGTGAGCATAATGTTCCAAAAACTCAAGGATCAGTTTGCTTTACTGTGTGAGCTCAAAAAGTGAAACTAACTAGAGAGAGACTGTTTTGTTTGAACTCCCGGATTTCTTTATTCGAGCTGCCCATGACTAAGGGACTGATTTTTATCGTGGCACGAATTACAAAGCAGCTCTCTGAAGCAGAGGCTCCCCACCCTGCACTTCTTGCTGTAGTACTATTATACATCCAAAACCCGCACCACCTAAATCTGCAGGAGAGTTGAACTGCTAAAGCAGTACTATGTTCTCTCCAAACTGAGCAAGACGTGCTGCCACCCCCTTGTCTGATTAAAAGAAGCAGCTTTAAAGGGTAGTAAGATTTTTCTCGTTATTTGCTACATTTATCTTGGGTCTTTTCTACCAAAAATTGTTAGAGAGGGAGAATAATCAGAAGAATAGAGCAATGACTGTATCAAATGTCACTCGGCACATGTGAAGGGGTTTTGAGTAAAGCTGACAACATTTAGGCAAGAGAATGTTGCAGGTTCAACACTTATTCCATCTTCCAAACAGGAACGTTTGATCTTTTGTTATTCAGGAGTCAGTCACAAGTTCTCAGAACAAAACCAGAAAGTCTTAGGAAAGGTCAGGAATGATTGAAATTACTGAAGTAAATAAATAAAGTCAATTAATATAACAGGCAAAGCCATATATACCTTCAATATTGAAACAGGAGCACAAAGCAAACTCTTCTGGGAGTTGGCCTGTACTGTTTATTCAGTAAAGCTTTCAAGAACAAGGAGCTTATCCCTAGAATTCCTGACAAATTCCCTCTCCAGTACTATTACTCATTTAAAATTCCTTCCACACTTGCAACCACAAATAAAATTAAGTGCTTTCAAGTTCTCCACGCACAGAAGACCTACCATGTTTTATACCAGATAATGGCTACTCTGATGCAACAGTCTGCAAGTAAGTGCACTGGAAGTCAAGTGCTTCATATACAGCCATCATTTGGCTACAGGAAACTAAATACAACTCCTAAGAAATCTCTCAGTATTTTAGTTATCTTTTTGAAGGATGGTTATGTTTTCTCCCTCATGCCCAGATCCTTGGGATACTAGCAGCTTGCCCCTGCAGCAGTTCTGAACTAGCCCCTTTCTCACTGTTATCTCATTGTCCATATCTGAAGACTGCAGCATTAGGTGAATATTTGACTTGGACAGCACTGAGTATTATTTCCAAAGTCCTTTCAATGTTTCACCATTGTAAATCAGTACTTTTCATGCAAGCATCCCCAAGCACACTCCCCTTTTCTACATTTCACCCCATCTTCCATGTTGACTGTTTTATTTTTCACCTTCTTCCTTTTGGTGTTTTGTTTGTTGGTTTTTTGGTTTTTTGTTTTTTTTTGGGGGGGGGGTGGGGGTGGGGGTAGGTTTGTTGTTTTTTTGTTTTATTTTCTGTGCAGTTCTTCCTAAGGATACATATTGATATTAAGTCAGAACATGTGCTTTCTTCCTGAATTATCTCCTTGCTCAAATTCACTACAGTCTGTTTTCTTCTAAAGGACTTCTTTTGGTTATCAGGTAGCTCTTTTGGCTATCGCATCACTGTTTGCCTAGTTAAAATTAGAATTTAAGGCATGAATAAGATCCAATCACAACATGGAAAGCAATGTTTCTCTATGAGATGCTTTGACTACATACAGTCTGCACTGGCAGTTGAAATAACAACAAACAGTTGCAAGGAATCCAGCCGATCCCACGGCTGGCTATATGCCAGCCAGCTACTCTTATTTTGCTGATCTGATTATATCTGAACATTAAGTTCTTTTCCCTACACACTGTTATCATCAACTCCCTTTTGGCAAGAGGCACATGAATCGCAGGTCTATCTGTTTATAAGCAATTTAGTTGCAGGCCAGCCCAGTTGTATCAGATAACAGATAAGAAGAGTAAAACACTTACATTAATATAGTTTGGGGAAATAATCATTAGAAAAATCTTGCATATAGATAAGAATAAACCAGAAGAACGTATCAAATCTTTCACTCCGTAACAAAACTTAGCTAGCACTTTTTCCACAAAGACCTAACATTTTCCATGAGAGCAGACCTTGAGGAGTCCCTCTGTCTCAACACCACTTGGTCTAACTTTAAACCAAAAAAGCTGTAATTCAGAGTTCCGTGTTCCCACAGCAAGATCAGACCTACAATAAGTGTGTGTGTGTATAAATATAAAAAACACTAGTGACTTCAAGTTTCATGCTTTAATCAAAGAATGGACCAAGATTTCCAAATAAAGAACTTTGAAAAGAAGCTGCAAAAATCTTTACCCAAATGTGCGCAAATGTATGTGGGGGAAAAAAAAAAACAAACCACTTTGAACCTAAAATGGCCTTGGATTCAAAGACCATGAGAAATCTACCATCAGCAGAAAGTTTAGCAGTGCATTAAAGGGAGTGCAGTTCTCGTATTGCCTTATAGCTCAAGACCAAATGAAAATTCAGAGAGCAAGCACTGGAGGTCTCAAGCAAGGGATCTGGGAAGCATATGCATTCCGCAAGATGATCACCAGTGCTCTAGTTAGAAAAATGACAGTTCAAAGCAGAAAAATAGTCTGGCTTAAAATTAAATTTTTATCTGTTAAAGAGAAAAAGAGAAATGAAATTAAGCATGATGTAACAGGATTCAATTGAAGTGGTTTGGATTCCTTCATCATTTGTTAGCCATCAGCTGGAAATGACCATGGAGAAACTGCCTCCCCACAGAGTTCAAGCTAGCATCCCATTTTAAAGGCAGTTTTTCCACATGCCATTTCTGCAATACACAACTAATGAGCACTGGCATACAACTTCATTATTCGAGTAGTAACCAACATTTCTATCAAAAAGTATACTACAGAAGTTTCAGCTTTTTCCCCAGAGAAAACAGATTTTATTCTGTACCAAGTTTGTTTATTTCAAAGAAGATACCACAGAAAGGTACCACTGACTTGTGTGCTGATTTAACTTAGTGTTCCTAACTGGATACGTAAAAACAAAAGCAGTCATTTTTGGATATCCATTAGTGTTGAAGTGCTACTTCAATAGTTTTCCAACTCAACAAGCATTTGTAACTTGTTTTTTTTTATTCAATTTCTACAGAAGTTTTATTTCCAGAAAGTCTCTCGGCCTTTGCATTGCCCTATGTTTTTGACATGTCAGTGATTAACTGCTAAGATAATGGGACAGTCAAAATTAACTAAAGTTATTTGAGTAGTCACTAATTACATTGCATCTGTTTAAAACCCAGAGATCACAAAGACTACTTAAAACTCAAGACTGGGGAAAAAACAAAACAAAACAAAAACCAAACTTACTTGTTCTCCAAGTTTATCCAAGTTGTCCAAGAAATACTTCACAGATTCCCCCTAAAACCAAAGCAAACAGTTATTTAAATAAGTGGCACACTTGATTCCAATAGTTTACATTCTGAAGTTTAGTTAATTTACCGAAACCTAGATTTAAATGTTGTAAGCTTTAATCACTACTATTTTTTAAGCAGCTATCCTAAGAATACAACTGACGTTTTATTTTTAGGTCAGTTAATATTTAAGCTTAAAAGCATAGGTAGGCACATATTATAATAGTTAAATTCTTTCCAAGTTCAGAATTGCTAAATAAATCCCACAGCGTTATCCACAGGGAGTATCAATGAAGTAACCACACCTTCGTTATGAAAAGACACATTCAATTCTTCTAACCCTTTGAAGAGCCTGCACATACAGGCATTCAGGTATAGGGATTAATCACTGGAGACAAGTTCATTTGTAACTGCGTTGCCATACGATCCCATTCATACAGGTACTTCCCCTGAGCACTGCAAATGACTAGCGGAATAGAGGATGAGAAACCACAACAGATGAAGCATTTTACTAAACTTTCCTATCAGAGACCAAGTTGGACAAGAACTCCTTACCCTGGCAGTAACAAACAGAGCTCCGTGCTGCCATACTGCATGATATCACATCTACTGTACAGGTTATCTTCCAGATTCAAGCCATCACTATCCTTGCAAATAGTAACTGCAGTTTTTAATCCCTCCAGTAATGCGCTTGTAAGCCTGAACTACAGTCAACTCTCCAGAAGTCCGTTAGGGTGCTGGGATTAAGGAAGAACTCTTACAAGGATGCTGCTGAACCTGAGCTTGCTTGCAATAGGTAATGTACCGATTGAATTTATTGCAAAGGAAAGTAGTACCTTTTTAGGATTCTCACCATCATCACAGAAGCAGAAACATGCTTCCTTTTGAAAGCTCTTGATTACCAAGCTGTAACTTATTTACTTTATAGTAAATACAGTAAAGAAACCATCTGTGTTTTCACTCTGCAGATGGAAGAGCAAGAATTCTGACTGAATTTTCTTGATGAGAAATTCAAGAAGCATCCAAGGCTGGGGTGACTACATCTAAGCCAGACAAGTGAATTAGGACAGGAGTTACACCCTGATAATGACTTCCCCTCACTTGAATTTGAACTCTGCAAACTTATCTAGGAAGAATATCAAACCTCAATATTAAACTGTGTCATCTAAGCAGCAGTGAAGCAGGGTAGGATAAATAACAGTCCAAAAAGGGTTCTGGCAGACACATAAGCCAGGTACCTTTGCAAGTTTTCCAGGTACTAAAAAAACCTTACATAATACAAGTAGATACCGCACCTTTAAGTGTGCAATTTGAACATCAACTTTTAATTAGGCAAGACTGGGACTCTGGTTGAAACATGCCTTCTGCTTGACACACCTGCAGGAAAGAGTCCAACACAGCTCTACTACCTTATTTTACCTTCTGTATGGCTTAACGTTACTGATTTTCTCTAGGGTGAACAACTGCAGCAGTAACACTAACCGTTTTAAAGCCTAGCGGCACACAGCAGCAACTGCTTGCAATGACGGCAGTATTTTACACCTACAGCTTTTTCAGCGCTTCAGAAATCCATTCTAGCCTCAATCCTGTAAGAAAAGTGTTTGGGGAAGAACATTCCTATTTCACAGAAAATAAAAATATACAACCTTGATGCACAAATCCATCAAGCTTCCCAAGCAGGAGTAACAGGATCAGAATTCAGGCCTTACAAGTACTAAGACCACTGTCTGTAGCTGAATGTTAAGACAAAATAAAGTTTAAGGTCAGGCTTAATTTCTTTTTTAGGTCCTAGTAGGAGCTGGCAACCCTCCCTCCCCAACAGGACTATGTACAAATCTGCCAGATTTCAGACTCATTAAGTGCAGGTATTTATTCTGGAATACCTGGGCCTCAGAGGATCTAAGTATGCATGTGTTTATGTGTGCATGCATACATATATTTTGATCTTAGACAGTTCTTTTATACGCTACTTATGGCAATGCCTACTCCCTAAAGCAGCATTAACTCCACAGTACAGGAATGCACGAGTTACCACCTCTCCTTTAAGTCCCAGGGCTTACTGCTACTGCAATGGATTGAGCAGTTGGAGCACATGAGTAAGCCACAGCCCGTAAAGGTCACAAAACACCCCCAGAAGCAGCTTCCCAAAAGAGGGGATTTCCTGAAAACATGAATGCAAACTACATCGGCCTGCAGCAACAGCAACGCTCTAGAGCCACATACCCAACAGTAAAGTAACTGCCAGAAAGCACACCGAGAAGACTGCTTAGCTTCCTAGGCTGTCGTGTATCAAAGCCAACGGCAGACAAATATCAAGGTGGCCATTTTGAAACTCAAGAGATATAACTATAAAAGCAATCACTTACAAGCATAATACAGTTAATAAAGCAGTGGCATACCAGTTTCCCTCCTCCACATCTTCCACTCAGTCCTTTATGAAAATCTTTTCAGACCATTACCATGACACACCAAGCAAGTGCCATCAACATGACTCAACTCTGTATTTAACGACAAAAGTTGTTCAGTCATTGGCTTTGATCAATTTGCATGGCATCAAGAACTTGCAACAGCTTCAAATTCGTCATCTGTTCCTCCCTCACGTTCCAGACACCCCTCCATATCATACAGCTACAAGCCAGTGCCTTGCCTAGTGGTAAATTTCTGTCTGACCTGGACATCTCCGTATTAGCAGGCTACGCTCTGCTAACTACAGACACTCTTGAGGAGCAAACTCCGACTGACAGATTGTTATCAGAATGCAGTACTGCGGAACTGAAGAGTTTTGACCCGTTTTAAACAAGCTTCAAAAAAGCAGCATTACAAAGCAACCGAGAAAGACTTCTGATCCTTTTCCAAAGGGGTGAACCTATGTATTTTATGCAATAATGAAGAGAAACACACTGAAAAACCCATCGAAAAACCCACCACACAACCACCAAGGAAAGCCTTAATGCCAGTAATTGTTAGAAGTGAGTACGAAAATGGTCCATTCACAATCCTGTACAACAGCAGCTCCAGAGACAGCTTCTGTGTTAGGCTACTTTTCCTTGATATTAGATACAGAACTAGATCTCACTCTGCAGATCAATGACAGCAGCTATATTTAAATGCCTGTATTCAACAGACAGTTGTTGCATTCTAAAATTTCCCTTTAGACAAACTGTAAACTCTCTGGTTTACCCCAGATGACTACAAAAAAGAAACTGGGTTTCCCCACTCTGCCCCACCAACTCCAGTGTGGCTCACCGCGTCCAGCCCCTGCCACATGGCTGCTGCAGCAGTCAATCTGCTGCAGTCATGCCACAAAGGAGCCACACCAATGACAAAAATCAATCGGAGACTGAGAAACTGCAGGATCTACCCCCATGAAAAAACTCTGTATTTCTCCATTACATTCCCGTTGTCTTCACTCCATGTTCTGTGAGCACATACAATGGAAATTTAAATTCAAGATCAAGTTGAAAAAATATAGTGTTCTGAAGATTTTAAATTAGTCACAAGTGGACTTTTGGGTTTTTTCTAAATGCAGGTGAACCCGTTAAAGTCATTTTTACAGTTGAGCAGTTCTGAACTGCAAACTTCAGAAGTGTGGCTGAAGGTAACTAATGGCCTGTTACATTGCAGGAACCATGCCATTGAGCCTTACTCCTCCACTGCCCGCTTCCTTCTACTTAACTTAAAGCATAGGCCCAAAGATGCCAACAGAAGTGACAAAGTCAAACACAGGCTTGAGCGCATTTCTCATATGCATGTTGACGTGCTGCAATAAAGCAAATGTCTTGAACACACACCAATACAACAGAATGAATGGCCTACACATTAGCTTCAAAGATCTTCCAGGGTTAGATGACTGCACTTTTGCTCTTTTAATACAGTATTAAAATAAATCATATCAGAATATCAGATTTTAAGCAATCACTTTGATTGCTTGTAGAAGATGCCTTTTTTTGTTCAGATGGAGTATACACGTCTCGGCTGCAGCCCTTCAGTCTCCTCCTGATTCAGAAATGCACGTAAACCACAGGAAGCTGACTGTTAAATAACTTTATTCATAACTGTCAAGTACTCCATTTTCAGAAAGGTTTGATTCAAAACAGCTTGTGTGCCTCCTGGAGTCTTGTGATCCCTACTGAAGAAAGCCAAGCTAAATCATTTCATCGTGAACTTACAAGTGATTTACAAAGAAATGCAACTAAATCATATTCTTATCAAGGTACTTGATGTTACAACTACAGCTTCCCTTACTGCGTTTATTTTAACTAGTCTTGCTCATGCCTGTACAATGAAGTATTTCAAGTTTTATGTAATACACTCTTTCGACAAAGACAGGATTACAGCACATATCGGTCATCTACCTATACGACAATAATGTATTGTAGCTACTCCTGTGGTCTTCTGAAGTAAACCAGATTGCTTATCTCTTATAAACAAAACATGGCACAGAGAAAGATTACTGTCTAAAATGTTGCTAGTTAGTGCCTAAAGCAAAGTAACCACAAAAATATTTTTTTGGGGGGAAAAAAAAAAAAAGACTACATGAAATACACAACAGATGAACACATCTTTTAAACCCAGGAAGTGGCACCAATTTATTTGGTTTCCATGAAAACAACGTCAGTAATCTAAATATGATTTGTTGAGATCTTAGCATAGCCAAATGGCTTTTTAGCTGTTCTAGGGGAACACAGACACTACATTTTTTCCGAGAGCAATCACTTAAAAAAAGGGGGGGGGGGGGGGGGGGAGCAACAAATAAAGATGTAGTCATCACAAGGTTTAAAGAAAGAAACATACAATTTATCAAACCATCTACGTTTGGCTTCAAGTTCAGTGGAACATACTGAAATGACAAGACTTAAGTATCTGAAAGAATAAATCAGATATTTAAAGAAAATAGGAGATACAATTTAGTAACTCTAGATTAGAATTATAGGAACCACCAAATATTTTCTCTTCCTGACCTTACTTGAATTTCTGGGGAAAGAGAAACAAAGATTTCCTATTTTATTTAATAAAAACCCCACAAAAAACACAAACAAACAAAAACAACAACAAAAAGCTTTTTTTAAAAGCCTAGTTTAGAATAAGAACAGGTAACTACAATGTTTTTAGGTTGGCATGTACATGCCTAAATTGAAACGCAAACCAAACCATCCATAACATGGGAAAAGCAGCTTGAAGGAAGATGATGGAGCAATAAACAGAGCCTTAAAATTCTGCATCTTACAACACCCTAATAAACCTTACAGCATACGCTTCATTATGTATAGTTTTTTTCTGTTAGAGGTTTAATCCAGATAAATCCATATCTGAGGATTTTGGCAAAGAGCCCAGAGAAAAGAATCTCCAAGCTTTATTTTCTTGACACCCCACCCTAACCTAATTCAAAAGAAGACTGACTGCAAATCAATACTGCTGTTACTGAGGTTTCACCAAATGTTGTCTGAAATTTCAGTAATAAGCACAGAGATAATTAACAGAGAAATGTTTTAGTCAAATCAATGCAGATTTCCTAGTGGGAGAGGTATTAGAGAGCGCTACAACCTCCTCCTCCTCCACCCAAATGAGGGATGTCCATAACATTACACAAAAGAGGCAGATGATCCAGATGATCCATGTATGCCATGAATGCACCTAGCCCTAATTATATCATTGAGCTCAAATCCACAATTGTCTTGATTGTTAGACCAGCAGAAGTTGAACCAAGTCTATTGTCGAGACATTGAATTGGTTTGGTTTCTTTTACTGGCCTCATACTTGGAGGTAAATAAAATAATCTTGGTTCCTTCACCGCTTTCAGGTTTCTACAAATTAACTTCTCTCACCAGTCACTCTTCCCAGCATGTTCTAATGAGGATTCCTCTTTCAAACATGCCCCAGTCAACAGAATAGGGCAAAACTTCGACACATTCATGCCTATAACTTGTTTATTCAAGGAGCTAAATTTAAAAACCAGATACTTTCCCTATTTTATAGCAGCAATTCAGCAACTTGCTTGGTATCTCCTAAGGTAAGGGGAAACAATTTGTTTCCCAATTGCCACTCCTATGCTCTAACGCTTGATATAGTGCTCTCTGTTTAAGCAGTAATTTTATTAGCAGTGTTTTGGGAGTTTACAATAAGCATATACAATAACTAATTTTTCATAAGGGTGCTAAAGGTATTTAGGGAAAAGTGTCAAGGTAAGCAACAGTGTATTTACTGACCAAACTGCAAGTCTGGGTCAAAATATTTGAGTGTGCTAACACAAAACACATTTCCTGGAGAGAAGTACATTTCCTTTCTCTAAGTGTTAATTATGGCCAAAGTTATGTTAAAACCAGCATAAACTGGCACTGCTGCCAAAACAAAGCAGTCCCCAGTTATGCCCACATGAGCATTATTGCAGCCATGTGCAGACCAGCCAACTGCTCCACTGTTAAACTAATCCCTCCCTCCCCAAGAAGGGCAGGCAAATTGCTTTAAAATGGCACTGCTGCCAGTGGAAGCACTAATGGACCAGCCTTAAAAGGGCTAAAGATGTCAAGACCAGACATTTCAGGATCTCCTGGCTTCTTTCTTTCCAGCTCAACCACTTGAATAGTCATTTAAATCTGGTCTGCCCATTTTCAAAGATAAAATTTCAGTACATTGGGATTAATTGCTGCTTCTTTGTAAGACTGGAGAGTTTCAGACGCAGGCTATGTTTGCTACTAGAGGAGTACAAAACAATCCCATTCTCCACCAATGCCCGTCACAAATGCGTCACAGCTCACCCTACCTGGAGAGCACTGTCCTATTTCCTCTTTTCAGCACTTCCTGCCTGCAGCTCAACTTGTATTTGACTTTTTTCAAAGCAATCAGAACTGCATCACCCTGCGTAGAAGTGAAACCTGTCCTGTGTTCGGTCACACAAACTGAGCATCTGTCCTAAAAAAAAGGAAAGGTTGAAATCCTGACTCATAGAAGTAATCTTCTGTAAAACCTTTCGGTAGCAGAGCAGAATTTGTATTCAGAACAGCTGATCACATTGGGGGGAAGGTGCTCAACAGCATGAAGCTATAAAAGCACCAAGAACGGCAGGAGTCACACCAAGTTTTACTTCATGACTGACATTTTTATCTTGCATAATGGCGTTAACAAAGAAACGTGAAGGGGTTTAAGAAGGCTTTTAACCCAATAATATCCCTTTAATCTATTATCCCCTATTTACTGTGTAATCCAATTAATCCATAATTCTCAAAATGTGGATAACAAATGGAGAAAGACAGAGCACGCCAACCTGAGCTCTTGCACTACTCCGTGACAGCATCTGCAAGCTGCTGGGTACCCAGGAGCATCTGCTACGGCTGCCATAGCAGCCGCGAGTGAAAGAGGGGAGGTACGCCAAGCCACGCGCAAGTCAGTCAACAACTAAATAGTCCAGATAAGGCTCCAGTCAGTATCAGCCGTTTCTCCTTTTTGCACTGAATTCAGTTCTGCACTATCCTTTGAAGTGCCTCATTCACTTACACAATTCAGACTCAGATTTTCTCCAACCAGTAGAGCATTTCCACTGTTTCAGATATAACATGCTATCCCCAATTAACAAAGACATGATCAAGCACTAAGCAGAACTTAATCCACATACTAATATACCACAGAGCAAACTGTTCCAGTTTTGAATTACTTTCCTAAGGGGGAAAAAATCCAATTTCATTTTTCTTAGCTAGGTATCCCTCCCCTCTCCTGAAGAAGGAATGTAATTGCCAGATCCTTAACAAAACTTGCTTAAAAGTATGAAAATTCACTACAGCTTTTAGGCATGAAACAGCATTCCATTAAAGCCTACAGAACTACAATTTCTTCCACGCAAGGCACTCTGTTATCATATTTCTAACTAACTCTGAAAGACTACTTGGAAACCAGGATGTGCCATATTCTATGAACAGCTGAGAATTTTAAGAAACTGCATAGCTTTGAGTCGTATGAAGTGATATTCCATTTGTACAACTGGAGAGCAAAACCCAAAAGTTTGCTGAAAGTCCTTCTCACAATTAAAAACCGTAGGAACACACAGCGTTTATTCTGGCGTGTCATTTTCCTTAGGATCACCAATGCTTCCAAATAGGAAGCAAACTCAAGTCTACTGCAGCCCCTTCCAGAGATCAGAGCCAGGTTAAGAAATGCAATAAAATGGCATATGGGACACAACACACGCAGAACCAGAGCATCTAACAAAGATGCTTCTGTTTGCCAGAACCTGAACAGAAATTAATCCATGAAAGCAAATTAGGATATGCTGTCCACAAGATCAGGTGCACTTTCTTTCTTCAAAGATCTTTTTACTCTCTCCCTCAGTAAATATTTACAATCCAAACTCCTCTTCCAGAAAGTTTACTTTAGGAAAGACACCGATACTTTGCGAAAGATTTTCAAATTTCATTGACGAAACAAATCTTCCAAGTCACGGCACACACGCAGACCTAGAAGTCCTACGAAAACATGCACTGACCAAGGCGAAACAGCCACCTCCCAATTACTATTTACACTCTGGGAAGCATCTATATAAACTTCAGATGTTTTGCGCACAAAACAGACTGAAACCAGACTGTAAACATTTGCTCTTCTTTCAGTGCACTGACCCACTGGCTCCATGACTTCATGTGTCTGCAACTCGAACTGCATTTAATCTAACACTGAAGCAGTAGTGAGTCTGCAAATCTGCCATCCATCATCTAGAGCTTTACTTGCTTCCAAGTTGTACAAGACCAGCAAAGGCTCCCAAAAACATGACAAATATTTGGCATGTGGAAACATATCAGCACTAGAACTGGCCATATTGAACTTTAAGATGCTTGAAAAGCCCATTATTGCATACTCCGTAAACTAAATCACAACATTTCAAAAGCAGAACCCTAAACTACATACCAATACACGCACTGAAGTATCCCTAGGATGCAAAGTACATTTGGTTCCTATTTCAGCCTCATGAGAAATCCAGATGACCAAATGCTTTTTAGTTCCTTCCTCTGCCTCAATTAGCAGAATTCATTTCAATTAAGTTCTGGTACTTCTGTTTGCAAACAGTGACATACTAATATATCAGCTCTTGTTATAAGCTATCTGACAAGATTCAGTGATAATTCACTAGGTCTTGTGAAAGATCTACATGTATCATTATATGAATATTAGTGTTTTTAAAAATTAGTAAAAGCTGTCTCTAAAGCACTCAAACTAACAGTAAAGTACACAAGACTAAACAGCAGCAACATCCAAGAGGCTGCAAACATTTCACAGCACTTGTAGAATTTCATACTAGAAATTAACTAGAAATAGAAAAACTAGAAATTAATTACTAGAGCAACTATATAACTGTTTGCTAGTGAAAACAGTTAAGATCCCAACACCATCCACATGTAAAATTTTAGCAGATCATACCACCCTGATTTTTTTTTTTTTAACACACTATTTTGTGTAGATACTTTGAATTACAGACAGTGTCAATGCACTGTGTTTCCTCGCCTGGAAATTCTGCATCCTCTTTATCTGATCACCAGTGGGTGATCAAATACCATCACGTGCCCAGTGAGAAGCGCTTCCAGGCAGTCTGCTGACACTCCTGTTGGTTTGTTCAAAATGATTTCTCCGGCATCATTAAACAAAGGAAAAAGATACAGAAACTCATGTGTGATTATGCATTCCTGTACCTCTCATCCATAAAAAGAATTTGGGGTCTTTTCAGTTCCTTGGTTAAGTCACTGAAGAGGAGCATGATATTCCAGCTATTTTAACTGAGGAGACTATGAAGTACCGGGGAAACGTTTAAGGCACGAATGACCATGACGAAGAAGTGTGCAGCATGGTACAGGGAATTAAGGGCTGTAGAAGTCAGCTCGCTGCCTATCATAGTACAAAAATTTTCTTCTCTGAAATAGTTGGAAGTTGTCAGTTACTGTGAAGAAAAAGAATTCAGGGTGTTTTCTATATTTAAAATTCCTCAGCTTTTCCAGCTGTATTACCTGATGTTTATTGTTAATGCAGACATGCAAGTGGAGAAGATACTGGAAATAATTTAGGACCTTCTTTAGCTGCTGATGTAGTCTTAAACATTTTCTTTATTCACCATTTAAATTCGACCTGTCAAATTACTTGGGTTGTAGAGCAGAGTATAAGGCTTGTAGAGTATAAGGCTTGTAGAGTATAAGGCTTGTAGAGTATAAGGCTTGTAGAGTATAAGGCTTGTAGAGTATAAGGCTTGTAGAGTATAAGGCTTGTAGAGTATAAGGCTTGTAGAGTATAAGGCTTGTAGAGTATAAGGCTTGTAGAGTATAAGGCTTGTAGAGTATAAGGCTTAGTCTCTAGGATTATTCAGAGATTTTTATTTGGATTAAATACCTTTATTGTTTGAGGCTGCCGAGTTGACGAATATTGTGTTCTATGACCCATTTATTCACCTTTAAGATATAAACAAAGGCTTCATATTCCAGAGCAATACAAGATACCACTTGGTATCAGCTGGACTCCATCAGCACCATCCGTGATACAGCAACCAGTTCTGCAAAAGGGCAGGCTCTGCACCTCCTGAACTTCTCAACTGATTTGTGGTAAATGTAGATACTGACAAAAAAAAAAGTGCCAGTAGACAAGATGCTGGTATGGAGATTATCTTGCTTTCTATGTGAAACACTAGTACAGTTATTCTATTGCTTTTCTTACGTAGTAAGGTCAGCTGCACTTACGTTTTCTCACATTTTATTAGGCAACTTCCTCAGCTACCACAAGCTGAAGTTTCCTACCGCTTTGCTAGTTCTGCATAAGAGGTACAGCATGAACTCAGAACATATAAATAGCATTTATCATGAACTGAAGTTTAGGTTAATAAAGACAGCCAAAACAGTCATCCAAATACAACCTGAGTGTAATACGTGCTCAGTGAGACCAGACTTAACTAGCCTCTAAGGCTGAAATCCTGTTACACTAAGCTCAAATTAGGGAACAGCAGCACAAATCAACACTGCCCCTGGCATCGCACCGTAATCCTAAAGGATCCCATATTTACATATGAAAAAGATCACTCTGTATTCTTTGCCTCAGGTGCAAAATTAAGTTCACCTGTATAGATGGAAGATCACAGCTGCATTCATACCGCATGTTTTGCCAGTGTGGAGATTTGCTGACAGCTATGAATACTGGGACCTTGTAATGTAGATTGGGCTTATATTTAGCAAGTCATTTCTAAATGGACAGAAAATGGTGTAGCCATTGCTACATTTAAATTCTGTGAAGTAATGTAACAAGACAGCTCTACAGGTACTAACGTGTAGTGTCTTGCAGGTTAGTGGCCAGCAAGGAAATGGGCTCTGAATGAATAAGGCTCATACCAAGGTCTCGCAGAGGCAGCAAAAGCTCATCTAACACATTTGCAGCAATTTAAAAGAATCTGCTGAGAACAGGTTCACACATTCAAGACGTGTGAAAGGCCGAGAAAGTCTCTTCCTCTGAACTCTTCAGAAAGTCTCTTCCTCTGAACTCTTCAGAGGTTGCTGGCATGCACAGCATATTCAGAAGGGCACTTATTTTTTACATTTATTTAATCAAGGCTCAGTTACAGAAATCCCAATTTTTGCAAAAAGTAGGTCACCTTTTGGCCTTCTGCAACAAAACGTTTAGGAAACTAAGGCACACAGAGATCAATACGACATAGCTTGTTCAAGACAGAGTATGCGTAAGAACGCACCACTCTGCTCCAACGCTGTATTGTGCAAGTCTGCATTTTAAAAGCAGTGGTTCCCCATAAAGAGATATCTGGATTGAGTTTGAATTAAGAATTCCATCCTCAGAGGTTGCACTGAAACCACACAGAAAAGATGCACTTGTACAAGCTAAATGTAACACACAGGCCTCCAAAAAGTTGCTAGCATTCTTGGTGAGAAGACAACTCAGCATGCTTCTGCCTGGCATGTGTGTGCTGGGATAACACATCCACATCCAGACAGCTCCCACTGAAAGCCCTCTCGATCCAGAGCCACACCTGTGCTTAAAAATAATAGTAACGAAAAAGAAAAATAGTAACGTTCAGAAAAAATTATGGCAAAAACGTTCTTAAGTAAAACCAGATCAGCTCGCAGTACAGCATCAATTGGCAATACAAGGCCACTGCTCTCCAAACACTTCAATATTTTACTGCTCACAAGCAGGCAGGAAAGGAAGAATGGTGGAAAGGGAAGAGGGCAGTCCCAGAAACAGCCTTTCAAAACACAATAACTCACACAGGCTGAAACAGAAGTCCTAAACCCAATTTGGAAAATGATAAAAAAATGGCACTTTGTGTTAAATAAGAGTTCACCTGAAGATCATTCAGCTCAA
This sequence comes from Nipponia nippon, assembly GCF_047370975.1. NCBI lineage: Eukaryota > Metazoa > Chordata > Aves > Pelecaniformes > Threskiornithidae > Nipponia > Nipponia nippon. The sequence goes on from NW_028262330.1 coordinate 7,721,080, forward strand.
TTAAAATATTATGGTTAATCCCCATTACCAAAGCACTAGTACACATACTGAAGGTATGGCCACAAACTAAGCGTAAGGAAACTGAAGCCTCCTTATTGTTTGACTCTAGTGTTAATCCCTATACGGAGCCTTATTAATATAAACTCAAAGCCAGCATTATCTTGTCATTGGGGCAGGAAAAACAGCAAATCCTCAAGAACCCAGAGTCTTTTCTGAGGATGTGAATGACTCATTTGTAAGTATAAATTTGTAAAGTAATTTTCTCTCCACAGTTACAGCAACAAGCTTTGATAAATTCTTTTCACGAAAAGACGGCAAGTAGCTCTTGGCAAGGGCTTTAAGGAGTCATGCTCACTGTACACATGCCATCCTGTCATTTCAGGCTTGGCAGACCTATTGGTTGGGGAAAGAGGGGGAAATGGTTCATATTTCAACACAGACAAAGCAGCAGCTTTTTGGTTTTCCCCACAAAAATTTAAGCAATATTCAGCGTAATTACAACATTGTGTTTAAATAAAGTAACTCTGAATTATGATTAGGTGCCCAAATAGTCAATGCATGTGTTTACAGAAATGCTGGGTGATCAGATCTCGTGTCTGTAACGAAGAAAATTCTTCTATCAGTCTGAGAAACTTTCTACCAACAGTTCATGCACTCAAGCATGTCCCAATAGCATCACCACCTACACACTTCAAGCAGAAACAGAGCAGGACAACCAAACACCCAATCCCAGAACCAAGAGGCAAACTGGGAAAGGGAGGGGAGAAAGACATCTCTACCCGCCAACTTAGGGGTGTAGGGAGGTTGCAGAGGATGAATACAGAAATTTAGTGTCACAAATATGGTGTAGAGGCATTTCATGAACAACAGATAAGATAATCTTTTTCCAGGTTCTACGCTTGTGACTTCAGAGAGACACTGAAGTACTGACCTCACAACTGTTTCATAAGATGGGCAACCTCACTTGAGAAAGAGGAAGACCTCAACATCTGGCTGCCCAGCCTGGCTTCAAACACCACTGACCTCCGCAGGATCACTACTCTGTAATCAAGCACATTTCAAGGACATGTTGCCTGTACACCTGAAAGAATGGTAAATTTTGCTAATGCTTTGCAGTGGCCATTTGAGGACTCATTATTTCCAGTAGAGCTAATTTAATGTTCTCGTGTGTACGACAGCCCTACCAATATTCAGAGACAGAACCCAGAAAAGCCCAACCAGAATAAGATAAAATACAATCTTCCAGTAAACTGAACTACATTCTCCAAAACTACTACTCTGCAATAGAAAAATGCTACAGAAAAGCTGCAGCAAAACTAGCAGTACAACTTCAAGCTGAACACGCCTTTTCCTGTCTTCTATAATCTGATCTAGCACTTGCAGACATGTCACAGAAGTAAACAGGATCCAGAGGTAAATGCATATCCTATCATCCTTACTGTATCACCTATGTCTGCAGTTCTATGCAAATGCAGACAGAATAAAGTGTCATCGCTGCCCCTGCATATTGCAGGTTTGTGGCATAAAAAAAAAAAAACCAAACAACGTTCAGTGTAATTTGCAAGTAGGGCAAAATATCTATCTGAAGATCAACAACTGCTGATAGCAAACATCCAAACCCACCCAAAAGTTATCTTTAACAGGAACAAACCTTTAACACATTCAAAGCTTATCATGCATCCGAGCAACTCGGCTCTCATCCCACTTTTCCATTCTCAGAGAATGAGAAGGTTCCTGGAGACTACTTCAAAACGCTTCTCTGTTAACAACTCCCGCAGCAAATTCAAGAAATGCAAGTTCACAGCAAGCACACTGAAGTGAGAGGCAGTGTACAACGGTACTCTTACACTGAAGTACTTTCTCAGTGTTACTAGATACGTAGCACCAGGACCAGACACTCCTCAGCTGCCAGTGCCTCAAAGCAAATGTCAGTGAGAACAGCAAACCACATAACCGAATATCTCTTGAGTATAAATATAAAAGCTAGGAAATGTCTAGTTAAATCAGTTTGCATGTTGTAGAATTAAGATAATGGGTGTGTTTACCCAAGTCATTTCAGGAGATTCTTACTGGAAATCAACTTGCAATGAGAAATCTGAAATGTTAATTAGATGTCAGAAAGCATTAGGCTGATACAGACTAACTGCGTAACTAATCCATGTTAGCCATCTGACTAGAGGCCGTAGGAGAAATAAGCTCGGTAGATGAAGGAGAGAAAGCTGGAGGATGACCAGAATCCTAAGTGTAAGTTACAGGAACTGACTAAGCTACAGAGCCAAAATAGTCTTTAGTTAACTGTGTTACTAGAACTATGTATCACCTGAGTGGCTTCAGTTGGTAATAAAATTTGAGGGATTATAATATTAACCACCTGAGAAGTATTGAAGTGGTATATATTGTACTAAGCTGTAATTAGCTCTCTCCAGTTTTAAAGCACTACACAAGCATTAACTAATGAATTTTCATAAATACTGTTGTTAGTGGCCAGAAGGACCCTATTTTTATACCAAGGAAAATAAATCATATTGACTATCCCCATGACCACTTCAGTTAACAAAATGAGGAAGGACACTCCAGTGAACTAGGCATGGAAACGATGATTTCTAATTCCCTTAAAATACAACCAAGTTTTGTTTTTTCCCCTCTCACGCTGCTATAAAAAGACCACATTGTTTCTTTAGGCTCCTAGCATCACCTCTGGCATTGTAAGTGAAAGATGATGGAGAAAAATGAAAAAAGCAAGAACAGCTCAAGGATCTCTCACAAATGTACATATGTCTTTCAGTTTTAACCATATACATACAGAAACTTTAATCTTAAACCCTCTTTCTCTGTACTTCCTATCTGTCCACGCTACAAATGGCTTCAAGAACTACACACTCTTGCTTCCTTTCCTCCAGAATTTCTATGTAAATTTTGACATTTTTCACTCCTTATCCATCACTGCTCTGTTCTTCATTTACTCACTTCTACCTTTGCCCCAAAGTGTCCTATTCCCATGATAAACAATACTTTCCCAGCATTCCTGCCTGTGCTCTCTTAATGTGAACCATGTTTTTCAGCACAGTGTCAAACTCGGTCCAGTGAAAAAAGTTAAACTCACTCAACAGTCTGAAAAGAAGTTAGAGTATATACAGTCCAATAATACTCTTCTACCATGCTCAGTCCCAGAATTTTACACTTTTTTTTATGCCACTTTTCCCTCTCTCCTACTCATCTAATGGTTGCTTGTATCTCTCCTTTCATTACATGTTTTGCCACAAGCAGTTGAACTGGAAGCAGAATAGTATTTTTCTCTTATTCCCCATTCTACAATGCTAACAACTTTCAGTCTTGAATCCTTACTTCAAGAGTTAGTACTTGACATAACTGAACTATCTGCGTCTCTTCCAACTTCCCCCTACTCAACCTCCTGACTCGGGTACGCCTGTCACTCCCTCCTTAACCATTTGTGTCTTCCTTCCATGTTACTGCACATGTCTAAACTCTCTGAGTGCTCTTCTACAAAGCCTGTCAGCAGGTACAGCAAAAATACGTACTGCTTTCAGGAGTCTTCCGCCATTCTGCCGCCCACATGGAGCTTTGTCATAACTTAAGCTGGAAGCTTACTGGGGTAAAACCGAGACTTCACGCTTGGCCAGCACTGATCACACTGCCTGCACTCAATACAATGACATCATTCCATTTTTTTTTTCATGTTTATAACTTGGCATAAATATCTTGGGCTGAGATTTTGAAAGGATTTAGGAAATAAAGCAATGTGAGTATAAATAAAGCAGTTACCTTACTTTCAAAAATTAGTATTAGGATAGTACTCAACTATTAAGAGCACTTAAAAAAAAATTCTTGAGTTCTGCCTAAAACACAACATGATCCATATAAATTTTTGCAGAAAACATTATACAGATTTAGGGATTTCCAAAAGAAAGCAATAGTTCTTTTTCTGTCGGATTCAGACGAACACATTCTTCAAATCCTACTCAAAGCGAAACTCTGCACATGCTTCAGTTATGGAAAGAACCTACTTCTCAGAGACTCTAGACAACAGAATAGTAATAGCTCCCTTTTCCTTTGCTACTTAGCCTGAAGTCACTAAAGATGCCTAATCGAACAAAAACCAATTTTATTTAACGAATTTTAAAACAGATCACTCCAGCACAGAAACTACGTCACTAGAAGTGACATCTGCACCAGAAGAGGATCTTGACTACAGCAGAGCAATTACCCTTTTATGATCACTTTGAAGGCAAAATGCAAGGAGCAATAGGTCTCATTAGAAACTTATTTACATGGCTCAGAACTAGGCTGGGCAAGTGATAGGCTACTCAAGCACCTGCCCATTCTGCAATCTCTCGAAGACATTCCATGATCAGGGCCATACATATTTATAGAGTATTTACACAACCTATTTAAGGCTGAGTATGATTACACAACCATTCATAATAGCTCAACAGGAGACATCATCAGCTATTGTTCAGATTCACACTAACACAAAGGTTATTTTTAAGACATAAAAACACAAAGCCACTTAAGGTTTAAGAGACCTACAAGAACAGATTTAATCTATTTTAAGGTTCTCAACCCCCACCCCCACAAAACCCTATGCCACTGGCATTTACTACACAAGTCTATGAACCAATAAACAGCAAATTTAACTTAAATTCTTCGTTTCCTTTTGCAGCATATGCATGGAAATGGAGCGAAGGCACTTCAGCTGTCACGGACAGTTAAAGCTCCGGCTCAAGAATTAAGACGTTTCTTTTTCCTTTCTAACCCCACTAGGGAACTGTATACTCCATCTCAACCCCACTATTAAATTGTATACTCCATCTTCAGCTGAGAACTTCAATATAACAAAAATCTCATTACATGAGTATTAACATAGACATTTAAAATTAAACAGGAAGTATACAGAGGGAATGTTTGCTAGATTGCTCAAATTGGAAGAGAAGGGATTTGTTTTTAAATTCTTCTCATTAACCCATGCAGATCTTTTCTTAAAAATCACATTACTGTCAAGAATGCCTTTACTGCAAACCGTTTTTTTTAAGTCGATGAACTAGTTAAAAAAGGGTAAAAATAATCACATGGTAAAAACACTACACAGGTACTAGCTTTGTTACAAAACATAAAAGCCCTCTATACCTCAGGTTTCTCACATATGAAATGAGGACAATTACGTCAGCAGCTCTTTATTATTCTTGTTTTATAAAAAGGGGGGGAAGGAGCTAAATGCATCTGTTTGCAATACTGCACTGTAACAGTCTACCATTCAAAAATACTTAAGACCCGTAAGCAGGCCGCTTGATCAGCGTTTTACAGAAAAGCAACACAAGAACAAGAATCATACACACTCAGTTAAAAACACTGGAGCACAAATCTTACCAGCTGGAATTCTCTGCGCCTGTCGTACGCGTGCTGGATGCCACTATCCGCCCAGAGAGCTCTTATGGCTGGAAGGTACTGCAAAAAAACTGACGTCTCCACCATGCCTTGCACCACCATGACTGACCGAGTATCAAAAGCCATCATCGTATCTCCATTACTCTGGTTAGCAGGATCTCCCCAAGGGATATGAAGTTTCTCTCTGGCATCTACGAGGACTCTCACACCTTTAACAACATGAAAGAGCATTGCAATTAGACTTTCTCAGCATCTACTATTTCACTAGCCTACAAATCTGCAAGGATCCAAACAATGCACTTACTCTGTACAGTCAAAGCTCAATAGGACTATCCACCCAGCAGGAAATCAGAAAGCTTCTGAAAAATCGACTCAAAGCACTACATTTTCAGGTAACGTCAAAACTCAGATATTTGCCATCAGAAAAACACGACCACGATCAACAGTGTAATATCCGTAGCACAAGCTTAACTCTTGAAAAAGTGCTGGTTTTAATTACTAAATCCCCAATCCGTGCTACCAAGCACGCTCTTTTACAGATATTTATACTTCCCTCTGATCTCCAGAGCCATTCTACAGTCGTTAAATTTACGTGGCACGAATACAAGACAAATGAAATATGTTTAAAAGCTTATTTCAGAATCTGATAAACCATCTGACGGCTTATTTTAAGGTTCCGCAGTCCTTGTATTCTTATTAACTTGGTATCTAGTTATATCTAATTGTAGAGAGTTATCACTGCCTTTAACGTTTTCAGAGATACGAAGACATTTACTAAAATCACTGCACTTTCTAAAAAGTATGTTTTTACTGCTTAAGTGCAGAAGGAGTTGAAGAAAGACTTCCCTGCACTTTTTGTTGTTGTTTTGGTAAATATTCTCTAGGAGAAACAGAGTATTTTTAAACTTCTCTTACACAGGACTTTAAAAGAAAAAACATTGTGATCAGTAAGGGAAATGCAGGGAAATGAATTCTAGTACTAAATTTACTGATGAAAAAATGAAAATAAAAAAAAAATCCAGTAAGAATAAGCAACTGTAAAGGCGTGGTGAGAGGTATAAAGAAATTAAGATGTAGTAACAGATGTCTGTATAATAACATACTTGTTCAATGCTAAAGTATTATTTTCAAACTTCCTTCTCTTTCCATAATTTTTCTACCTGTCAAAACCAATGACTGCAGGAAAGCAGCCTCCAAAAAAGATATGCAGTTCCTACATGCATACTTTCACAGACTAGGAAGTACCTTACTTGGTTAATAAACTTTAACCTGGTCAACATCCACGCTCGTGATTTCTACTGCCTTGCTATTTATAGTTTTTCCAGGCTTGATTCGTAAACAGTTTTGTAAAACTCTTTAAGAATCACTGGACTGCATCCCCCTCCAAGAGCGGGGCTGAGGTCTGACAATGAACGCCTTGCTGTTCTGAGAAACTTAGTTAAGACTTTGTCCAACAATTACACAGTCCAAACCGAAAATCTGACGAGCGATTTAGACAAGAGAGAGAAAATAAGTAAGGATGACCCATTAAGTAAGGATGACAGCAGTGAAATCAAGAGCCCGCTCCTAAAGTGCGTGTGGAGGTTTTGGCAAGGCATCTATGAAAAGTGGCTCTGCGTGCGGGTTTCTGTTAATTGATGTGTCAGCCTAGTTTCCAACACGATGGCAACGTTTCTTCCACCGAGGCGAAATGCAGAGAGCGCTTCCTCCTCGGGCGCCGGACACGTCTCATCCTCACGCACTTTCAGGTGCATCTCTCCCCCATCCATTCCCGCTCGTCTCTGCGATCGCGTTACCAGGAAATGGCAAGGCTCGGGACCCGACGGACTGAAGCCGCTGCTCCCGGGGCCGAAACCGCCCTCCGCAGCACGGCGGGCCGCGCCCGGGCCAGCGCCCGCCGCGGGGGACGCCCCGTCCCGGCAGGGCTGACACCTCGCGGGGGGCCGCTCGTCCTCGGCGGGCGGGAGGAAGGGTGAGGCGCCCGAAACGAAAGCGCCGACCGTGCGGGAGGAGGAGGCAGCGACCCCGCGGCTCTCACCGGCCCGAGGGACACCCCCCCCTCTCCGCTCCCGCTCCCGCCCCGAGGGCGCCGCGCCCCCACCCCCCCGGCCGGGCCGTGCCCCCGCAGGCCGCCGGCCCGGTGCCCCACGGGCCGGCCCCGCCGCCGCCGCTCACCCACCCTTGATCACGTTGCTGTAGATGGTGGCGCGGAACTCCTCGCGGGCCGCCCGGTCCCAGTCCTGCCCGTGGATAATCCGCATCTGCTTGAGGAAGGTGGACTTGCCGCTCTCCCCCGCGCCCAGCAGCAGGATCTTGACGAGGCGCTTCACGTACGTCTTCTCGCGGTTGAGGCACTTGTCGATCTCCTTGGACTTGCGCTGCTGCTCGGCCTCGCCGCTGGTGAGCAGGCAGCCGGGGAAGCAGCCCGACAGCACGGAGCGGGACGGCAGGAAGTCCGCCATCTTAGCGAGCACTGCCAGCGAGGGGAGCGGCCGCCCGGCCCGGCCCGCACCAGCCCGCTCTCTGCCCGCGCATGCGCGCCCCGCGCGCCCCGCCCCGCCATGTGACGCCCGCCCTCCCGCCTCACACGCCCGTTCACGTGACCGCGGGGCGCCGCTGCCCGCCGGCGGCCGCGGCCCGCGTCACGTGACGCCACTGTCGTCGTCCCGCCCCCACACCCCGCCGCGGCCCGCCCCCGAGGAGGGGGGCGTCACGTGACAGCGGCTCGAGCCCGCCCTTGGCGGGAGCCCCGCCCACCAGCGGCGCCTCACAGGAAATGGCGGGAGGGGGCGGCGGCCGCTCCCGCCTCCGCCACCGGCGGGGCCGCGCTCAGGGCTGTGACCGGAGCGAAGCGTGCGCTCCCGTGAGGGAGGGTGAGGCCTGGGCTCGGCCGGTGCCGCCGGCGGCACCTCTGCCGCGGGGGCAGCTGGCAGGCGAGCGGCCGAGGGAGGTCAGCCCGCGGTCAGGGGGGCAGGATGAAGCTTGCCAGCTAAGCAGTTTTTGTTCTCGGTACGAAAAGAAAATAGTTTCGTTCAAACGCTTTGAACAGTTTGGCACGTACTTCCTCTTTGCTCCTCTGAGAAGAGCTTTCCAGTACCGCTGGGATGTGGCACCAGGCTGAACAAACACCAGTTCTGGGCCTCGCGCGGGGGCCGTACGCAGGCAGGGCGATCAAAAGCCAGTGGAACTTTTTATCTGCTACCAAGTTGAAAGAAACAAAGACAGTATTTTGAAGCGCTTAATAGTAAAATTTTCCTAAAAGTTGGCAACCCTTCACGTGAGGGGTAGAACGAATAATAAGGACTGACAATCCCACTCTTCATGTGACCCATCCCTGAGCACAATTGTTCTGCTCGTCATTTGTGCAAAAAATGAACATCGATCGCACCAGCGCAGCGCAAGGTGATAACTGCTGCCTACGCAGAAATACGCTGAAGGTGCGGTCCGTAAGATGAAAGGCAAAAAGCTACAGTTTGTATTACTTTGGTTATTGATGCAATTTTTCAAAACTCCTTGGAGAAGTCTTACGTACAATGCGTTGGTCAGATCAGCAAGTCTGTGGTCTCACGTACCTGCTCACTGACACACTGGTTATGTTCTGTAGGCATAAGGACAGAGATAAAACACATATGGCTGAAAAGCAAGCACACACACACCTGTGGTGAAGCTCAGTTGCAAGCACATATGTCCATGCCATGCTTTCCTGACATGGCTATTTATAGTGCGGAAATCACATATGTGCAATTACATATGCAAAGATTACATTAAACATTTGTCTCTCCTTACATCTCCTTAACTTTGATATCTGCTGACTTTTTCTCTCAGTGTTTTTCTGCTTTTTTTCTAAGAATAATCTTAAGTTAGAAAAAGGAAGAAGTGACCAAGGAAACTGTGAGATGAGTTTATCACAAAGAAATGTCACTTTGCCTCAACTGGAAGAACCTCCTTCAAAATCTGCGATGAGTATCAGTGTTCACACCTTAGACAGAGGATGGCCCCACATGGAGATAAATTCCACATGAATTATTCCATATGGCCTTACCAAAAAAAAAGAGCATTTCTCACAGGAGAGCAGGATGTGGTATAAAATTAATATAGTCATCCAACAAGCACATCCTGGTGGTCTTAGTACAGATGTGGAAGCCAGTCATTCCTGAGCTCTAGTCCAAGTTTTAAAACTAAGTGATCTTTGCTGGCTTGACACAGCTCTCATCTCACCTTCAGAAACGCAGAGGACACCTGAGTTTCTACAGTTCCTCTTGGAGTTAAGTAGCTTTCAGTGAGTGAAAATCCTACCAATGTTTCTCCTTTTGTGCTTCTTGTTTGCAAAGTGAAACTGATAACAGCACCTGCGCTTTCCTTCAAAAAGTTTAATGTCCTCGCTAAGGGAAAATGAACATTTATTGCCTCTTAGTGAAGGAAAGAGTTAAAAGCAAAGAAGTCAAGAACAAAACATAGAAACAATATTGGTGCCTACTTTTTGAAAAGCTAATTAACACCTACCAGTGAAGTATAACCAAAAAAACATATGCCGTAAGCAGTAGAAGCAGATAAAGAAAATCATAGTCATGCAGCAGAGAAGATAACAAACAGCCAAGCTTGTGCAAGGGTGGCATAATGAGTCTTTGCCTTCCAGGCCAGCAGTGAGATGCACCTAAAACCTGGATTATAACAATAATGGGTGAATGAATGAAGAGTAAAAGCTGTTTTCTGGTGTCTGCCCACAGCAGTACCACCTTCCTAACCCGGGGCGTCCCTCACCAGAGGCCAGGACTGCTTCAGGACAAACAGGTGTCTCCTAGGGCTACCTGTGCTTCCTTGCAAGGCGGCTTCCATCTCTTGTTGGTCTCCCTGATAGTCTCAGTTTTGCCCTTTTCCTTCCTCTTTTTCCTCCTTTCACTTTGCTTCCCCCCATGAACTCGCCTACCCGGTGACTTTGCTAAAGCCTCCCTTTGCTCTGGCTTCTCCCTCCAGTTGCCTCGCGTAACTACCACGCTCCAGCCGCCTGCTTCCTGCTCGCCCTCTCAGCTCAGGTCCCTGCCACTCCTGCCTGCTGCCGCCCCACTCTCTCAAATTTTGTCACCTCATTCTCAAACACTGTCATTCCACATACCCAGCTGCCCAAGTCACCTAAGTCTTGGGTAGTCCCTGGCCTCCTCCCTCCTTCACATTCCCATTGGCTGGGGAGCCCTCCAAAACCTCCTAGGTACGCCATTCCCGATCTCCTGGCACAGCAGCGTGGCTTTCAGCGTGCTGCAGAGCGGGAAGGGCTATTCCTGCACTGAGGATGACGGTGTTCCCTGGAGAGGACACTGAAGTGGGCTCAGCGTCATCCAGCTCAGCAGGGGAAGCCAAATAGCTCAGTCCTGGGTCAGGTGTTAACCCAGCTGCATCCTCTCACCCCAGTAGCCAGGCTTCATCTCTAAGGCAGGGTGCGTAAGGTCTTTCTCTGTTTTGCTTTTTTCCTTCCTCTTTGCCACTTCTTTCCTTAGCTTTCCTGTCTCTGGAAAGTCCAGGAGTGACGGGAAGCAAATGCTGCCCATTTGTGCTCACAGCTCTTCCCATGTGGCTGCTAAGGAAACTTCTCATTTTGAGCTCGTGCCCTACCAGACAGGACAAGGGACTCTGGAGATACTGCTTTAACTGTTGCCTTGCTGGGAGACCTGAGATTAAGTCATAGCTCTCTCTATGCCACAGCTTGCACTTTTTTTTTTTTTTTTTTTAAATGGCTTTGAAATCTTCCTGGAAGGAACTGTGTACTGAAATTCAGCCTCCGCTTGCCACGCTCTCAGTACCATTCTCGTTGCTTCACTTACGTTACCCCTTCCTTCCCCTCAGGGCCGTCCCCAGTTTCCTTAGATAGAAAGGTAGTTTACTCACCACATGCCTTTTGTGTTGCATGATTCAACTTCTGATGTGTGAAGAAGGGGCAACCACGTAGGAAATGTGATCTTTAAAAAAAGGGGGGATTCCCTCTGCAGTGCTTTCCACAAGAGAAACTGTTGAGAATTGTGAGCGGGTCTGTTGAGAACGATGACAGCTTATGGGGGCTTCACAAGGAGAACAGAGGAACAAAATTAAACTCTCACCAGCCCTTTCCGCGCCTGGGACACACTGCGTGGCCGCGGGTGCAGGCTGAGAGGGATCTGTGGGCTCCGGAGAGCACGTGGCCTTGCACCGTTGACCTGTGATGTACTGACCACGAGTGGATTTTCACTATAGCGTCATGTACCTCCTGTGCAGGGTATGACTTCCGTGTAAGCTTGCAGTTACACAAATAGCACTGCATTTACTGTAGAAAGCAGGCACTAGGAGGTAAAGCGGACTCCCCAGGAAACGTTTCTTGTCATTATTTGGGGTGCCAAAAGGCCAGGACTAACTTGTGGAGCCAGAAATCAGCAGGGAGTCTGCATAGCTGCTGCTGGTGCTCTCTGCTGCTCTCTCCCGCCATTCGAGTCCCTTGCTTTCTTGACCAACAAATTCACACATCAGACAGCCAGACCGTGTCAGGGACTGTAGAACTGTTTGCTCTCCACAAGCGCAGGTTTCGTGATTAGAGGCCCAGGAGTGTCTGCCCTTTACAAGCTTGTGTAATCTGATTTAAATGCCTCGTGCTTCACGTGGCAGACCTGCCCTAGCACATTAACTGCTGGGGTAGTTCACCTGGGCAGCCGGTGAAATGCAGTTCATCTCTGATCTTGTGTTTGGTGCTTCGGGTCGTTTACAGATGATAACGTAGTTGAATTTACATTGGACACCTTCTACAGCAAAGACATGGAGTAGCTTTATGATGGAGAAATACACATAGGCTTTATTTTAGCTTGATAGGGAAGACTAGAAGCAGAAAAAAATCCACACCTGATCTATGAGAGGGTGTCTTGGGTGGATCAGCAGGATTTAAAATTACCAGGAGCTTTGGAGCTCAGCAAGGTCGAAGAGCTCACACCTCAGCTTGAGCTCTTCAGAGCTATTTCTCTTGGATCTCCTGCAAGGAAATTTTGTTCTTTCTGAATTCATTTGTAGACCCACTTTTCAAATGTTTCTAATTAAGAAGACACCAATATTCCTCTATGGAACTGTTAAAGTCAGTATTTTGGGGTGTAATGACCATTTTTGCTCCTCTTAAGTATGTGGGGCACATGCAGTTGGTGGTGACTGATCCTTTACTTAGGCCAGTGTTTGCACCTCCCCTAGAGTACTGCTGAGTCCTTCCACCACCCAGGAGCGGGAAGGAAAATAGCTGCTCAGCGGAACCATTTGTAGGTTGTAACAAGTTTTCCCAGCTTGCCTACCAAACCAAGAAATGGAGCTACATCTTTTTGTGTACTATTTACCCTGATAGGATGTCCAAAAGAATTACTTATATGTATAGACATCCCATTCTCCCGCCAGTATCTGTCTCTCTCAGAGACTGAATCACTTGTGTTAGCTAGCATCGTCAAAATGCCTGCATGTCTTCACTGTCTTTTCACTCGCTTCCTCTGACTCCACGCTGAATTCCCTCTCTCCTGCTGTTTGCCTCCAGGACCATCCGTGCTACTGGTGTTTCCGTCACCTTGGCAGTTTCAGAGGGCCACCGGGGTCTGAGCTGTGTTCTGAACAACCAAACAGCACCTCCACACTTGAATTATGAGACACTGCAAACGTGTGAAGAGCTCTCCTCCTGCTTCTTTTGGCCGCCAGCTGATGCCTTGAAGCATGAGGTATGATAACTTTGATCCTAGCGTGTGGAATGACAGAGGTTGCTCATAACCGTTAAGTCACCCAGCAGCATGGAGCAGAGAAGGGTGGAAGAGACTTCTGGAAAGTAAGGAGTGTCTGTTATCTGGCGGCTGCTGTGACTCACGGGGGGGATTTCACATGGGAATAACTCCGAGCAGGCACAGGAGAAAGGCCTTCCAAAGCACCGGCTTGCAGAGATACTATGAAAGAGCAGAGAGAAAGATAAAACATTTCCATGAGGGTAGCAAAGCAACTGGGAAAGCAGCCCGTGCCTTCAGGGTATTACTATGAACGGAAAAAGTGCTCTGCTCCGAGCTCAGGGCCAACGTGCTTTCCTCAAGTGTGCGAACCGCGTATCGTAACGTCAGAACAGTCACAGACACGGTGGCGGGGAAGGCACTGCCCGAGAAACGGCGATGCACGTGTGTGGGAAGCGTGGGCGCTCCCCATGTGACTTGGAAACACGGATGTGTAGCGTGTGATGTGCACGCGGATGGCGGGGTATAAATGTGCCTGTACGAGCTGTGCCCGCATGCCCGTGGGGCGCACGGGAGCGTGCCGGCAGCGTTGCGTGGGATCTGCTGCTCCTGGAGACCGCGGTCCAAGCGCCTGCTTGGTACGCGCAGACGTGGCACTCCGTGCACGCTGAGGTGTGAGCGCACGCTCCCATGGGTGCTTATTCTCTGTGCGGCGTGCAGGGAGGTAGGCACGCGTACGGGCACGATGTGCAAAAGGCAACGTGCCCACGTGGCCGGCAGGAATTCCTGGGAATGCCTCATAGGAGCCTTGGCACAGTTAGGTTCTGCGTGGGCGAGGACCCAGCCCGCTCCTCCCGCCCGGCTGTGCCGGCAGCCCGAGCCCTGGGCAGCAGGAGGGAATTCCACTGTTTTCTGGAGAAACCAAAGAAACAGAGCTCTTGGTTTCCAGTGGTGCCGGTCAGGTACTGTTCCCCCACCCACTAGCATGAGACAGCTCGGTTGTGAGGAAGCACTCTGTAAGCCCATCATCTTCCTCTGGTCACCGTTAGTCACGATTTCCCCACGTGGCAAAGCCACCGACCCCCAAAAACCACCCGGCTGGCTCCTGAGCCCGCACCTGAGCCCCGCTGAGCAGAGCTGAGCTGAGCTGAGCAGGGCTGGTGGCATTTAGGAGCAGATGCCTGAAGCGCTGCTTACCTCTCGCACACGCACAACGCTCGCTCACAACAGCTTGGCCTTAGGCGCCCTTGTTTCACCCCGGCTCCAGACTGGGAGTGTTTTGGGGGGATTCTCCTCTCTCCGGAGGGGAGCAGCGAGCGGGGGCTTTGCCACCTCCTGCCTCCCCTTCCCCAACGCCACCTGCTCTGCGCAAACACCCTCCTTTTGTAAGGACCGTTTGCAGTGTGGCTACCAAGCTCGGTTCACACGGACAGCTACAGGCACCCAGCACCTTCCAGAACCGGCCTGCGCCTCCATCGCCCCCGGCTCCCGCCCCTGCGCCCCGCACCCAGCCCTGGCCCCGCCCTTGTCCTGGCCCCGCCCCCTGACCGGACCCCGCCCCTGCCTAGGCCCCGCCCTCCTGGCAGGCCCCGCCCCCGGAGCGGCCCTAGCGGGCTCCCGCTAGCGCCCCAAGGCGGCGGCCACGCTGCCCCACGCCTTCATGTAAATGACCGTGGTGCTGATTGGCTGCGACGCGCAGCTCTGGCGCCGCCCCCGGCAGGGAACGGAGGCGGTGGCGGTGGCGGTGGCGGGTGGCCGCAGCCAGGTGCGACCGGTCGGGGCTGCCGCTCCGCCAGCCCGCTCCGCTCCGCTCCCCCCGGCACCATGACCGTCACACGGCTCGACCAGGGGCAGCGCCATCGCCCGCGGATGGCCTTCCTGAAAAAGGTGAGGGCTGAGCGGCGCCGGGGGACAGCCGCGCCGCTCTGGGCGTCAGCACCGGCGGGCGCTTACCGGTGCTCCGGCCGGAGGGATCCGTGTTCATAGCATCCTGCCCGGCCACGGCTTTCCGGGGTCCCTCTGGGGGTGTGGGGTCCGAGGGTTGACAGCCCCTTCCCTGGGGGTTTGAGGCCGCGACCTGTTGCAGAGCCCCGTGCCTCCCAGCTGGCTCCGAGTTCAGGCTGGGGGGCTGAGGGGCAACCTGTGCCGAAGTCACAGAGGAAATAAACCCATAGTTTTGTTTATTTTTGTAGCTTAGCCTCAGCTGAATTATTCCCTGACATGGTTTCTCCCTTGCCCATCTTTTTCCCCAAAGACCCTCAAAACTGTGTCATTTCCCAGGGGAAAAACCATCATCTGTGGCGCCAGGCCACTCAGTTCAGCTCTGGGCCACGGTCGGTCCAGCACGCGTGTTCCTGGTGCTTCCACCTGATGTCTGCTTTCAGAGCATGTATCATGGCCAACTGTCTGCTCTCTGCCTCTTTCTGCTTTTTCAGAAACAAGCGTATTTGTGACCAGAAACAGTTGAAAGAGTGGGAAGATGTATGCCTACGCTTTTGGATGCGATGCGTAATTTTGTAAAGCATTTGGTGGTTTTTTTTTCTGTAGCATTCATTCAAAAGTGTAGCCAGTTTTAGTATAACTGGTATCTGCAAATTTTAAAAAGCAGAGTGTTAAGCTAGCTTAACTCCCTCCCACCTCTCCTGCCTGTAGCTTATCCTGTTGAGTGGAATTAGCTGAATTTCCAGTGACAAGTACAGCCAGCCAGTTGCTGTTCGAGTTGTAGTTAGCCCTCCTGCAACGCCCACGACCTGAGGAGGATTCCAGGGAGAGAAGGGGGGAAATTTGGGGCTATTCAGTGCTAGGATATGAGCCTGGCAATACAAGCACTGTACTTTTTATGCTAGAGGAAATAAAGAAGGTATTTTCTTTGGTACTGTGTCTTTCAAGGTAAGTTTGGCTGGGGAGCCATGCCAAAGGAAATACTCTGGGCCAAATTCTGCACTGAGTAATATTCCGTGGAGTTGTGTGCGGGGGTGCGAGGAAAAGCTGTGTGCTTTGACAAAACAACCTCCAGCAGCTGTGCTTTAGCTGCTCTGTAGGAGCGTAGCAGTCTTTGCAAAGTGCTCTGAGTTCCTCAGGTGGGAAGATCTATTAAAATAGAGCGAACTGCTGTTACGGAGCATGCTCCGCTCACACTGCAAGCAGCGAGAGGGTTTGGGTAGTTCTAGTGCTTTGCAAGTCTAAGACCTGTTAGCACGAGGAAAGGAAGCTCCCGGATGGTCAGCAGAAAGGTTTTGGCTCTCGTCTCTGCTTTCATTCCTCCTCTGTTTTTTTCAGACCTCGGGGAAGCCATGGATGGAGCCTCGGCTGTTACATGGCAGCGCGCTCTATATGCGGACGGCTGCATCCTCAGAGCTCCCCTGAAATACCAAGCCCCTTTACTGGTTGCCTGTGGTGGGAGCTGAGGGTGCTCGGCACGCATCCAGCCAGTGCCTTGCAGGCTTAGATCCGCGAGGAGCTAAAATCCTAGAGAGAAGCTTTGTTAATTGCTTAAGTCTGTGCTCAAGCTGGCACATACGCCGTAACCGTGGGTTTGCGCCAGCCGCACAGAGGGATTCCTGCCGTGCTGTCAGGCTGCTGGCCCTGTTGCGCCTTTGCAGCTGCAACGCGTCTCCGTGTGCTGGTTCTCCAGCAGGCAGCTTGTGACCGCAGCAATCCTGCCATCGGACCGGGAGAGAGGAAAGGCGTCTGCTTTGGGGCGGTGGGCAGTGCCGTATACTTGCTGTGAGGCTGCTCTGCATGACTTGGGCTGGATGCAGAGCTTGGTTTTCATGGCTGAACCACAGGGGGATCAGGGAGCACCCTCCAAGGCCCTGCAACACCTGCTAGTCCATGGAATACCCATGACTAATGCTCAGGTTGTTTTATTCTATTTTTTTCCCCTCCTAAACTGTCTTGGTAGGAAGAATATTGGCACAAAAGCCTGTCGGGACAGGAGGAAGCCTCTGAAATGCGTTGTGGCTACGTGCACTTGGCCAAATGCTGGAAGAGCTTAAATCAGCCCAAGCTCTTGGTGCCTGCCCCTGCCCCAGCAGCCAGGATCTGGCCTGCATTGGGCATCAGCTGGCAAAGCAGGAGGCAGCGCTGGGCAGGGTTGTGTTCTCCAGCGGCTGCGGGGCTATGTGTTTTTCCTTGCTGTGCTGCATGAGCTGCATCGTGACTCATACCTCGTGGGTAGGGCTGATGGATGCCACTTGCCTTTTTCCTCTGCCTCTTCCTTACTCTGGTCCCTGATGGCCCCTCCCGAGGCAGCTCTGCAAATGGGGAGGGACTGGCCCGGGATCTGCAGTGTGGCCAGGTGCTTCTCCAGCCCAGCTTCAATTCTCCGAGCTTAGACTCTCCAGCGGCTGCTGGTCCTCATCTACCTGAGTATTTCTCAAGGTGTGTGAGCACCTGCATCATGTTTTTGCTGGGAGGAGTTATCCATCGAACTCCTGCTCTCTGTTTAAGTGAGGCCCTGGATATGGCTGGAGCTGAGCCTTATGCCAAGCTCAGCCTCATCCCATCCTCCCTTTCCCTGGTCCAGACAGGGAGATGCTGATGCTACGCATTTCTCTGGAGCACCGCATTGAGCATGACATGCTCTGAGCAGCCCTGATGAGAGGGGGTGTGCTCGGCCAGGCAGGACTGTGCTTAGGTTTGGTTTTGCTGCTATGTGGGTCTAAGTAGGAGGCTGGGCCCGAGAGGTGATGGCAGCACAGTGAGGGAAGAGGGAGGGTGGAAAGAGCCAGCTGCAGCCCGGCCCTCCCTGTTCACAGATTTACTCCCTTTGGGTGTGGGATCGTTGTGCACTGTGTGGGATCAGGCCGCCTTCTCTCGGCTTTAATTAAGAAAAAGCAGGAAGTTTGAGGTGGTTAACAACTGATTTTTTTTTTCTTCTTTTTTTCTGATCATCCGCAAAGGTGCAAAGCAGGACTGTTAGTTGTAGACCTAAAAAACAATTGAATTAACCTTCTGAGGCCAGAGTCGTGATAAAGGACTGTATTGCTACCTTGGAAATCAGAGCAGGGAGGGATGATCTTTGCAAACAGTACCAGGCAGCGAGGGGGGTTAGAACTGGGCAAATACTCACCATGGAGAGAGCAGATATTTAACTATAGCACCAGGAGTGGGCACTCGGCTGTGAGCTGGACCCTGCTGGGAAAATTTGTCTTTCTTACATCTGAAGCGAAGATGCCTGTGTCTGGGCTGACGCCGAGAGGGGCTGAACTCCTTGCCTCAGAAGTGTTTTGCTGTTGTGTGTCAGAGCCTCAGCACCCGGAGCCTGACTCTTCTGTGGTGTGGGTGCCCTGGCCCTGGGGAGCTGGCGGGTGCCCCAAGGGCGAAGCTCAGAGAAACAAGGATGTGAAATGCAGCCGGGGTAACTCACCCAAGCAATCTGTCACCAGTCACCTGCCCCCACTGCTCCCTCCTGTGGGAGAGCATCTGTGCTGGATCCATCCTCCTTCTCCCGAACCATGGGCACCCCATCAGTCACTGATCATTTGCAGAGAGGACCCTCACTTTCCCCAGGGCTTCCCACGTGCTTCCGAAATGCAGGGACGCTTTTTCTTATCATTTGTGAGTTTGAGTTTTGCTTTGCGCTCAGTGAAGCCGATGACTTTTTGCAATCAGATGGAGGGCAGACAGCTGTCCTGTTGTCTCCTCTGTGGCTGTCGGGGTGAGGTCGCCTCCCTGCAGAGAATCCGGTTGATCTGAAGGGAGACCTCGGTGGGGCTCATGCCTCGTGGTGGCTTCGTGCTTGAGGTGAGCTCACCCCAGAGCTCGGCTCCTTTAGCAGCCCTCCTGCTGATACTCACCTCAGCGCACATCTCCACCCATCAGCCAGCGCCAGGAAGTGGCTTCTGGCTCTACAAAATTCAAACCAGACAGTGCTTCCCTAGCCGAAAGCATGACAAAATACGCTAGAGCCCTTAGCAAAGCAAGCAAATGTTCCTGCTGTATTTTAGCCAGCCCTCCTGGCCAGTGCTGATAGCAACTCCTCATCGCCAGCAACCCATCATCAGCAGAGTGTTCCCTTAGGAGAAGAGGAAGAGACAGGCAGAGTTTTGATCAGCAAAGTGCATGGTTTGCAGCCAGAGCAGCAGGCACCACCCAGCAGCAGCTCCCTGGCTCATCTCACTTGTTTCTTTTTAATATATGTTATTTCTCCAGTGACAAGAGGGAGCCTGGTGGGGTATGAATGCAACAAGAGTCTGGAGCTCTTTGCTCACTGAAGAAAGGGAACATGCTGTGCTGGGAGGCTGTCTGGGTTTCTGAGCCAATTCCTCGCTCTTGGCTGGTAAAGACCCGTCTCTCGAGCCCACCGGGGAGCAAGCGGCAGCCTGGTGCTGGGGCAGGGTGTGCTGTACTGCTCGTAGCGAACAAGTCCTGCTGGAGCCCAGTGGGACCTGCCCGGTGGTCACGGCACTGCAGTACGGTGGTGATGAGCACCACTGTGTTTACCCCCAGTATCTCTGTGTGCTGACGAGGCGCTGTCTGTGGAGCGGACACAGAGTTACGGAGAGAGTAGGTGACTTCCCGTGTTTGCTTAGAGGGAACTGAATCGGAGTTTCCTAAATTAGTGCCCTGTCTGCTGGACCGTCCTGCCTTGCCTAGTCTCGCAGAGCTACATGGGCATCTCTCCATGCCCAACCTTGAACTTGCTGAGGCCGAAATTGGGGGTTCAGTTAAAGGATCTAAAAAAAGTCTTTGTATTCCATTGCTTTGGGTATGGTTTTGCTACTTGAAAATGTTTTGTATAAGTATTTGTACAAATATTTGTGTGAAATTTTACCAGACTTCTCCGTTTTAGTATTAATTTGACACTGGCTTTAAAACCAGTTGAAAATCCATTTTTACTGTCAAGCCCAGAGTGCGTCCTGTCACTACAGGCTTAAATCCTCACTGAACTTGGCAAGACTTAGGACCAAAGTCACTGTGGTGCCTGCGAAGACAATACCCTTCATTATGCGTGAGTGTCATCAAGTCGCACTCATTAAATCCTCTAATCCTAGTTAAAAAGCTACAGCCTCGCCCGAAATGAATGTGCAGAGAGGCCAAATTGGTCCTGTTGGACCAGTTTTGATTTAATATCTCTGGAAGCAGAAGACAAAAAGAAGACCATCTTCCACAAAGCCAGTGCTCTCACGGCACTCAGGTAATCTAAAACGAGGAGATGAGGAGCATGCCCAACCCACCTGCAGGAGCAGAGGATCCCAAGTGCAAGCAGGAGGCTCTT
Organism: Nipponia nippon; assembly: GCF_047370975.1. Classification (NCBI taxonomy): domain Eukaryota; kingdom Metazoa; phylum Chordata; class Aves; order Pelecaniformes; family Threskiornithidae; genus Nipponia; species Nipponia nippon. The sequence continues at coordinate 7,741,405 of NW_028262330.1, forward strand.
GCACTCTTAGGATGGTGCTAGGAGGAAGTTTGGATAAGAGGAGGAAAAGACCTTTGAAAATCTTCTTTTTTTTTTTTTTTTTTTTTTAAATAAAAAGATAATTGGGAACCAGAAATAAAAGAAGTCTGGCCCTGAGGGTGACACTAATCCTCCGTAACATGATCTGTTACGAACTTAGGCAGTGAGTCTATAAACGAGTTACCAGCATCCCTCGGGAATCAAAGGCGGAAGATGCTGCCAGATAGGAGGGCGCGTTGCTCGGGATGGTGTGTTGCTGCCCCGTCCCTGGAGGGACCGAGTTTTGCTGCCCACAGACAGGGCTAAAACCCCGGGTGGGTGGGTGCAGCCGTCCAGAGGAACGGCTGGAGAGTCCCTTGGACACCTCCTTCCTACGAGATGGGCTCTATTTCTGTGTTTGCAGTCTGCTTTCCCATGTGTAAATTCTGGTCCCCGCTGTAATTGGTCCTTGGCCAGCTTTTCAAAGCCTTGGCTCGGGTGGTGGCTGTGCTTTCTCAAAGGACGGGCTGTTCTCATCTCCCTTGGGTTTGAGCTTCTTGCTCAGCCCCGGAGCAAAGCGGTGTGCTTTTCCTGTTGCTCTTCTAAACTCCTGTCTGGTTATTATCTGCAGACCAGAAACAGAACCTTTGCTGTTTGGTCTTCAGCCAAAATATTGCTTATTTTCTTGGTGCATGGTGCAATATCTACAAGTCTGTGCACAGCTGGGGTATTTGTGCAATAGAAGCACAGATTTTATTTCCTCCCTCTTTTTTTTCTTATTGCCCCAGCAAATAGCCCACTGAGCCAGAGAAGAACATTTATGGGTAGCAGAGATTTTTTTGTTTTAATTTTTTTTTTTAGCTCAGCTCTCATGGTGTGGTTACATCCTGTCCCTTGTCTGCTAACCCCGGCTGTGCACGTGTCTTCTGTTAGAGGGAGTGATACTCTGAGTCAGTGTGAAAGTTGACATGGTTTGGAGTGGCATCTCTGATGGAAAGGGGAGGTTTGGAAACGACTGTGGTCATTGCATCCGTTCCTGTGGCGTTCCACTGCACACCCCTCTGGGATGCTGCCTGGAGCTGCGGTGGTCCTGGGGCTCCCTCATGTCCGCTCCCGTAATACGTCCCATCCCTCCCATGCTCTGCAGATTGAAGCGCTTATGATGGAGATGCAGAATCCAGATACGGGCATCAAGACGCAGACGCAGAGGGTGATGATCACAAACATCCCACACGCTGTGGCCGGTAAGAGCTTCACTGGGGGAAGGGACCGGGCCAAGGAAGTTCATCAAAGAAAAGCTGTGTGTCGACCCCATGGCCACCCCAGGCTTACCACTGCCTGGGTGCATACTGGAGCCCGTGTTCCCAAAAATATTTGCCATACATTCTTTGAGACATACCTGCTCCCTTTGTCTCATTCTCACTCATGTCTCATTTCACTCCTAGCTCTTTGAATCAGAGACACAAAGATTGATAATCACACACTTTCAGCTGTCTCACATGAGTTTAACTCAAGTGACCTTGCTTTCTCTTAGCATACAGATGACTAGGTGCTTCAGCATCCAGACCTGTTGTATTCCTGGTGGGGCTGGATCACAAATAAGGATAAATATTAAAATCCGATTAAAATAGGCAGACTGGAGTCAGACTGAACTTCAGAAATGAACAACAAACAATTAGTCTTCCTTTTGACATTTTCTGCTAATAATCATTTTTCTTCAGTATGCAGGGAAAGAACAAAATATTCAGCCCACTTGTCTGCCTCTAAATGACAGCTTTTCCTCCTTCAAGCAGGCTGAAGAAGAAACAGACAGGGAGCTGTGCTGTGTCACGTATGGCATTACAGGCAGCTCTTATCGCAGTCTCCTTTCTGCTGCTAGCTCCTTTCACAGGGCACTATCAGTACCTCTGCTTCCCTGTGCTCCAAGCCTCCACAAAAGCTCTTGTGAGGCATCCTCCACTATAAATATTCACACATACTATACCAAAGTCCTCCTCCTGCTTTGGTCTTTCTGCAGTGCTTTGAAATCCAGAACAAAAACTCCCACTGAAACCAGCGAGCTTACTCCAGGCAACTCAGGAGACAACTTAGCCAAATAGATTAATGTTTCCCCATTGTATTTGCAAAGCCCAGTAGGCCCTGTGTGTTGTTTGCCCCAATTTTTTTTTAGAAATGAGGAAGCAGAGGCGCTGAGATGAAGTCACTTGCCTATAGGTACAGTCAGTCAGTGAAAGGGTAAGGAGAACATGGATGACATCTGAAGCTTGTTCTCAGCAGCACCCTCCATACCTCACAGTACAAACCATATCCTGGCTTACATAGCTATTATGCAGCTGAATTTGGTGGAGTGCTTTGCATCTGCAAAGGATCAGCCATAGCTGTTAGTGAATAGTTAAGGCAGCACTGCAGAGAAGTTTTACTGAAGATGACGTGCAAACTAGATTAAGTGCAGGGGGAATAAGTACTTCTCTTGATGTCTGACCAATGTAACATACCACTTCCTAAAAGTCCATGTCTAGATGATGTGGAGGGAAGATGCCCGTTGGTGCTCATCCTCTTTTCGTGTTGTCTGCTTTATTCTGGTTCCTTAACCAGAATTGCTACAAGTTCCCTCTTGCGTAAGTCATAAATTCTAGTGAACTTCTCATAGGCAAGGGAGCTACACTCCCCTTGTGTGGCAGTCATTACTCTCTAAACTGATATTTTCAGTGCTGCGCAAGTTGCATATATACTGATTGGCTTCTGGGTGTTGCAAAAGAGACTGCTTCATTTTTTAGTGAGGGAATGGTGAAGACACTAGAGCAGTGGCCACAGATCCACAGAAGAGAGCTTGACTCTTCAAGTGCAGGAAGCTAACTAGTTAAATTCAGTGTCAGTAAAATGGCTCACAACAGAAAAGGCAAATAAAGCTCCATGTTAAATGCACACCTTTGGGGGAAAATGCTTACAGAGAGAGCTGTCTAGAAATGAGTGATGAGATAATCCTTTAATTTCATCTATTTCAGGAAGCAGGCGGTAGGATAAGAGCTCTGAGCCCCTATTAGAAAGTTAAGTCATCACTGCAATGTCAAGAAAGGTCAACACCTCAGTCTGCAATCCTAGGGGACGTTTAGAGGAAAAGGCCAATAACTGATCAGGGAATGAGTGCATTTTTGCCCTGTTTAAATGGAAGGAGGTTCATGATATTTGCCCCCCCGAACATAAAACTGAAACTGCTGGAGGTTTGTGCTGACTATGGGTATGACTGGCCACACCCTGCCGAAAGAACTGGGAGAGATGAGTGTTTGTGAATGCAGAAATCTTGTTTCCCTTTGATATGTCCTGTGGCCACTGCAGCTGGGTCTGAGACTCAGACATCCCTTCTGCACTGAAAGTCCTGTCTCTTAAAGGACTCAAGAGGGCCGGTCGCTGGTCTCTTACTAAAACTGAGACAGGACCGTGCTCTGTGAATCCGGAGATACTTTGCAGTGAATCTTTCAAGACAAGACGGTGCAAAACACGGGGCACTTCACCTTCGCTGGGCGTGGAAGCTGTTGCGTTGCTTAAGTCCTTTCTAAGCCAATGATGAGGGTTTAAGTGTTGCTCACACCACGTGTGCTTCTGCACACTCACGCTGTGCCATCCCGAGGTCGCTGCCTGCCTCGGGCTCCCTCTCGCAGGGACTGATGCCTCCTTGCTCAGGAGAAAGCCTGAATGACAGCATGGCCAGCGAGAGGCTGGCAATGCATTTTATCTCTCCTTCTCTTGCCTGGTGCATTTGAAAGCATGTTTGCAAGCAGGGGTCTGTGCACTCGGTGGGATCCCGAGCACAGTGAGGGGTGAGGACTGGAGAGGTCTCATTTTGGTCCATGGATTTTGGCACACTCCTGATTTCAAGCACCTGACATTTTCTTTGCTTTACAGGTAATGATATATTGCAGTGGATTCTCCAACGCTTGCAGATCACTGAAGAAGGTGGGTAGAAATGTAAAAGTTGAGGCTTTTTCAGCTTTGAGTTGTAAAACTTTAAGGTCTCCTTAGACAAAACCTCTTAGATGAATTCTTCTCTCCTGAGTAGCAGCTCACTCTTAAATTCCAGTGCAGTGTTCCTGTGCAATCAAAATGTCTGCCTTCTCCATTTCCAGAGGCACTCCACCTGGGGGACCTGTTTGTCAAATACGGATACATCTACCCTCTTCAGGAGCCAAAGAATCTCACCCTTAAGACAGACGGCAGCCTGTACAGGTTTCAAGTGAGTTGCACCCTGTCTAAAGCCATTGAGAGGGAGTTCAGCACTAGTTTTAAAAACAGGCAGCTGGGGCGATTCCCCAGGAGCTGTAGTCGTGAGGCCATGGTGTGTAGCAGTGCTAATCGTTCGGTGTGCAGGAGGAAGGAGGAAAGGATCCCCAGAGAAGCCTCAGGCCAGTTCCCCCAGTTCCGTGTGTCAGATTACAGTTTACAGGCAAACTGTGATACTTCCTTCAACTAAATTAGCATGCTTGTTCAACTTCAAAATAGCTGTGCTTTTTTCCAAATGTGTATTCCCTTCCAGGTCTTAAAGTAGCAAATGGAATTGCTGGTTGAAAATAGAATGATCTGGGGAGACTGATTAATGAGTATACAAAAAGCAGAGTAATAACAGGATGTTATCAAGGTTCATGGTTGGACTGTTTCCACTACGATGGGAAATTAGGGTACCCTTGTTTGTACTTTGAATGAGGAGTCTGGTTCCCACATGGTGCCAAATCAGGCTCCAGCATCCCAGTCTGAGTGCTCCGGCAGTAGTGAGAGGTTGGCCATATTAACCGACTGCAGAGCAGGAGTAGATTTGACATCAGCAGTCTGCTGACCTCAATTCTCTGGCTGTAGCTGGCCTGCACCACCGCGTGAGCTGACACGCAGCTAAGGAGCTGGGGCTCTGAGTACAGCAGAGGAGAATGTTCCTCTCCCTCTGGCCTGGGCGGTGCTGCACACCTCTTGGCATGAGTTCAAGGCTCCTCTGCACTAACGAAAGGCTTGTTTTTCTGCAGACCCCCTATTTCTGGCCCGCGCAGAGCTGGCCTGCTGATGACACAGACTATGGTAAGTGATAGCATTGTACGTGTTTAGGAGGCGTAGTGCAAGCCCATGTGTTTGTGCACGTAGTCCTGCACGGTGTTTGCTGTTTATCTTTTTGTGCTGCGTATCCACATGTGATGACCAGCCCTTGCATTTCCTTTCATACTGTTTTGTGACTAATTCTCAGTAATGCTGAACTGAGGGAACGCTCTGCGTGTGACTGCCTTGTGGTGGCCTTGATGAGACGAAGTGCTTAAGCTTCTCTTATGTTCCAATAAGGTCCATCAGACTGGAACATAGAATCATAGAATTGTTTAGGTTGGAAAAGACCTTTAAGATCATCAAGTGCAACCACTAATCCAGCACTGCCAAGTCCACCACTAAACCATGTCCCTAAGCACCACATCTACACGGCTTTTAAATACCTCCAGGGATGGGGCTCAACCTCTTCCCTGGGCAGCCTGTGCCAGGGCCTGACAGCCCTTTTGGCGAAGACATTTTTCCTAATATCCAACCTAAACCTCCTCTGGAGCAGCTTGAGGCCGTTTCCTCTCATCCTATCGCTTGTTCCTGGGGAGAAGAGACCGACCCCTCCGGCTCCAGCCTCCTTTCAGGCAGTTGCAGAGAGCGATGAGGGCTCCCCTCAGCCTCCTCTTCTCCAGGCTGAGCCCCCCCAGCTCCCCCAGCCGCTCCTCCCCAGCCTTGTGCTCCAGACCCTTCACCAGCCTCGCTGCCCTGCTCTGGCCACGCTCCAGCCCCTCCATGGCCTTCTTGGGGTGAGGGGCCCAGCGCTGAGCACAGGATTCAAGGTGCGGCCTCACCAGTGCCCAGTGCAGGGGGACGATCACTGCCCTGGTCCTGCTGGCCACACTATTTCTGATGCAAGCCAGGATGCTGTTGGCCTTCTTGGCCACCTGGGCACACTGCTGGCTCATATTCACACATCTGAAATACTCTGCTGGGTAGGGAAGACTTTAAACACAAGGTTAGATTTCCCTGAGTAGTTAAGCGTATTCCTGGATCTAAGCCCAAGACTGTCTCCCTGTAGATTTGGATCAAGCCCTGCATTCAGAGATGGTTCTTTCTTTATATAATGCACAGTGGCTCCCAATATCTCCTGATGCCTCTTTCCATATCAATCTTTTGTTGCCTTTAAAATGCTTTTTATTATAGGGCTGGTCATGAAAGTTGGGCTGATCAGCTTGGTTTGTTCCTGTGGGCTGTGCAGTTCTCAGACTGATTTGTTTATACCAAGATTGTCCTCTGTGTCTTTTATCTACATTATGCTGTAGATCTTCCGGGGAAATAAAAAAGCCTATTTTAGATTGGAGTGTTTTTAATAGAACTTGGAACAAAACATTGGCCTGTATTCAGAAAACTTGGGGGTCAAACTCTGAAGAACCTCAACATCTTAAAGATCTGGTCCAGTATTCTTTGACCCATGAAGCCCTGGGTGAGTTCCCAAAGGAGGAGTGACTGCTGGCAGAAGGCTCTCGCCGCCTGTTCTGCGTGGCTGCTCCCAGCCTGAGCACTGGCTCGTGAAGCATCAGTGACAAAGCGAAAGCACCAAGTTCATTGTTCTTCAGTGAGCTTTTGTGAGCTTGGAGCTCATGCCTGGGAAGATACTGTAACAGAGAGTCCTGTGTTTGTCACCTGGGTAAATTTTTAATTATTCTTGGATTTGTTGGTCTAAGTATAACTGACTGCTTATTTGTTTCTCCCTCCACAGCAATTTACCTAGCAAAGAAGAACATTAAGAGGAAAGGGATTTTAGAAGAATATGAAAAGGTAAGGAGATGATGTACTTGTTCCATTGCAAGCCCCTTTTTTGCTATAGCTTTAGCCCTCGATTGCTAATGAATGGAGTGTGGCAAAAAATCACCTCTTCAATTGCATGAGGCGTTACTCCAGCAGTGTCAAAAGCCAAAATTTTGGAAGTGAAAAAATGGCCAGTACAGGAAAATACTCTGAAGTCAATTATAATTTTAATGGGCATAATTGCTCTCCCTGCAGTGGTGTTTTTGAACTGTTGCAATTCATGTAATTACGTTCAGAACAATCCAGATTTCTTGACTTTGTTGCCAGCCTGGCCTCGTTGAGCTATGGAGAGTCAAGAAACCCCTAGTATGGGAGCACATTGTCCAGAATTTTCACACTAACTGCTTTTTTATTTTTATTCCAGGAACATTACAACATGCTCAATCAAAAAATAAACTACAAGTGGGATTTTGTTATTATGCAGGCCAAAGAGCAGTATAAGTGAGTTGACTTGCGTTCCCTTATTTGCATCATCGGGGAGGGTATGAGGAGACAGAGCTTCAGTGTCTTAGTACACAGTTAAATTACAGTTTAAAAACATAAATTGCAGCTTTAAAGTAACTTGCAAGTGCCCCTCAAGATGATTGTGAAACAAACCTGCCTTTCATATCAGCTTGGGGTTCCTCTATTTAACAAGTAAACTTTGTTCACTTCGCAAGTGAAGGATTTCAGACGTTTTCAAATGACTGGATGCCTGCTTGCAAAGCCTCACCCTCGCCCGCTGCACCTGTGTTTCTCTCCCCGCCTGGCATTTGTCCACCAAAGACGTGGAATCGGTGTGGTTTGTGAGAGCACAGGCGGGGGTGGGTGCCTTTCCAGCTGACACAGGCGCATGCCTCTTTGCAAATGGTTTTAACACATGCATAAGTGTGCAAGGGGAGGTTTAGATTTTGCACCTGATGTGACTCCCTGAAGAAGCCGCGGTCTGATGCTGCAGCATACAAGCCCTCATTAGAGACAGCTTCTTTTAGCTCAGGGTTGTCCGTGAGCATTTGTGGATCAGGCCACTGGACTTTGGTCTGGTTCAATTACTGCTTGCAGATGTCTTGTAGATGAGCTGAATGGCCTGAATCAAGAAACAGTAAATGTTCCTATCAGGGACTTCTGGAGAAAACACTGAAGTGCATACTTAGGCACCCAGCAAAAATGACTTTAGGAGCTGAATCCTTCAAATTCCCAGGAAAGTTAGTGAACGTGAGATGGGATTACTCCTTTGGAGATAGGATCTTTCCTACTTCTGTGGATTCCTTTTACCTTTTTTTACCTCCCAGCAGGGCAGGCACTGCCTCTGCTGTTCAGCAGTGTTTCTGTCTTCACTGGGATGCTGGCCAAGTCGTCAGAATACAGCTCATCAGATAACTGTCTCATTAAACATGAGACTGTTGTTCTTGTAAATTGAGGTCAGACTTGGGCTACAAGATGCCAAATGCAGTTTTAAAGTTAGATACCAAAACTGTGTCTGAGTTAGTAGATTAAACGCGTCTGAGGCTGTTTGATGATGATGTTGGGGCAGACTGGTGCAGAACAGCCCGCATCCACCCCATTAACCACAGCAAGGTGGCCACATGCAAACAGCCTTTTGGGAAGGCTCCCTTGCCCATGCTAAGTCCCAAATTGTGCCCAGGACTTGTCTGGGAAAGAATTAGTTGGTCCAAGCCCAAACCATGCTGGCACTCCTTCTATTTAATAGTAGAGGTGATTTGGGTTTTAGTGCCTGGGAACACTGCTTGGCCCCATTTCCAAATCATTTCTGTGAGAAATGCCCCCCTTTAGTGCAAGACAGGGGTGAGACGTGTCCGGGATATATCTCTGCGTGGCAGTCCTCAGATACTGCCTGGGGACATCGGGGATGGATAAACAGGAGGCAGAAGGACGGACTGCAAGTAGCAGCGGGTTGTTACTGTAAAACTCTACCAAAGGGCTGTCTGCCTAATCAAAAGAGGATGTGTCTGCTCCCAGCTGAGCTCAGGAAGACGATGATTTCTCAAAAGCTACAGTCATGTGTGGCCATGTGAACAGCATGATCTGCAGTCCAGAATTAGCTGGGGTAAGGTGTGGTCAGGAGGCTGCGTCAGAGCACCGCGCAGTCAGGCTGGGACCCACAGGGCAGGGGAGACTGGAGGTGTGCCGCCTTTCTCATCCCACTGGTTTTAGGAGAGCAAAATTCATGAATTCCCCTGGTAGAATTAAATCCTGTTCTTGGCATTGCAGGGCGGGGAAGGAGCGGAAGAAGGCAGACAGATACGCTCTGGACTGCCAGGAGAGAGCCTACTGGCTTGTGAACCGAACTCCTGTAAGTAGAGGATGTCGGCGTGTGGCTTTAGTGCCTCGGTGGTGCCCTCCCTGCAGCCACCTGGGACAAACTCCCGCATGCTAAGGGCACGGCCGTGGGCACAGCCTCTGGGCTGTGCACCCTGTCGCTTCTTCTTGGGGAAGGGGTCAGCCCAGGCTGGCCCTGAGTCCACACCTTTCTCCTTGGTTGCTCTCAAAGGTGCAAGGGAGGGAGGTGCGGCTGTAGCACCCGTGCTCGGAGGGGAGTGTTGCCAGATTCGGGGGCAGAGCTCCCCCAGGGCACTGCTGGCTGGGAGCTGCTGGCAGTGGAGCCCTTCGGGGCTCAGGGGTCTCCTCATGCATTTGTGTGAAACACAAACTTTAAAACAAATGAGTTACAAAGCTATTGATGTCTCTTGTTCATAACAGCCCGGCATGCTAGACGTCCTAGAGTACGGATTAGACCGCGTAACGGATCCCAATGAAAATAAGGTAAACCAGGTGAGACAGGTTTTCTTTTCACACCTACTGAATTCGTTTGGGAGGATGCAGACAACGTCCCTGGGATTGTGGTTTTTTGGGCACCACAGGCTGAGCGAGTCAGCTCGGCCATGACAGCCGAACGGGCCGGAAGTTGAAGCTGTCTCATTGTCCAGGGTGTGGGGCCCTCAAAATAGGCTTTGGCAGCACCTTTTGGCTTGAAAATACTTGGTCAGCTTTCTTGCCACACCAGTTAGTGTGAGTGTTTAGCTACAGGACATGTTTTCTCTGCTGGCGAAGCTCAATTAAGGAGTCCTCTACCTCTAGATGCTTGTTGCTGCCTTTTTGTTAATGGTGAATGGACTGGGGGGGTTGTGGGGTGTAAAGGATCAGAGGAAAGATCCAGGTTTAAAATAAAATGACAGAATACCTCCAGAAGGGTAATGTATGGCAAGAAGATGGAGCAGTTGGTGTGGTGGATAGGAGACACAAAATGTTGCCTAAAAATGCATATTGTATAGCTAGACCATAAAAAACCAGAATTAATGAACTGAGACCGTGGAGGCTGTTACTGGGTGGGACTGGTTCAGAGTAAACAATAAGACAAATGCAGTCAGTGGATGAGGAGCTGGAGCTGCTCTCCTCTTTCTCCATCAGTCCTTTCAAGCGATCTTGCATTTGTGCACTTAATGGTGCTCATTTGGAAGTGAAGTCAAAGTGTCTCTCAGCAATTAAATGCAAATGTTACTGCGATCATACTCACTGTATTCCCACAACTTCTCATTTTTGTAACAGCCTTTAAACATTTCAACAGCCAGAGGCAGGATAATTGCTTTGGCCAACTGTGTTCTGTTGCTATAGAGACTGAAAATGAGCAAAATGTAGGGTTGGGGTGTATTTTATTTTTTCTTGCTGTAAGTAGCAGCTGCTGAAAGCCTTTTTTTTTTTTTTTTTTTTTAAGAGAAAAGGAGTGGAGGAAAGGGAGAGGGATGGAAAAGAGGAGTAAGCCAACTTTTTGCCCACAGTTTTACAGCTGAGACAGAAGGAGAATTTAGGTTTGCAAACAGTCTGAAAGCCTGTAGCCATCTGCCAGCTGCTTGGTAGCACAGAGGAAGCGACCTGAGGGATCTCCGTCCAGTTCCCACCCTGGACATGAGAGAGGTGGTCGATGCCTCCTGTCAGCAGAGACTCCAAGGAGGGTGCGAGCCAAAGGACACCAGCTTTGGGGTGACTTCACTGCCTTTAAGCTGAGCTATGCCTCTTCTCCATAGGCTGAGCTAAAGAGGGAAGGTTCTTGCTCCTCTTTTTGCTTTCAAAAGAGCGGCTGACAATGCACTAGACAGCCAAAAGCCCATGTAGAGCAACCTTTGGACTAGCAGCTTTTTTTTTTATTTATTTCTGCAGGCTGCTCTCACAAACACCTGTGCCTCAACAGCCTTTGGTGAGCAGAAAAGATGGCCCAAGCTCTGCTGGTAAATGCTGAGCTGGTCTGGGCTTTGTTGGCTGTATTTTACTGCTGCTGAAGGCAGTGCAGAGTTTTATTGATGTGCAGGGTGCCCAGCCTCTGGCTCTGACATAGGTGAAATGACGAGAGCAGAAAATGAGTGCATGAATCCAGTGCCCATTTATTTGATTTCTGTCTCTGTTTCTGCTCAATCTAGCTTTGCTTTGTTGGCCAATTACTTTTCTTTTATCTTGACAGCTGAGAAAGAAAATATTCCTGGTGATAATTAATTTCTGACATCAGAATGACTTCTTTGAAGCTGATATTGACATGAACATCTCTCTTTGACTTACCTCAGACCTTTTGGTGGAGTGCTCCCTCCCTAATTGATAGGGTCCTCTGGGGATAAACAGGTGCTCAGCCAAACATTGCACTCTTTGAAAGGGACTTTTATTACTGACCCATGAGCATCCCTCTGGGTTATAACGAGTTTGGAGTTGTAGTTGGGCAGGAGGAATAAAGCAGAAGTAGCCATCCACTGAACAGCTAATTAAGGGATGCTTTAGCCTTTTGTTACCCAGGTCTCAGCTCATGATCGAGCCTCACTGCTTAGAGAGTTACCAGGCAACTGCCAGAGCCCACTGACTGCCTGCAGGTACGCACTCAGCTTTTGCCTTCTTCTGTAACTGGAGAGTATTTCTGAAAGGTGCTTTAGCTTAGCCAAAAATCACTGCACTAGATTCAGGGACTACTGAATGAAATGCCTTGGCTTGTTGTACACAGCAAATCAGCCACTGATCATGGTAGTCATTGCTGGCCTTTAAGTCTCTGTCAGTTTGGCTGCCTGATAAATGCATAACTTCTGCTGCATCCATTGGGTCTTTCGAAATAACAGGGTCAGAAGCAGATAAACAAGATAGGGGAAACCCAGCAATTTGAATGAAACTGGGCGTATGGATTGTTAGAGATTTGATCTGCAGCTGTTGGGCTGGAAGCACCAGCACAGTGGAGATGCGTGTTGAGATGATCTTATGCTAGACTCGGAATTTGCCTCTGGCATGCCGGGCTCCCAGCTGGCTGTGTGTAGGGGAGGGCTCACATCTGCACCTGAGAAGAGGTGTTCATGTGTGCAGAAACAGAGCTGTGTGCATGCCGGAGTGCTGTTTGCCACTGCCGTGTCCGAGGGGCAGCGCCCACAGGTTTTTACAATAAAGTGAGCTGCAGAGGGAGGCCGGGCTGTGCTGGCACTGCCCCGTGCTCGGCGGCTGGTGCTCTGCGGGGGATCCCCACGGTCGTGCTCGCAGCTTGCCAAGCTGTGCGCACGTACAGAGCGCTGCAGCGTTCAGGGCAGAGTGTGGGCGTGATTTGCAGTGCCCTGGTCCAAAATGAGCTCTGGATAAGAGCGGCCTGTGCTTGTTCTTCACTCCAAGCTCCATCTGGGTATACACACAAAAGCTGTTGTCCATCTGTTTATGGCCTCTGTAAACACTGAATGGTGGCCAGACAGGCAAAAACATAATGACCGTTATCTCCACAATGTGGTCAGGAAGACCCACACTGAGAGCAGAGGAGCTCCACGCGAACGGTTAGCTGGAAATTAGCAGATGTCCCGGCTCTCCTAGGAGCTCCTAGCTTCAGCCATGTGGCTCGGCTCCAGACACAGGGCTCTTGAGCTGGTCCTGGCTGGCTCCCAGCTGAGCTTTGCAGCCGCTGCCTGCGTGCACGGGGAGCGCTCGGCTGGTGGCAGCAGGGTGTGACGAGGCCGTGCAGGGTGTCCGAGTGCTGCTGTGTGTCTCGGGAAGGAGGATGTTTAACAGCACGCGGCACTTGCCTGAGACAGACTGATTCACTAATTGCCATTTTGATTTGAAGCCTGCAGGGCTGGGGAGCTTATCCGCGGTAATTGCGATAAGTCACTCGCTAAGGGCATTGCAAAATTAATCTCATTATAAAAAATGACTCTTTTGTTCCAAATATTATTTCCTTCCAAATGAGGGAGAGTGGGTGGGTGGTACAGGGCACTTTGGCATTGCTGCTGTCAGTAGCAGAGGTAAGGATGGTGGGGACAACTGGCAGTGCTCAGTAGGACACGGAGAGTATTCAGGGTTCCTTGTACCAGCAGCAAAGCTGGCAACTGCTCATGGGAGCACTGTGGGAGAAAGGGAGATGAAATGATGTGCAGCTCTGGGGTGAAATAGCTGAGATCCTTCCCAGTTACTGTGCATTTGAGAACTGGAAAGGGCTGAGCACAGCCAGCACCTGAAGCCCTCAATAGGGTGTTCAGCGCTGGGCTCCTCTGATTCCGCTCCAGTTCAGTGTGTGCCACTGCTCAGTGATGCTCAGCCCTTCCCATGCCATAGCCCCCTTTTCTGTGCGAGCCTTAGCAAATCCCCTCCCCGCTCTGGAGCACCCCACCAAAGCACCCCTGGTTTTTCCAGGACCAGCTGTCTGGGGGGCTCACCTTGCACGCTCAGGCTGTGGCAGGAGGGGATCCTTGGTGTAGGATGCACTTTAAAAAAAATCTTTCCTTGTTTGCAGACATGGTATTAGCTTTGTTTTTTTACTTGCCCACATATAATTTTTCTGTTGTGACAGCATTTTAATTCATGCCTTTCTTGCTCTGTATTACATTTAACTTACTGTGTTCTTTTTTTCTTTCGCACCAGCTGTTTGTCTCGTGTGTGTGTGGTGTGCTGCCTGCCTCTAAGACCCCTGTAGAAGATAACACAACTTTACTACCACGTGAGCTGTCTTCAAGCCACTGTGCCAGCATCCACCGCTCCTCTCCCCACTGCACCAGGCCTGTCCAAGGCACCCACTTCACAAAACAGAGGAAGAAATGAGGGGTCTTTTTAAAACATCTAATGATTTTAATGTGATGATTTTCCTAAAGTAAATGCCCTAGCCATACTTAAGTTCCATCAAATGGAACAGTTCAGCTGGCACTTGTAAATCTGATGGGGCCTGGTTTGCATCTGAGGTTCCCCAAGGAGATAGTGAACTCTACTGTGCAGGAAATAGCTGGCCTGAAACAGAAACAAAGTTCTCTAAAGAGAACACTTCTAGGACAGTAAATGCAGTGAATTTCTCTGCACAAGCAGGTGATTTTTTTTTCCCTTCCATTTCCACAGTCTATCTGAAACAATGATGACACCGTAGAAATGGGGGGGAAAATGGTGTCTGCATGGAAGCTGGCCTGACATCAGGGGTGCAGCTAAGAGCAGAGAAGGGTGAAAAGCTGTTCCTTAGTCCATGTGTCCTCCATCGTTTATACAATGTCCTAGGAGCCTTTGAATCAGCAAGGGAGGCTGTACAGCCCTGTGACCAATGATCCTGTTGTCCAAGGGCTTTTTCCTCCCCCTGATGTGTCAGCCCTTACCCCCTCGCACGCAGTTCCTTGTGTGTGGCCAGCAGAGCATCGCTGCTGGTGCAGTTGCTGTTTGCTTTCCTGTTTGTCCCTGCTGAGATTATGTGCACTGCAGTTATTCGGAGCTGGTCATGGTGTTGCCAGCAGAAAAAGCTTCCTCCTTTTGCAATGCCACGGTGAGGATTTCTGTTAGTACTACACTGGCCAGGCTAGATTTGTGTTAGGATCAGAGGGGCTGGCTTCACGGTAGTGCTGTACAGATTGGCTGATCTGCTGCATATCTGGCTCCTGCTGCTGAAATGGTGAGTGTGCCCTCTCAAAACCAACCAAGTTTCAGCAAAATATGCGTATTTTTCTTCCATATAGAGAACAGTTTCTCCCTCCTGAGCAGGACTAGTGATGATGGTTAAAAGGCAAAAGCAGATCTGCACCAGTGTCCCCATGATGGTCCCCTCACAAAGCAGCCCTGGGAGAACGTCTCGCCTTTCCCAAAATAGGGGCAGGTCAGGGTGCAGGTTCTCTGGTGAGAAGATGGGAGAAGCAGGCTGCCTGTGGCATTCGATACCAGATGCTTCATCTCTCATCACTCACAAACTGCACTTCACCAAGGCACTCTGCAGACCCATGTCTGCCACAGGGTTAGTTTGATGGAATAATTCTGGGATGCAGATCTTGTTGGCTAAAATGGGAGATGACAAACTGAAACACTGCATAAGCCTTTCAAGGCTTGCTGGGAGCATCCCTGATTTAGTCTGTCTTTCCTTCTCCCTCCTCAAGTTTATTTCACACAAAGTAACTGTGCTTCAAAGGAAGCTGTGTGAATAAACACCCTGCAGTTAATTCTTGCCTTCAATTGCTTGCTCATTTGTGGATGACATGTAACATAGTCTGAGTTATTCAAATCACAACGTAAGCACCCTTTGCACAGCAGATACTGCTTCTGAGGCTTTTAATTGTGGTGTTTATATTTTGCAATGTGTTGGTTCCTGTCTCCTTTAGCTAATATTGAATGATCTAATCTGTGTCTCAAACGAATCTGTTTTAGCTCCATTAGAATAACCCCTTAATTGAAGGCATACAGGCAGCCTGTGATGGAAGAAGCAATGCTAAACAGTAACTACAGCTAATGGAACGATTTACGGTGTGTGGATGCTCTTAGCTTTGATGATACCCTGATTAGCTGAGCTGCTGTGTTTGATTTTTAATTGTAATGAGAATTAATTGGAGAGCGCTACACAATGGTAGCCCTGCAACAGTGTTTTCATGTCTCAAAAAAGGCAAGTGAAAGCACCCATCCCAATGTAATGATTTATGTTTCTTTATTTTACAGAAAAAAACTATGGATGTTTATAGGAGAGAGGTAAGTGGTCCTTCCCTCGCTTCTAGGTGTTCGTCCTGTATGTATTGCTTACACCAGTGTTGCATGGGGGCTCAGAGCCCCCTTTGCAGGGGATGAGCTGTTTTAAAAACGCCCGGGTTTGGCTAGCAGAGTACCTGCCCATGGAGCTTTTGGTCAGTGTGCTTTCAGGCTGTTTCCTGCCTCCGCACCTCCTGCTGCAGGCAGCCAGCAGCTCTCCCAGTGACGGGAAAGCTCAAGCAAGGACAGACACCAGGGCTAAAATCCAATAGATCAAAATTAGTGGTGGGGAAATCATAGGAGATACATCCGCTGGCGCCAGTGTAGAGACAGCCAAGGATCAATGATAATTACATGCTAAATCATCCAGAGCATTTATAGGTGCCTAAAATGGTAGCTATTATCCAATTTTTATATAGCATGGGGAGCTCTTTTTAATTACTTGCAGATTGCAAAAAGCTTTTCTGACATTTGCAATAATCTTGGGGAAAAGAGCCATTTTACTAAGACAGTTTAGGGATTCTCTGATTCCTTGGACATCCAATAATTAGGGAAGAAGCAGTCCCTGTTGTAGTTAGCCTCAGTACCTGGGAGAGGGCATATTTGAGGTTCAGAGAGAGACAGCCTTGTCTTCAGATCTCATGCTCCTAACCATAGACATGTCTGATCCCTCTCAGATCATGTACTATCAGCAGGCCATCATGAAGTCCAGAGTGAAATCTTCTGTCTCTCTTGGAGGGTAAGTCGTGATTTCCTTCTGTCCACACAGTAATTAGTCTTCAGCGCTCATCTCCTAATGAGATGATTAAGCTATCTGCTCTGGCAGCTGGTGACTCAGTCAGGGGAATCGATGTGGTGGCCACACGCAGTGTTGTTTGTGCTGTCTGGGCTGTGTGTTCCCTGGGCCAGGAGGCATAAGGCAGAGGAGGGGTCAGAGTCCCAGTCATGATGAAGAGTCTCCCTCAGAGCTAAGAGGAGCTTTGCTATGAATGTCTGTAGAGCAGCGCCAGCCTCTTGGTTCAGATTCCCTCTGAAATCAAGAGATGTTCAGGCTGGTCAGGACTGGACTGTGGTGCTTGGGACCCAGCACAGCTCTGCAGTCTGGAAAAGCAGCTGTGTGGAGGCTGCCTCGCGAGGATGCAGCAGTGTGTCCGTCCTGTACCTGTTCCTGCGCGGGATGAGTAAGCAGCGGAGACAAAGTGACCCTCCTGTCCCTGGTCCCCAGCCTTCTGGGCTGGATTCAGCCCCAGTGAGTGCTCTTGCTTGTATGGTGATGCTCACCAGAAGGCAGCAGAGCTGGGGCAGTCTCTGGTTGTTCTGTATTCTGAAGGAACACACGCCTCTCCGTGAAAGTCCAAGCAATTAATTAGCAATGCCTCTTCCCAGTTGGAGTGTTTCCTGATCAGATTCTTGATGAAGCCAATTAAGCGCAAAGCTCCCGGTCCTAGCGTTAGCCATTAGCGTGTTCACCACAGGCATTTCTTACCTGGAATCTTATGTGCTGGCCAGTTGCCTAGAGGTGCAGTCCACACCACCAGTCTGTTTTACATAGTCATTGCCACCCAGAGATTCATATCGAGTCTGAGATAAACAAGGTGCTCAGTCCTGTTCCCTGGGAGAACACAGTCGTGGATGAATGAAATGGGAGGAAGAGTCTGCGAAGCAGTGCTGTCTTCTGAGAAGCACAACTTGCAAGGCACCAGAAGTTCTGCTCATTTCATCTGTCACTGACTCCCCGGTCACTTAAAACTCTCCTGCCTCAATTTTCCAAACTGTGAGCTGGAGCTGGGGACACCTGACTACCTTCCAGGAATTTTGTGGTGCTTAACTGTTTGGCAATGGAGCTTTTCACACATTAGTCCTAGTCTTCTGATGGATAATGCCTATCACCTAGATCAAAAAATCCTCAGGAAATTTGGATCTCCATCTCAGCTGCAGGATTGGGTCCAGATTAAATTATTATTGATGAGGATAAGAGCAACAACTAGATAGTGTGCATGCATTGGAGCATTACATTGATTTAGGAGGAGCTGCAAAGCACTAATTAAAAGGACAGAGCAATGTTACCTGAGTTGACAGGTTTAGATTTGTAGCTTGATTAGAATATATGGACTGAAGTGAATTATGCAGGTGCTGAATGCCTTGGCATTTCCAGTGAGAAGATAGGATCGAGCACTTCTGTGCCAAGCCTGTGGTATGCTTTGTGCAGTAGCATTGTATAATTGCAGGATCTATGCCAAGGTGCCTGTTAGCAACGGGCCCTTGGACAGTGCACTCCCAGCTTTGAGCACATGAAAGCAGTTTGGCCTGGAAGGAATTTTAAATGCAGAAACCAGATGATTTTTTCAAGAATGAAAAAGGGAGGAGAAAGCTAAAATTCCAGGACATTAGTGAAATCAGTTGTAATTACAAGTCTGGCCAACTTAGAAGGTAGGAGAAGTGTTTGTCTGGTTCCTGCTAGGATAGAGACATTTTTGCTTTGTGCCGAGCCCTCAAACTCATTTGCAGAATGAGCCGTGCGGTAGGTGAGCGGAGGAAAGGAGAAGCCGGGATGTGCCCTCAGCACTCCCTCACCTCTCCCGGAGCTCCCTGTGCTCTCCCACGCCCCGTGGGAAGGCTGCAGAGCACCCACCCTGAGCGAATACAGCGCTTACTTTCCTCTTCTCTGGCACTTTCCTCCCTGTAATGTGTGGCACAAAACAGCACAGGATCAGGCCTTTGCCAGTTGGCTGGAGAAGGAGACAGAAACCATTTGGGAGCTTAGCCCCACTTCCTTGAAATGAAGAGGCAAAAGGAGGTGATGGAAGAGAGTCTTGTATCTCCCAACACTTGAGCTGGCAAAATCACTGCTTTGAAATACAACTGGGAGATTCCTGGTTTGGGAAATGGAAAAGATAAACTGTGCTAATGAATCAGTTTTTCTAGTAAGGCAGGGGCCACGTTCCAGATCCCTGTGCTGATAGGGCCGCACCTCTGAAGATATCCATAGTCCGTGCAATCATTTATTTGGTTGTAATGGGGCTGGCTGCAATTCTGCTTGAAAATTAGTATTTTGATTTTGTTGGATTTACTTGCAGGCTTGTGAAGTACTCCGAGCAGTTCCTCTCCAATGATCCTATCCTGTCTGGATGTCTCCCCAGCAACCCATGGATAACAGATGACCCTGAATTCTGGGATCTCAATGCAAAATTGTATGTATTTGTATTCTCTTGCCATCTTGTGGTTTACACTGACCTTTATGCTGATAGAAATCAGAAAAGGGAACCATTGATTTCATCATGATATCTGGTCTCTGATCATGAGCAGGGAAGCGTTCCCTTTCTGACACAGCTTGGCCATGCTAAAGAAACTCTCTCTTGGGAATATTCTGTGCTGAACTTCCAGCATTATCTTCTTCAAGTGGAGCCTTCCTTAACATTACAGAAATCCCTAAACACATGATGGGAGTATGCACTCAGCCCCTGCTGAGCGGGTCTCATCCTCCCCTTGGATGAGTGAAGTCCACTTTTACTAGCACAGGAGTGGAATATGAAGATTTACACTTAGGTATAGCACTTGGTTTAGCATTAACCTTGCTAAATTAGGTGCTGCCAATGGTGTAGCAATTCAGGCTTCAACTACTGGCCCTTGGCCTTTGCAGACACCTCAGGCTGCTTTCTTAGGAGAGAGTTTGGGCTGGAGGCACATACTGGCGGTCCGTCCCTTCTCTGAGGTCTCCCTTGGTTGTCCATTCAGATAGTATTTGCTAATTATACAGCAGCATCTCTGGGCTTGAAGCGTACAACATATTACTAGTTCTCATTTGAGACCAGCAATCCTGTTAGAGTGATAATATCCTATTAGACAGCCCGGAAGGATACCTTCACAGAATGCTTTTATGAGAAGCAAAGCTTTGGGCAACAACCAGTGCCTCCTCCAGAATGGGACTGAGTCAAACCTCTAGCAAAGCTGGGCTGTCATTGTGAGAGCAGCATAAATCCGAGATAAATCCTCATCCCACTGTGTACCAAGTTGTTTAATTACGGCTTACTTAGTGGGCTGACTTCAGGAGCTTGTTATAACATTCCGGAAAACAGAGAGTGCTGAGAAGTCTCTTGGCATTCCAGCAAAGGGCATTTTGGTTTTAATTAATCTGCCAATTAGATGAGCCACATGAAACTGGCAGTGCTGTTTGTTTTCAACCTGTGCAGAGTGGAAATCCCCACCAGAATGCGTGTGGAGCGATGGGCCTTCAATTTCAGTGAGCTGATACGAGACCCGAAAGGTCGCCAGAACTTCCAGCTCTTTCTGAAGAAGGAGTTCAGCGGTGGGTCTGCTGTGTTTCTGTCTTTGTCCCTGCCCAGGCCACGCAGCAGGACGCTGCACAGCTGAGACAGCAGTGGTGGAAATCCATGCAGTAGGTCCTGTCAGCTGAGACAATGACAAAGTCACAAAGTGAAGGCAGTAGAAGTGACTTTGGAGGCAGTGGCTGTGCAGCCAGTGCATGCAATACCATCTAGTGGCACAGAACACAAAATACAGCCCAGGGCACTCTCTGTGCGGGGGGACTGCTCCCAGGCAAGCCCCAACTGGCTGAATTCACAAGCTCGTACAGGTGTCGTTTGTCCCTGAGCAGAGAGCAGGGGAAAGCTCTTTCCTCCTTCAGTCCCGAGGGGATTTTCAAGGTGGCTAAATTGGAGAGACTGGATTGGGGCCAACACATATTGGGTCAAACAAATTCAGTTTAGGAGTTCATAAATGGGATTGTGTTTTCCTCAGTCTTGCTCTCTGCTGACTGCATCCTTGTTACGCAGGAGAGAATCTGAGTTTCTGGGAAGCCTGTGAGGATCTCAAGTATGGAGACCAATCCAAGGTCAAAGAAAAAGCAGAAGAAATTTACAAGTGAGTGTGATAATTTTACATTCTTAAACTCTTTGTACATGAGTCCCATCACCTTCTTCCACACGTTGTCATTCTCTAAATGATTTATTCCTGACACTTTTCTTTGTAAGCTGTCATCAAATGTAGCTGTCCTATGTCCCCGCATAGGGAAAGAGCTTTGGAAGATGAAAGCATAAGTATTGTTTGTTATATAGTTACTTTTCCTCTCTGTTCTCCTCTATTACATTTAGGTCTTAGCATGTAATTTAAGTAGAGGTGTGGAATAGCAAAGATCTTGGGGCTGCCACGAGGAGAGTGGAGAGACCCTTTTTGCTTCCAGTGGGCTAAAATTCGGTTTATATCGTGTGTTAACGGTGCAAGAGGAAGTGACTGCATGTCGTACTGTTGAAGAGGAGATTGACTGCCCAAGATCAGGACAGCAAATTGTAGTGGGGAGCTGAAGGGACTTTTCCCTTCATGCATAGACAGAGGAATTCTCCAGTTGTTAATGGCACTGTTGATTCCTCCTCCTTGCAGGCTCTTCCTGGCTCCAGGAGCAAGGCGCTGGATTAACATTGATGGCACAACAATGGGCATCACGGTCAAAGGCCTCAAGCACCCTCATCGTTATGTTTTAGATGCTGCTCAGACCCACATTTATATGCTGATGAAAAAGGTTTGTTATTTGTTTCCAAAACCTTAGGGGGATTCCAGTTCTCTGGGCCTTTCCGCCTTTGTGTGCTATCAGCTGTCACTTTCAAGTGGCCTTTGAAAATCCCTCAAATTTGCTGACTGAAGCAAGCACTGGTTCAGGCCTTTCTATTCTGCTGCAGTTTCTTCCCTCTAAGGCAGCATATCCCCAGGGTGGTGGAGGTCAGGTGTCTGCTGGAAGCCCTACTTTCTAATACCAGCTTGGTCACCAGCTCATTCAAAGCTTGAGCGACTCTTTTCACTTCACTCAGTTGGTACCATGTTGTGTGCCACATCAGGTATCCCTGTGGTGGGATGCTTGATTCCAACTGGATTTCAGCAGTGGATGGGAAAGGTAGTAGCAATTGTGATATAACTGCATGAGTTTTGTACCAAGAGCATAACCAGACATAGCCCATCTCAAGTTTTACTGATTTTTTTCACACATTTTTCTGCAGTTACGTTGATGGACACGCTTTTTTAGGTCTGACTGATGCAGCAGACTGCGGGCTGATGTCAGCATATATAGTATGTCATGGCTTTCATTAGATCATGGTGACCACAAGTAACCCGTAACTCCTCCTTATGAGCGATACAAAATACATTTAGCAGGAAGGAGCATTATGGGCCAGAGCAGCAGCTAATGCACGTTGACACTGAAAGCAGCAGAACTATACTGATTTTCACCAGTTGCTGAAAAGTTCAGCTCCTGAAACATGGGCACCTCACCCTGCAGTGGCTGTGAGACACCGCTGGCCTGGTCTCAGTTCAGACCTTTTGGTCTGGATCTTACCTGGGAAGCTTTATTGTGAGATGGAAAATCCTGGGAATTTTACACCAAGATGAAAGGGTATTGGTTTAAATTGCCACATTTGCCTGAATGATGCAAAATCCCTTGGGCTGCTGGGGGACGTTATCCAGTTCCCAGCCTCCCTGGCTCCTGAGCAGCTGTATTTGGTGGTGATTTTAATAAGGGTGTTTGCAGCCCATAACTACCAGTTTCTCTTTTTTTCCTCCTAGTAGGACTCCTATGGCCGCTATTTAAAATCTCCAATATACAAGGAAATGCTGTCCAAGGCTGTTGTGCCACAAGAGACTGTCAAAAAAAGGCAAGTGAAACTGGATGTAATTGTGGGTTTTGTTTTTCTTGTTGTAGCAAGGGTAGAAAAAGCCCCAGTTGCAGCAAAATTACTATGATTTAGATGTTCGCATAATTAAATAAAATTTTTCACTAAGAAGATGCCTTGCTTTGAGACTAATATTGCTGTTTATTTGTGAGCCTTTTGGAAGTGGCTTGTGTGCAGTCAGAATCGACTTGACGATTGCTCGGCTGCCTTGTCTGTTGGGTCTGTTTAGAAAGGCTGTGATTGTTGAATTAATCATGGCTCCTTTCCTGGAAGGAGAGAGCACTGTGTACTGGGCATGGGAAAACTCCCACGGAACATCGGCTGCCAGCGATGACACAGAGCCGCCGCAGGGTCCTCATGGGTTCGGCTCTGCCTGGACAGAGCTGCTTACCCCCTGTGAAGTGAAGGTGATGGGCAGCCACACGGGAGCAAACAGCATCTTATCTGCGAGTGACTGCTGGCACAAGGCAGACGGCCTTAGAAGGGGTGGGCTTGAAATGGCTTTTTCCAGACCAGGATGAAGGTTGCATAGCAAATTTAGGCCATTTGAACTGCAGTTGCTTCTTAAAGCTGAGCGTGCAATGTCAGAGCCAGACTGGGTGGTGTGCTTCTTTCTCTGTTCCTCTTCCACTGATCAACCAAGCAAGCAAGAAAGAGGAATCATGGACTTTCACACTATTGTTTCATCTAAAGCCTATTTCGAGTCAGTGGAAAAAACCTTGCTGCTGTCTTGCCTGGGGTTTGGTTAGTTTTTCCCTGAGCCACGCGTGACAAGGTCGCTGGCAGATGCTTGTTGACCCCTGGTGACCACCTTCATGTTTGTCAGTGCTTCTTCTGGAGACACAATACTCAGCATCCTGGGTAAGCTAAAGAGCTGGTACCTCATCCAGCAGTGGCTTAATACTTGTTTCCACTGCTGCTGGTAATGGCTTCGCCGAAGCAGCTAGCGGGTGGGTTTTGGGGTATCACGGACACCAGAACACCCATACTGGTCCCTGTCTTGATCTTACTGAGGACACTAGAAAAAATTCCACTGTTTGGGTTCACACCGAGTGTTAGTTACGTGCAAGTGCTTACAAGAAAAGAGTAATGTACTGGTCGTCATCTGGCCCTGGAGTCCCTCAAGAGGACCAGGAACAGGACTGCCTTTATGCTTTTAGCAGTTCTGTAGCTGATGTGTGACACTGAGTCAGTGAGTCCTGCTTCTAGTGCCCCTCTACTTTTCAGTAACGCCCTGCTTCTTTCTCTCACTCTCTGCGCAGCTCTGCTTTCCCGTTTGGACGCCGTCACCTCCGCTCCAGCCCCAGTCCCGTCATCCTGAGGCAGCAGGAGGAAGAGGCCAAAGCCAAAGAAGCCGCCACAACCGTGGACATCACGCAGGTTATGAGCAAGCTGGATCGCAGGAGCCAGCTCAAGCAGGAACCTCCCAAGTAGGCTCTGAGCCCCGCAGGGCACAGTGCAGGGAAAAGACAAGCCGAGGCTGGTATTGAGCTTCGTCTCCCCTTCCTGAAGGTGTCAGTGCTGCTTTAGGTTTCCCAGGCCGGCTCTGTCAGCAGCCTGCTTCCTGCACGTTGCCATGGCTTCTGGAGCAGCAGATGTCACTTCCCAGGCATGTCAGGCATGGGAGTGCTGCCGGAGCCAGGCCGCTGGCTGTGCCGGACTCGGGGTGCAGGGCCCCGGCTCCCTCCCTGCACACCTCGGAGCAGGGATGGCTTCTGGCTGCCCTGAGCGCTGGGGAGGTTGGGCAGCCCGGCTGCCTCTCCCTGCCTCCTGCTCCTCCAGGAGGTGGGGTGGCACAAGGCAGAGTAAAGCTCTGCCGTCCCACTCAGTTGGGTTCAAATCAGCCTTCCTCCGCGCAGAGGTGGACAACCCCGCAGGGAGTACAGCGAGGTGGCCCACCTCGGAGCACGTCCACGCTGGCGTCCGTCCTCTCGGGGGGGAAGTGCATCCTCCCAAGGGGTGCACCCTGGGCATCCCCCGAGAGGAGTGCACCCCTCACTTCAAGTATGCTGCACCTCCTAGCCAGTGCAATGGAGCCACAGGCAGAAGAGCAGGGTAGACTTCTTGTGAAAACAGTAGGACAAGCGTTTCTGAAGGTTTGGGTGACCTTTGAATTTTAATGACACTCCCAAGTGCCCCCTGGCATGTTGGAGATGATCAGCGGAAAGCTCTGCTCTCCCCGGTGACTCCCCTGCATGATGAGCTAGGTGTGCAGGCGTAGAAAGCCATCTCTCGCAAGAGCCTGCAGGAGGGCTTGAGAGATGAAGCTGTGGCTTTGTGTTTCTTTTATCAAATCCTTCCTGCTTCTTGCCTTGTCTTTTTCCTGCTCTTCTATTTTCTGTTGTTAAAAAAACCCAAAACTAACAGGAGATAGTTCCAGTTGTTGCTGGCTTGTAGCCCAGAGGCAAGGAAGAACCAGGGCAGGGGCATTAAGAGCTGATTTCAACTTTAAGTAGTGTTTTTTTCATTTGCTCTGTCTCTTTTGCTCTTTAGAATGAGGCAACCTAAGCAACTACATTAGTGCTAAAGAGCTCAGGGAGATTCCAGGCTTTGCTGGGAAACCCCGGTGTGTCTGGACCAGGCCAATGATTACCAGAAGTGGGAAGATTCCTGCAAAGCCCAGTAAAGGGAATTGGTGGGACAGAAAAGCTTCCTTGTTTGTTAGAATTTAGGGGAAGTGGAGGGACTGGATGGGAAGGACTGAGCTCCAGGAAGCTTCTTCACTCCAGTTTGTATTGTTCATCTGTTTTTACTGCTGGTATGGTTTTACAGGAAATGGGAGAAGGAGAAAGCTGGATGTGAGTGGGAGCCCTCAGGTACCAGGGTGCATGCAGACCAACCTCTCGCAAAGAGGGAGATAGCCAGGCGATAGCTGTGTCTGAACCGCTTTGAACAGCGGTTCTTGCCCTCCCTGCGTGTGTTATCAGAGGCAGAATCAGGGCTACATGGTCTGATCTGGTATCACTGCAGAACTGGTCTCCTTCGCTTTGCAGCTGAGCTAGGGAGATTTTCATGACCTCCTAACCATTAACCTAACGGTGATAAACCTTCTTAGGGGAATTGAAACCAAGTTGCATGAGTCTTTTGCTCTGATGTCAAGGTCTGTTTGCTAAGTCTCTGCTCTTATTCCCCATGGAAGCGATGGCAAATTTTGCAATGCTCTAAGGGTGAGCAGGCTCAGACCGTAATTTTGTTTTAATTCTGCTTAAACCACGACACTTTTTTCCATCAGGTACTGAGCACCGTCAACCTGCCTTGACATAAGAGCACTGAAAGATATTCAAGAACTTGGCAGGGTTGGTCCAAAGCCACTTGGATGTGATGAGCTCTACAGTCTTTTTCAGAGTTTGTATAACATGGAGCACTGAGCATGTTGGGATTGCCAGTATGTAGTAACATGTGGAAGATCAAGTCAGGCTATAAATAATAAATAACAAATCTGTGTGTTCCAGTCAGTCCCTCTGATTCTACTTCTGTTTTGTCTGAAGCTTTGCTTTTTATGTTCTCTCTATCCATTCCTTTCTCTGATTTTTCATCATCTCAGCTTTGCATCGCTGTCCCCCTGACACGGGTTAATGCTGCACGCTCTGGAGTCACTGTGCTTGTGAGACGCCAGTCCTACACTTGCAGGCAGAAGCTGGCTCTGTTCTGCCTATAGACTGAATAAGCTGGCCTGACCCAGTGTACTGCTCCTTGGTCCCTTGCTGTTCAGTCCCTGAAGAGGAAGGTCGCCTGGTACAAAGCGTGACCACGGTACAAACTGAACTTCACTTTGTGCCAGCCAAGAAATTGTTTGTTTCCATTAGAAATCAGAGCAATATGTTGTTTCATTTCTTGGCCATCGCTTTCATGCATTCATCTGTCTAATAAAAATAAATGTAGAAAATGAAAAAAGAAGAGAGTTCATCCTTCTCTGTCTTGTCTCAGTGTGTTCATCCTTCACTGTGTCATCTCTCTGCCGTGCATGCATGCATTTTCTGTATGTGCCTCTGCTCGCAGCACTTCTCCTTGGACACTTGAGTTGCATTTCATTTCTGCTGGGAGTGAGTCCTTGGGAAATGGCGGGGGGAAGCCTGGCATGCAGCATGTCCTCTGCTGATGAATCTGCGCCCGGGCTTGTCCTGAGGGCTGAATTAGCCGAGCTGGAGACTTCACAGCACCAGCCAGGGAAGTGGGGGCTTCAGTACAAGATGTGGCTTCTGTATTACAAGTCATCAGGGGTTGGAGCTCAGTGTCCTGTTTCTTGGCCACCGCAGCAGCCAGCACATTGGTGCTTTGGGTGTGACATGGTTATGCCGTTTATAACCAAGATCACATTCTTGGGATAGCAGACTCCTCCGTGCCTGGAGCTAATTGTTGTAAGGAATGAGGCAAGCTGGTGTCTCCTACAGCATCCCAGCGGGTGTGGGGCTGGATCCATCAGCACCCGCTGAGGCCAGTGGCAATGACCCTGTTGCTTTTCATGGGCGAGTCATGACGCCTCCGCTCTCCCGCTGTGGGAGGGCAGGGAGGGGGCCGGAGCTGCAGGCGAGGGGGGCACCGGCCCAGGCTTGGCTGGGGTGGCTGTCGGCTGCCTCCCAGCTGAGCCCCGTCTCTCCGGCAGCACAGGCGGCACCCGTCCCCTCTCCTCCTGACAAAGCCTGGGGAGGCCAGCCAGCAGCGTGCTGCCCCCCTGGGCCTGACTCAGCCTCTCTGCTTTTCCTCCCCACAGCCGTGCCACCTCGCCTCCCCGGCCCCTCACCCGGCGGTCTATGCTGGCACCGGCACCCCGCCATCGCCGCCTGCCTGCCTGCCCCCCGGCCCCCCGGCCCTGCCCCACAGCACCGCCTGCCCCTCGCCCATCAGTGTGGCCCTAGACAGCACCACGGGCACCGAGTGGGAGCGGGAGCCTGAGGGGGCCAGCCTCGGCCACGGCCCCGGCCCCTTCCCCTCCAGCAGCGGGAAGTCCCGTACGGCTGCCCTGTCCTTCAGCCGGTTCCTGAAGAGGGGCTGCTGGACCTCGCCTGTCTTTGCCACGCTCTCGCCCAAGTGCCCGGCCGTGCCCCACGGGAAGGTGCAGCCGCTGGGCGAGCGGGAGCGGCGGCTCCGCCCAGACGCCAAGGTGGTGAGCAGGTAAGCACCGTGCGGCCACCTGGACACCCTCATGAAGGGCTGACCTCCGGGACCATTTTGGGTTGTAATGAGCCAGAGGTTGAAATAGTATCAGCTGAGCCCACTGAAGTGGGCCTTGTGCTTCACATTCCAGTCAGCTGTCGCCATCTTCCCGCCATGTCTGCCTGCTGTGGCGCCATGTGTAATGGCGGCTGCCAGGAGCGGGCACCGGCTCTGCTCCTCCCTGGCGTCACGGAAGAAAATGGAGGCGCTGCACCTCCCCGCTGGCCCCAGGGAGCAGCAGGCCGTGAGGCTGCTGGGGTACGGCTTGGTGCAGCCAGGGATGCGGCCTCTCCTCCCCCCTGGGGACGCCAGGCCCCTGCACTGCCTGTCCCCCTGCAGCCATGTCATTGCCCCGTGTCCCTGAGCCTCCGCATGCTGGAGCAGGCCTGAGGCGGTGGTGGCCCCCTTGCATGACGCAGCCCCAGCTCAGCGTGAAGATAAGCTTGCATCTGCCCCCGCATCAAGAGGCTTTGCGGCCCGTGGGGCCTTCCTGCCCTGTGTATGTTAGCAGAAATTGTCGTTTGTCCGATTCAGTTATTTTGGTGGCTTTGGAGATGAGCTCGATGTCTTTGCACCAGCAAAGACGGTGAGACATTCAGGTACTCTGGGGTGGAGACCCCGTATATCCCTGAGAATCCTCCCTGCGAGGCTGTGCGGTGCTGCGAGCCCAGCTGACGGCTGCCTTTCCTACAATTGCATCTAAAAACGACCCCTGGTATTTGTGCTGCGGGCCCCAAATCACGGCCAGGCCTCTCAAAGTGTCTCTTCCCCTTGGCTCCTTGCGCTTGCTTTCTGTATTGGATGTGTTTTCTGATGAGAAATGGGCAAGGGGCCGTGCTGGCCATTCCTCTCTGCTGTGCTTATGCCTGCTGTTCATGGTGTAAAGCCCCCAGGGTTTACTTTTGATCCCTGAATTTTCAAAACCACTCATATATATTTGTGTTTGTTCTCGAGCACGGGTTCAGGTTTGGTTTAATGATTTGAAAGTCAGAGCAGACCCAGGAGTAACAAGGGTGGAGAAATCTTGAGGGAGAGTCATGAAACAGTTGTCATTCCAGAGCAGGATGTGTAAGAATGGGGATTTTTTGCCTGGAGAGGCTGTCACTGTTGAAACCAAATCCTGGCCATGTCCCTCACTAAGAGTAACGTGTCTTCAGCATCTTTTAATCCACCTCTGCTGCTGACCAAGTGGATGAGGCCACATTATACATTCAAAAGCACGAATCTGAGGGCTCCTTCTCCACCTGGCTCTGTGCTTTGGCTGTGCCGGAGCTGTGTCACACAGCAGTTTTGCTTCAAAGGGGTGGGAGTGCACATTTACTTCATTTTTCATCTCTGCAGGCTTGCGCCCAGGAGTTTTGCTTTGGGATCTGGGGTTTGAACGGTGGAAAACTCAAAGCGAGACTCCGTGCTGTGTGTTTGCTGTCTTGGAGAGCTCATCAAAAAGTGCCGTACGCGTGATGAGTTTTTATTTCACAACACAGCTTCTTCCAAATAAAAATGGATGCTCCTTTGGAGAGCCGAATCTACCCCCTAGACTCTGAGAAGGGAGAGGACAACTGCCACCGAGCTCGTAAGGACTCTGCGAAGGAGGTGATCTGCCCTTGGGAGAATCCCACGGAAGAGGGGAGAGCTGGGTAACAAGCAGCCCAGACATGGACCCTCTCTTTCCAGGCCTGAGCCCACAAGGTTTGCCACGTACGGTCCAGTATATGGGCCATACTATTGAAGAAGTGCATTAGAGCCATCCTTCAGCATCGAGGAAGCTCAGACTACCGCAGCTATGAATAACGGACCCTGGCGTACCCATCTGTTTGTAATTCAAGAATTTGAAGCATTTCTGGACTGGTTTTCTTTCCTGTCTTTGGTATATTCAGATCTATTTATTACAAACTTCTTGATAAATGAACCTCATTTCTTGCCTTATAGCAGAGGGAGAATTTATGTATATATATATATATACAGATATATATATATCCTGGGAAATGGTGTCTTATCTGAATTACTTGCTTGGCCATGAGGTGTCAGCACATTGTACACAACACAGCTGGAGCAGAGCTTGCAGGCATTTTTCAGAGTAGGGCTCAGACTTCAATGCCAAGATTGGGGCACGTTTGTGTCCCCAGCTTGGGTCCATCTCTTATTATTAATAACAATTCTTTAACTGTAAAGCAAGTTCATTAAGAGACAGATGATTGCTGGGGAAAAAAAAGTAAACCCCTCATGAGAAGCTGTGTACTGTGGCATAGCATCATTCCTTAATCCAAACCAAAAATGATCCCAAAGAGCAAGCAGTGCAGGAGGAGAGCAAAGGCTCCAGAGCACTGCTGCAGTAGCTCCAGTTTCCCTTTTGTGGCTTCTCAGTGCCAGGATGGGTTTTGAAACCATGACTTGAACTGCACCCCAGCAACACCTGGGAAGATCCAAACCAAATCTGTGTTGGTGTTTTGGGCCTCTCTAAACTTAGGCTGATTCATCGCCACGGTCTTTACCTGTGTTGTTATCATCAAGAGTGCTAGGACGTTGCTTTCCTTATGTCGTGTCAGTGTTTGAAGATGTTTTTTTGTTCAAGTGGGGAGGGGTTTCCTAGATGTGTGCGATGTGGGTCGTTATTCTGTAATTTGGCCATGTGGCCTGTGCCTTTTGATGTCGCTATTTTGTACTTTCTAATTGTAAATGGAGCTTTGCCTGTGTGGCTGACGTGGTTCATCATGCTGACTTCTACTGTTGGATTTAAAGTCTCTCCTCACACATGCTCAGTGGTCCCCATTTCCCCCGGGTCTGGGATGACGCTTCTAATCACAGGGCAGTTTGGGAAAATCAAGAGGCTGTTTCTGTTTCCAAAGACTCTTTCCCAGGGGAGGAGAAAGATGCACCGCCCCAAAGCAAAAGTTGAGCAGGAGGGCGCTGCCCCACACTGCCCATGATGCTTCTCTAGTGTGAATGCGCGTTTGCTCTTGCTGGCTTTGCTTTGTCAGAAGGATCTGGTTCTGCTCTGGCAGTCATTAGTGGTGGCCACCTATTACTCACAAGAGACAAATGTGGTGTCTTTTGTGATTGTTTTTGTTAATATTGTTACTCAGCTGCTCCTGATGAGACACTGATAAAGTATAATCCCGGAAACATGACAGGAAGACATTGTGATGTGTAAGAGTTAATAATATTCTATTTAACATTATGTACATATTATAAAAGCTATTCTACAATTAATTTTTCTCTCATTGGTTTGGGGTTCCTCTTGTGCACCTCCTCGCCTCCTGCTCCAGAAGCCAACAGTGGCCGCGGATCCGCAGTGCGTGTCCGGGGCTGGGACGTGGGTCACGCACCGTGGAGTCAGTAAACACTGTCACGTAGAACCCAGTCATCTGTGGTTTCCTCCTCTTCAGCACTGCCGGCGTGCGTGGAGCCGGGGTGGGCACCCAACACCAGCTCCCCAGGCTGTCTTCCTCACCACCTTGGCTCTTCATGTCCTCAGCTTGCTGAGGAAGACATACGTTTTGTCCCAGTTTCACAAGCTGATGAACACATGCGTTCTCCATGATGAACGTGGGCACTACTCTTACGTGCTTAGCAAGAGTAACGTAACTGGCGCTATATAATACCCAGCCACCATGAGACCTCTTTGTAGCGGTGTACAGTTTGCTAGCCCCAGGGAAGAAGGGACGCACCAAGAAACTCTTGTCAAAAAGAGGTGGGTCTCACCCACGCTGGCCTCAGTGAGGAGTGGCACTTCCTTCGCTGCAAAGAGGCATAGAGGGAAATATTTGTAGACCTATCACTGGGTTTATTTCCAGTGACCTGGGGCTATCAGCGTTTCATCTCCAGACACAGCTTTGTGGTTGCTGAGCGGAGAGCAGGCTGCGGCTGTGCTGGCTCTCCTGTGGTGCACACGTGGGTGATGGAAAGCTCACGCTCTGGTGACCTGTTCTGCTCCTTAGGGGATGGACTGTGAAGTTCTCCCCATCTTTGCCAAGGAATTAAATAGTGTCTTGGCCTCATGTTCATCTTCTAAACCAGAGGAAGGACTTCAGGATGCAAAACTAGCTGCTCTGTCAGGGCTTGGACACCCTGATGCAATTACATCCAGACAGATATACATGTGTCCCAGAGGTCGGCACTGGGGATCCTCAACATTTATCCTTTCAGGGCACCGCTTTTTTTCCTCAATATCTTTCAACTTGAGGACTCCTACAATTTTTTCCCCTGGGGGGGACACAGGCCCCCGTGTCATGCATCTCAAGCCCCTGCCTTGCTTTCCTTCCTTCCTCCCTTCACTCGCAGACCCCCCAGGTGCCTGCCGACTGCAGGTTGAAAACTGCTGCTCCGGAGGCCCCGGATCCCTCCTGCCACCGTGCTGCGCTCGCACGGTGACATCTGACGATCTCACCCCCGCTGGAGGCCTGGCGTGCTGGCGTCGGGAGCGCTTTCAGCTCTCGCAGTTCAAATCCCCTCGCTGTGCAGGAGCCCATTTAATGCTGCCTGGAGTCACCTGGAAGAATTAGCTCACTGCAGCAACTTAGACATCCAAGGTATTCCGATAATGTGAGGGATGTGTAAGGTTAATGACTGGAAAAAGTGATCGCTCCCTGGGGGCAGTTTCTCAGAAAACTCCCTGCTGCTTGGCTGACAGAAGAAAGGAGACTCCAACAGCAGTGAGGAAGCCCCATGCCCTCGCTGCAGCGGCTCTGCTCTCCTGCCTCCCGCAGCTGCGGGGGCTCACGGCTGGCACAGACCCACGGAGTGGCCATGGCCCCACTCTGGCTCGGCGCTGGAAGAGCTCCCTGTGCTCCAGGCCTGAGCTGACGTGCTGCAGGAGGGGCTGCAACAGTCAGGCTTCAGATATTGTTTGAATGAACCTGGAAGGAAGATGCTTAATTAGCCATGTGATTCTACAACATGCTCCACTCCCACCTGTGGAGGTCCCACACCCCACGTTAGGGTGGGCTCCTCCAGCATCCTTTGCTTGGGCTCAGGCTGACCCACGGCTGCTGGGATTTGTTTGCATGCTTGCTTTGCAGCTGTGGGCCAGTCTGAAAAGCAAGAGCAGCTTCTGGGGTTCCCCCAAAGCTCCGTGAGGGATCTTCCCAGGCTGCCTCAGCCGTCAACCTCAAGGGGACACTGTTGGGATAGGAAGGGAGCAAGTCCCGTGCTCGTGAACCTCAGCCTCTTGCTGGAGATGGGCAGGAGGTGGATCCTGCGGCGTGGGCTGCCAGCTTTGGGGCGAGCCCTGCTCCTCTGTGCTGCTGAACTGTGGCTGGGGCTGCTCTGCGGTTGTGCCGTGGTGCTGGGGTACCCGCCACACTGCGCCTGGCCTGCAGGGTGGAAGCACAGGCGTATGCAGGGGTGCAGCCAGCTCAGTGAACCTGATATTGAAATGTCCGAATTAGAGATCTGTTTTCCAGGTGGTCAGCATCTCTCAAATCTCCCTTCAAGTCTGACATTTCACTCTCTCCTCTCTGGCTGGGACATATGCCCAAAGTGCCAAAAACACTGAGGGCCTGTTTTTTCTCTGAAGTCTTGGACTGCGCGTTGCTCAAGTCTCGTTAATTTAAAGATGGAGCAAAGAATGCTCAGCATCTGGCAGGATCAGGCCTCAGGAGCAGGAAGTACCAGCTGGCTCAGGAGAGGGCTCGTTCCCATGAGATTCCCAGTGCAGTTTTGGCAGGCGGCGTGGCTGGGATAGCTCTGCGAACAGGCTCTTCCTGCCTGAAATGCCAGCCGTGGCAGAACAGCTGACTCAGAGCGTGACAGCTCTTCACAGCATCCCCTTGTGAAGGGAGCCGTCAGAAACGTTCCTGACACTGCTGCCTTTACATTTTGTGAGGGTGGCTTGAAAGCCGAGACGTAAGCCGAGCCCACGTCATGATGCTCTTGGAAACACTGCTCTGCGGGTGGAATTCACCTCTGTGCTGAGGCTGCATTGCATTACATCCTACTCGGGTCCCAGACTAGGATGTCAGTCAAACTGAAGTGGTTCATGGTACATTCATCCCAACATCTGAATATCTGAATTATGATAAATATATTATGAAAGAGTCATTGTGACTTGGCTTTTTGGGGTGCAGGAGCCTCAGGGATGCAGGAAGAAACCCAGTCACCAGGGGAATTTTCTCCTTGCCGCAAGGGATATGTTTTATGTATTTTGCAATACGCCTGGCCCAGAAGCAGAGGTGAGCACCTCACAGGATCCCTTTTAGGACAGAGGTTCCCAGATCTGTTCTGCACCACACTAAAGAGGAAAAGATAAGCTCTTGCAAGTCAGTTTACTTTTAAAAATTCATGTTGCCATAGCAGCTTAGCACACTGTCTCAGGTCCTCCTTCTTGCAAAACTTTGATCACCATGAAAACAGAATTACGTTGTTCTCCAACATGTTCTACATATAAATATATTGAAGTTCCCATAGTTCATGCTTCAACATCTCTGCAAAGACCTCTTTTATTTCTCGATCACAAAAAAATTCTCTAGCCAAAGGACAGTATTTTAAATCCTCGAGCTGCATCGGGCTCAGTCTGGGAGTAAAGCTGGCTCCTCAGCATCTCCGTGGTCCTGCTGCTCGTGTTTCCAGCTGAGGTTCTGGTTCCAGTGGTTTCTAACACACTCTGGTACACCACAGCACTGAAGCCCAGCCACCAACTTCTGTCCCCAAAATTGCAGGAATACCCTCCTCCCTTGGCTCTGCTCTCTGGCCACCAGCCTAGTCTCCTCCGTGGAGTATTAAGAGAGCACAAATTCCCCTAAAATATCTATCCATTTGTTGCTATCCAGCAGAAGCACTGGGCTGCATTATCCCTGCTCACCTCTAGTCCGCCATGCTGGGTTCCCTCTGTCCCCAGGGAAGGAGTCAGTCACCCCACTTAGGATGGGATGAATCAACTTTGGAAATGGCATATTCCCTCCATTGGCTATAGGAGACTAACTCACGACTAGACACAACTTCTATATGGGTAGGATTTGGTTACAATTTATATATGGGCGGGATTACCTGGCA
The DNA here is from genome assembly GCF_047370975.1 of Nipponia nippon. Classification (NCBI taxonomy): domain Eukaryota; kingdom Metazoa; phylum Chordata; class Aves; order Pelecaniformes; family Threskiornithidae; genus Nipponia; species Nipponia nippon. Next base: position 7,775,997 of record NW_028262330.1, read on the forward strand.
CCAGTGGCTTTAATGAGAGTCAGTGCATCCAATGTGTAGTGTGCAGGCACCTGCTGCAGCTCCAGGTATGGTGGTTTGGCTCTTTGCAAGCTCTGCTGTGAGCCTTAGGAGACCTGTATTCTCGTTGTTACCCAAGATGGGGCTGCCTTGTTCTTGCTGCTGAACTCTCCCTCTCTTGCACTGTGCTGGGAGCAACGGAAGGAACTTTAGTAAACACCAACACTTTAAATCCTGCTTAGAGCAATCCTTTTGTTTCCATCAGGTGTCCCATTTTTCCGGCTGCATTCATACTAGCAATATTGGAAAAGACCAAAAAAAAAAAAAAAAGAAATTAGGCTAGATGGAGACAAATTTGCAATAGCAACCTACACAGTCATTTGGTTAAACTGCACATTACCCCAAGCTAGCCTTTTGCTGTTGTTGTTCACATGAATCCATCTCCGCACCCCAGAGAAGACCCTTCCAGACCAGGACAGGGAAAGGTCAGCGGGATTTTTATTAATGTTCACAGCCAGACTTCTTCCAGTCAGCTTTTTTTTTTCCCCAATCAACTGAGGGGAAAAAAAAAGGAAGGAGAAAAAATTGGGGTAAAAGTTGAAGAACACTTTAATTTATAAGAAAAAGAACTAAATAATTGATGTAGTCATGGTGCCAAAGGTAATTTCTGCTGCTCCCTCTATCTCACAAAGACATTTAGCATTGATTGAGATCAAAGTATCAAAAACCCCTGCTGCTGAGCTGAAAGGCAAAACTTTCGGCTGCCTTTCTCCGCTCTAATAATATCGTCTTTATGTAGTTAATAAACTGCACACTTCAGTCAAACTATATCATTACAGAAGACTTAGGGAGCTAATAATTTAAAAGCAAAGAATTGCCTCTGTTCTTCGCTTTGAACTAAACAACATTCTGTTGAATGAGGGGGACATCAAAGCTTTGTTACTATTACCAATGTGGCTGGAGCATAGGGCCGCACAGAGTGTGTACTTCAGTCATCAAGAGAAAAAAAAAAGATTAAAGATATTGGCTTATCAACCCACAGGCAGAACCAGGTGTTTTCTTTTCTGCTGTGCAAGCATCAGGTGGTTTGCTTATCAATGAGTTTTCTTGTTAAATAGATGTACATGACTTAGGTTGATCCCTCCAATCCTGTGGCCCTTTTATTTTCTGAGCAATCTTTGAAAAAGTTGGGATGAGGGGGTGTTTGTTTGCAGGAGGACGGCTAATTGGGCCTTTTGTCGAGGGCCAGCTCCCGTTTTCGCTCCGCTCACGCTCTCCCGTTGTGCTGTGCTCCGCTGCAGCAGGTCTCCTCCTTGCTCCCCACCTTCCTCCTGCAGGCCTGCCGTGGGGCAGCCCCATCCTCTGCTGGATGTGCCTTCATCCCCCTCCCGCCATCTCATCCCCGCGCTCCAGTTCCTCCGTGCTCTCAGTGGAGCAGGCTCTGCTCTCCCAGGTCAGGAGAGGTGTGTCCTTGCAACCGAAGAAGACCCTCTGGGGTGGCTGGGAGTGAAGGAGGCACCACGCTGCTCCACTTCTTTCTGCATGGGGAAGAAAGAGAGGACCTGCTGCCCTGCTGCTGCCTTCTCTGGCTGCACCATAGCCGAGAACTGCTTCTTTCCCCTCTCACCCACCACACAAAGGTTTGCAAAGGTCTGGCCAGTGCCAGGAGTGGGTGTCCATGGAGGGTCTCAAGCATGAAGATCCTAAACTTGTTCAAGGGTGTGTGAATCACTCATTCTCATGCCAGCGATGCTTCCTTGCCAGATGTTTTTTCACCAAGTATGGCACTATGGGAGAGAAAGGGTTTCTTTCATAAATTCCAGTGAAACACAAAGTTTTTCCTGGGACATTGGACAGGGACAGGATCAGCGAAAACAGTGCAAGGGGACTTCAGAAGCTCTCCTCCCACCCCTTCCCTGCCATGGCAACATCTGCCCATCTTGTGTGTCTGGGTCTGACTCCAGGTTAGACCTTCTGCACTCTTTGGCTGGAGATGTTTGAATATAGGGCTGTGGTGTGAGCCCCAAGGTCTCACCAGGAGAAACAAGGTGAATCACAAGGTCAGCACTAGAGAGGACGGGGCCTCTAAGCCCTCCTGCTCTTATCTCCTAGGCTGGGTGGATTTCTGGATGTTCCAGGCAGGTCTGGGAGCTGGCAATTTCGTCTGGGCTCTATTATGGGATACTTGCACTTCTTAAATGCTGCTTTTCATTTGCATCAAAAACTCTCCTTGGTTCTTGGCGGTCTGGATCTCATCCCCTATTAAAGACTGGAATTTAAAAAAGCAGAAAATAATGGCTTATTTCAAAGTAACAATTCGACTGCTTTTTGAAATGCTGTCCTTATTCAAAACCACTTAAATTTATACATATTTCTAAGTCTTTATTATCCTCAGAGGCTGAACCAATTTGGATCTTGATTTCCGCAAGTGTTCTCCTTGATTTCTGTGTCAGAAAGTTGAGATGTAACGTGAACAGATTGGACGTTAACCGTAGGTAACAAATGGTTTCCTGGGAATTATTGCTTAAGTTATTCTTTAAAATACTTTGCAAAGCCTATTACTACAGGGAGAAAATTCATAGCAAAACGACTTTCAGAAAGGGGTGATCTGCTTTTCATCCTGTTGAGCTGCAGGCTGGCGCGTGTGCCTGAGCACATGTGTAGATGTGTGTGCATGTGTGTGCTTTGTTCTTTTTTCGGTGGAAGTGGCTTTACCATGCACCAAGAGTGATATTCTAGCCCTGCTGAAGTGTTCTTTTCAGCTTTCATTTCGGTACGACTAAAATTTTCATTTCTGAAATGGAAGAGGGTCTTCCATGGCTGACAAACATCTTATGACCAGAATAATGTAAACTGCCCTGTAAACAGAGAGGAACTTGTCCATCACTCCTTCTGCAGGTTAATGGATGACCTGCAGATACCACGTGCAGGTGGTGCCTGTTGTTTGAGGACAGTAATAATCAAGAGAGGAGGTGGGAAAAGGTCTTCTACCCGCTCTGGCTCAGGCAGCATGTGATTCACATGCAGACATAGTGCCAAAGTTTTAAGAAATGTTTTCTGAAATGTTGGCCTCATCTACCATGAAGGTTTTGAGTTTGCCTGAGCTCATCAGACAGCCGCCATCCTGAGAGGGTGAAGTGTGTCACAGTTAGGTCAGCCTGGTGGGTTGTCTCTCAGAGACAACCATCAAGCCAAAGGAGACCCTGAGGTGTTCTGCTTCACTTGTTTGTACTTTCACTAATGGGATCTATTGTACACAATACCCAAGATTTGCACCCAGAAATCAGAATGCAGTGAGTCGTATTTAATACAACCTCCAGAGCAAAGTACCTAATGCAAATTCTGGAGCACAGTATCTGCCTGCCCGTCTGTCTGTCTGTCCATCTACCTACCTATTACAGGCAGACTCATTCATGGAATGACTATTTCTGCAGCATTTAGGAAGGCTCCCATCTTCAAAACAGTGCTGCAAGCCAGCGCGATGCTAAGAGAGGCTTTCTAGCTGGACAGAGATGCAGAGCTAAAGGCTCTTGAGCCAACCTTTGCAAGATCTGGTAATACAAAGATAATAAAGTGACTCTGATGGGAGTGCAAGGCAGAGTGAAGCTGTCTTTAGCCTTTACCAAAACCACTGTCAGTGCCTTTGCCTTTTCACAGCACAGCTCTTCGCAAAGCTAATTGGGTTAGTGCCTTGCAGGGGGTTTTCAGTGTCTGCAGGAGATGGGCTGCTGCAAACACCTTCCCCTTCAAGGCACACAGCGTTGCCTTTTTCACACCACAGCTCTCTCCCTGGCTTCTGTTCTCAAAAAGCAAAAGTCCCAGGCTGTTCTTCAGTATCAGCCATTACAGTGTTTCAGTTCTTTCCTCCCAGCCATTTTCAAATGTTCAACTTAAAAGGAAAATGTTTCATTTTAGGCCAAATTCCCCCCTCCTCTCCCTTTCCCCTCTCTTCTCCTTCGTCCCCCCCCTTTCTCTGGAAGAAGAACAAAGTCATTCAAATCAGGAAGCTGAGGAACTCCATGTATACTTTCCACTGGGACCTCGATCCCTACTGGTTTGGCTTGATTTGATTGAAGTGTAATTTAATCCTTCATCATTTGTCATAATGTCATTTATATATAAAAACAATGCTGCATCCAAACTTCAGATCAGCACCGAGGAGCTCTCCAGGCGGCATGAAAACGGAGCCGAGGAGCAGGCTTTGCTGATTGCGAGGAGGGTGTGAAGCTGGCAGGCAGCGTGACTGCCTTCCTACTCGCTGGGAAGGCACTGGGATGAAGCGTGTCATAGTTAAGTCAGGTTGCATTATGTCAGTGAAGATGGGTCTGGATTCACAGCAAAATGAAGGGGTGATTGTGAACACATCTATGCAAAATAATTCAGGTTGTGTAGGTGAAATACCTGGGAAGAGTTGAACAACCTGGATTTCAGCGTGGGCTAGAAAACAGAGTATGTTTGCAGGCACACCGGTAAGCGTAGTGGTAATAGTGTCGCTGCCCTCTGTTACCAGCTGGAGCAAGGTAGGACTGGAGTCTGTATACCTCAAACCACGTCTTTATTTGTAGTAGAGAAAGGCAAGGAAAGGGAAGGGTCTTTCATGGTAGGAAATGTCTTCCTAGCTCTGCTCTGCCATCATGTGCAGGTTTCCTCCATCCCCTCTTCTTCAGAGGTGGTGCTCCCCTTCAAGTCTTGGGATTGGGGCTGCAGTACTTTTTTGACACCGAGTCCCTGTCATGGAGCCTGTAGGTGAGTAGCAGAAGTCACCAGACACTCTTCTCAAGGCTGTAGGAAGCTGGATCTTCATCCTCTGTCTCAAGTGCCTGATGTTTAGCTATGCACAGCTAGAATACTGAACACCTGACCTCTGGCATCTCCCTGCTCCTTCATTCGAGCGGTATAATGTGGGAGAGGACAGGCAGGGAGGGGAGGTCAGCAGGCCTGCTGTGACTCCAGGAACCTTGAAAGGGCTGGTGGCTCTTGGTGGTTATGGACTCGGCTGCACTCAGGCGGTGAGAGGGCACATGGTCCAAAGCCTGTCTGGACTCCCTGTGAAACCTCTTCTTGACTCCAGCTCTCAGAGTCCCCATCTGTGACACAGGAGCTCATCAGTCAGTGGCGAGGCTTGTGAAGAGGCTGTTGCAAACGTATCCCTGCATTACTACTCCTGTTCTTCACTGCAGCTCTCAAACAAGTGGAGCCTCATCAGAATAAAAGCAGCTTCTGAAGCTTTGGTGCAACATGGTACAGACCTAAAACCAGCCCAGCACAGGGGTAACTGAGAGGTGCTGGGAAAACTCTGCACTCAAAAGCCCTGAGGCTTTTGTTTTCACCTCTGTGCTCTGCTTGGGCAGGGTTTGCTCCCCGTGCTGCAATCTAACACGCAATCAGAGGCACAGACCTGGCTCGCGCCCCGGCAAGGTTGCTTCTCCTCCTCTTTCAAGCTTGCTGGCTCACCACTCCTTGCTTGAGCATTTTTGGCACCATCTGGCCTCACAGCTAGGCATGTCCTGGGATGCACCGCGGCACGTCCTGTGGAGAGCCACCGCAGAACAGGAAGGTTACAGCTAATCTGCAAATGTCGTGTGAGGTGGTTTTACTCGAGGAATTTTTTGAGAGAGATGCTGAACATCTTTACTTTCCCCTTCCTATCCGTTCACTGCACACCCTAAAAGGAAGTATGAATGAGGGAAACAGATAAGCCTTATCCCTCAGAAAGAAAACATTCCTGCAGTCAGAGTATATAAGCCAGATACCGCCTGCCTTTCTTCAGCCCGAGCTGTGCGGGTATCACAGCAGCCAGAGCCTGACTCTCCACTGGGGCTTAGGACAAGAGCCAGGGGTCGCGGGGCTGGCGGGTGACAGCGCCCAGCACAGCCCTCCCCTCTCCCCGCCACCCTCCCCGCGGGACCAGGCTGCCAGGTCGCCTGCGGTCTGCTCTGGGGAGCTGGGAGGACCTGCTGTAAAACACGGACCAGAAACATCAGCAGAGAGGGTTGTGTGAGGGCCCCCACTTACCTGCCCTGGGCTCCCCAGCTCCCCCTTGCACTGCGGTCGGGGCTCTGCTCCCTCCCTTCCCTCTAACAGGAGAGCACAGTATCTATTCACAGCACTTGTCAAAAATTAAAGCAGAACCTTCTTTCAAATGCTCCGTCTGTACTTGACTGCCAGAAAAGCGATTCTTCCTCCAAAAAAATTTGCATTTAAAATTCCAAATATGCACTTTTGCTCAGACGAAAGAATGTGTGTTCCTGCTTTCAAGTCGGGTTCTCTGTGACCTCTAGGTTTTAATAATTTCAGCAAAGTGTCATTTGACAATTCAAATACAGTCGGTAAGCACAGGAAAGTTAACGTCCTTTAAGATAAGCGCATATTATATTGAGAGTTGATGATGAGAAGATTTCACCTACAGCTAGAAACTTCAGAGTAATATGTATGACACCTCTGCATATTAAAAAACTGCTTTGGTGAAATATTGGTATTTCCAGGTTTCAGCTTTGCTGGTGCTAAAATATTTCCACTGTTTAATTCATAAGAAAATGTGATGGCCTTATATGTAGAGGCTTCACTGTTTAGCTTTTGCTTTCCAATTAAAAATAAATTAGTGTTCAAATCCTGCTTGCTGCTGATCTGAGGGGGCGAAGGACCACAGTCCTGATGGGCAAGATCTGCTCTGCCCACCCACTCCCTTGCCACAGTGCCGTGCTGCCCGCGGTGCCGCAGCCAGGCGATGCTGCAGCAGGGCGAGCAGTACCACTCCTGGTCCAGGGATGCACGGGAGGCTGGGGCTGACCCCGCCGGCTCTCAGCCCTCAGCCCCAGGTGGACATGCTCCTTCAGCTTCAGGTTCCCCCCTCACGCTCCAATTTCCTCAGATCCTCTTGACTTTATTGTGCTCTCCCAAAACCCTCACACAGAGAAGGCTGTTATCGCACGTACACCCACCCCTCCGCATGCAACTCAAGCCACCAGTCAGCAAGCAGATCAGCTTGTCACAATAATTAATAGGCCTCCCTGTGGTCCCTGGTAATCCATCCCAGGACTGCACAGCACTGGCTCTGTTTTACTTAGGTATATGTAAGCCTTAGAACTGCCCCAAACAGAGCCTTTTTCATGAAACTGCTTCATTCAACACCTTATAAGGGCTGCGGGCGCAGGGAGGGGGCAAGTTTACACAGATGCTAGTGTCTCAGGACTTGCTAGCAGGTGTCTCCTAACTTTACACAGACCACCCTCACACTAAAGGGACTCTTTTGCTTTGAGCCTGTTTGAGTTACATGACTTTGGTCTTTGAGTTCCTGTTCAGCGGGCGATTTATGACTTTCCTTACTGATAATGCTCCTGTAAGCAGAGGGATGGATTGTTAGCCAGCAGTGTGGGTTTCACGGCATCTTCGAATAGCTGAAGTTCCCTGACCATGCAATTCCTCAGGCTTTCTAGGGAAAGGAAAACAACAACAACACCCGTACGGGCTGTGGGGTTTTTCGTTTGTTTGTTTGTTTATTTAAAACGGGGGGGGGGGCGGTGGGGAAAGAGCTAATGATAGGTTTAAGCAAACAGTTTCCTCTGAATTTGGCCATTTTCTCTTGCTGAGGTCATATGACAGCTGAGATTACATGATTAGAAATGTTTTAAGGCATTCCTTCAGCCTCAAGAGGGGAGGAGGGAAAATATTTAGGGTTTGCGATCTGTAGTTCAGGGAACAAACATCTGAAGAGCTCTCCTACGTAGGGCTGATGGTGGAGGGCGTTGCCTCTTTCTCAAGGGATGAAGCTGGGAGGCAGTGGTGAGCTCAAGCTGCGTATTCAGGGTCTCTTGGGCTTTGGGAAGTTTGGGCTGGGACAGTCTGTTGCAAAATTTGGGTTCTTTTTTGCAGTTCTCTGAAACCTCTCCAATTCTCGTTAGGAGTTAATGGGAAGGAAGTGTTATTGGGGTGACTGTAGTGCCCGGGAACCCCACAGCAAAGAGCTGATCCCTGCCTCAAACCTCCGTTTTCCACAAGCAGCCTCTCCTTTGTCTCTGCCGTGTTGTTCATTGCTGGTGTTACTGCTCCTTGTCACCCCTGCAGCCCTCACGGTTGTTCCCTCACACTGGGAGAAAGAAATTAGTCTGTAAATGCCTTAAAGCCCTGTGCAAGACAGGATAGTAAACAGGATTTAGATCTGGAGCTGCTCCATGGTGGATCCATCACCATTACAGCTAAACACTTTGTCCAAACTCTACTACATCTGCTCTGTCTGAGTCACACCTTTACTCTGTTAAAAATCCTGCTAAAATTAGAGGTGAGAAATGGTCACATGACCCGGGCTTTGTGCAACTTTCTGGAGATTTTGTAAAAATCGTTGTTTTGTTGCTGGCCAAGATTTCTTCCTAGTTTTCTGTGCTAGCTCTCTGAACATGAAAATACCCCTGCAAAGCAAACCAGAGAGTGTATTACTGCAGGTTGCAAGCCAGTTAATATCAGTTAAAGAACAAAAATATAATTGGTAATCTCTGAAGTGAGCCCACCTCTTGCAAATATTTCCACGTAGCATGGTACATTTCTGCTGAGTTCAATTTGTCAGCACATTGCAAGATTGCACTGCTGAACAGTTTAACCCCGCCATGCAAGGGTGGGTTTCACAACACTTTCATATTGACTCATGAGGTCAATAAAAAAGCCCTCTTGGCTTCCCAGTCTGTACAGCTTTACCCCCGCTTGAATTTAGCCACTGAATTTCTAATACTCGGCTGGATGCACCTGTGCTCCACAAAGTGAACTAAGTATTTAAATATGCACCTATATCTCCCTGCGGTGGTATTTGGGAATTACTCCCTCTGCCACCATTTTGATCCGGGTGAAGGTTTCTTGATGATCAACAGCTGTTTCCATGCCATGGCCACTCAGTGGGCTACCTGAAATGACCTCTAAGTCTCAGTCCTTGTAGACAAATGTCTCCAGTCAAGCCCTAACGTTACAGCTGCACCTCACCGACTGGTTCAGAAGCAACAATAGGTGCTCAGTGATATAAATGATATTTCTAGTTCAAGTTCTTATCTGGTGCAACGAGGAGTAGCCACAAGGTTCACCTCCATCTCCTGCTTTATCAGCTCCCACTAGAAGGGAAAGGGGGAAGGTCTCCTGCTGATCATAGGGAGGTTATTGGCTGAGTTTATTCTTGGCTGCTTGACAACTTTATGCTTCAGCCCTCATCCCTCAGGCCATTTAATATTTCGCTCCTGACGGAGCTGTAGAGGCACCAGTTGAAGCCCAGACGGTGTGTCAGGTACCGGATGGTCTCCTGAAAGGCAGCTGGTGCCATTTGTGAATAGTCCCAGGAAGCTGTAAGGATGTCTTCCCATGCCCTAGCCCCCGCTTTACACACACATGCTTTAGAAAAGCTGTAAGGGGTTAGTTTGGATAGACATGATAAAAAATAAATGACTTTGTTGTGCTTTTGGAACCAAATAATGCTTTAATAGCAGAATCCTTTTTCAAAGTTAGTTAAGAGTAAGCAGTACTTTAGGCAATCCAGGCATCTGCTGCAGGGACTTTCCCTTGTAATTAGTTAATGAGCTTGATGTACTTTTCCCATCTAATTAAGATGCCATCTTTTTAGCCTTGTTAGGAAAGGTAAACTTTTGAGACACATTAGAGACAAGTTCCCTACCTGACCCTTGACTGTGCACTCTGGTGAGCTGGCAGCAGCCTCCTGGACGGCCGCCCTGGGTGGGTGAAGAAGATGTCTGTAAGTCTCTGTGTGTACAGAGTTGAAGCGAGATGTGCAATACTCACCATGCACAGGGAAGCGGGGAGACTAGAGGAGGAGAGCAGGCAAGAAACGGTCCATGCAGTTCTTTTCTGTGCAGTGAGTCGGTCCTTTCCACGGTTGAAAGTTTTGGTCACCTGAATAAGCTCTCTGTTCCCCAGTCCTTATATCTGAGGTACAGAGTGCTGCTGGTTTTGCACGGTAGCCTGAGTGATCACCTCACCAGGACACCTCTTCTTTAGGGCTTGTTCATCAGTCTTCCTTAGGAGTGATGGCTGTGGTACTCAGTAACAGAGCTGGCCTCCTAAAGCCCAGTATTGGGGATTTACAACAAAACTGCCTCTGAGAAAATTGATCTTGATGAATATATACAAGCTTGTTACTCTCAAGAGCTCCCCGGTTCCTGAAACTAGAGGAGGCTGTGTCACCACTGTCCCACATCCATCACTGATATTTTCTGCTTGTATATTCTGTCCCGCGTGGAAGGTGTAGGTGCACCGTGTAGGTGCGTAGTACCTATCCCCATCATTTCTCCAGTGGGTCTATTCACAGTGCTCAATTAAAAATTAGTTTAGAAACACTAAAATGGAATAATTTCATAAACTGGAACTTCCTTTGTGAGCCCTTTTCTGCCTCCCTTGCTGCCAATGCACTTTGGGAGCTCCCTGGTCACTGCGCACCTGGACTCAGATCCAAACCAAACCTGCCAGGACTGGGACTTGCAGAGCTTCAGGGAGGTGGAGTTCCAGACTCAATTCCCAGCTTTGACTCCACTTGAGGACCAAATATGTGTTCATCTTCACCCTGGGCATTATCCTTACTGTGATTCACGGGATAAAGGTGCACAAGAGGGCCCAGCCGCAGGGCTGGGAGGTAGGACAGCCTCCTCCCAACTGCCTGCGTGCTAATGGGCAATTGCTGATTTGTGAGCACCATCTGCATGAGCAGAGGGAGTCATGCTTATTCGAAGAGATATCCGGGATCCAAAGAGAAGCAGCAGGTCTCACCAAAGCCACTGGTTTCACCAAACTCAAAAGAAAGAGCTACTTTGAAAGACCTCCGAGAGCTGGGAAGCTGCAAGCCCGATGGTTGGTCAGAGCTGCGGGCTGAGAGTTTTATCTGGCAGCAAATGAAAGCAGTATCAGCTACAGTAGCTGGAAGCTGCCTGTGCGCTGGAGTGCCAAAATATAGGAGAGAGCATTGTGAGCATGAATCTAAAAGGAGGAGGGCTGGAGTGCTTGGCAGAGGGATTGCTAAGTGAGTAACTCGCCAGCTCTTGTGCTGGGTTTGCATGAGCACCACCACTATCACCAGCGTGGCAGGCTGCAGGAGGGAGAGGCATTGACGGTCAGAGGCAGCCAAGGGGACCACGGCCACCCTCGTTTGCTCCTCCCAGTGCAGAAGTCACTTTGGCTGACACGGGAGGGAACAGTCAAGGACCTATATGACCTCCCATCACCGTTACAGCTCCACTCAGTTCTGTTACAAACCGTTGTAAAGCATCTTGGGCATAAGTCTCCCCTGCTAATAGCAGGTGGGGGAGCAGCCTCTGCTCTTTCACAGAGCAGCTGGTGCACCAGATCCACATTAGGATGAAGGAGAACAGAGTAACTTATTGCCTTTCAAAACCAAAAAGTGAACTGGTGGCCGCACTGGGGTTTCTGTCAGATTTTTTTCCCAGCTGACCCCATTTTTATGTGTTCCCCCTTCATAGCCAGGCTCCAAAGCCTCAATATATTTCCTCCTGGCCTGCCATCGTGCTGATGGGATTTAAATATGAAAAGCATTGCTCTCTGTGTAAGTTAAGCCTTTGGTTAAAAGTGCAGGATGTTAAGAGGTGCAGGATTTTTTTAGCCTCTTGTAAGGTCTTTTTCAGGGTTTCCTTATGAGATGGTGTTGAAAGTCTCCATAATATAATGATCTCACACACTGTATATGCAATCTCTCTTCTCCCTTTATGTAGAGTTTTCCTAGCTAATTTTGTACTATACTTCATTAAATTGCCATCCTTTGTCATGAACTCTGGAGGTTCTTGCTGCCACATGGTACATGTGGCTGCTGCTTGTGTATCTGCCTTGAATTAATGTGGACAGACTTCATCTCCTGCAGCCTTTTTGCAAAGATCAATGGGCTTAATCCTTGGCCTCCAGATTCAGGCCCCAGAGCCACACAAATCCCCTCCAGTGAGCTGTCTCTGCCTCTTACCCTGTGGTTCAACTTTTTCTCAGCAGCCTTTAAGCAAAAGTTTGACCTCCTCCAGTTTGGGAAAAGCAAAATCCAAGAAACTCAAGACGAATGAACCAAGGGGTATCCCTCAGCCAGCTTAGGACCCTCTCCCTGAACCACAGTCTGCTTGGGTCGACGAGGCTGGCGTTGCTCCTGAGTAGCTGCAATTAGCAATTATCCCACACCTCTGCCATTGCCCATCTGTGCCCAGGTTTGGAGGACCGAGGTTGCAGAAGGCTCCCTTCTCCCCCCAGAAGCTTCAGAATAAGGGTAAAAAGAAAGAAAAAGAGAGCAATCATGGATTCAGGACTGCCAGCAGCACTTTTACAACTAAGATAATTGTCTTCTCCAACCCTTCACTTATATTTTCCTGAATCGGTCAGCCCAAGACTTCATCCACAACCCAGTTCTGTCAGTGGTGTTCTTCCCATTGTCTTCAGCGGGCTATAAATCCAGCTCCTTGAAGGTGACCCTCAGCTGCCCCCCGTCTTGGCACCAGGCACCCCACCATGCCCTCTGGGATGGCATTTCTTGGCGTAGGAGCCCCAGATATAAGGCAAGGACAAAGAGGGGACTGTAGGTAAAGCTGCAGACTTTTACATTCACATGGCTTCCTCTTGCCCAGCGAAAAAATAGAAGGATAAAGCAGGGATGAGAAGGCAAAGAAAGAACAAGCAGGGCAGAAAAACAACAGGAGGAGAAGGTTATGGCTATAAAACACACTTCTCCTATGAACTGCAGATACAACACGCCGGGGTGAGCAAAGAGGCAAATTCTCTTCTTTCTCCCCAAACCATGCCCACCTTGCTCCTTGCAGCGACACTGCTGCCACCTCGGTCCCCCCAGGCGGCCGGCCAGAAGGGAGGCTGCCAGTCATGCGGTGGTGCTTTGATGCAGACACAAAAGAGCAAGTCATTTGAGACGCTTCCTGACTGGTGGCCTGTATCAGCTTGTGAATCATCTGAACGCTTCTGCTTAATCCGCTTGTGTATCTTTGAAGCCTTTTCTGTCTCGCAAACAAATGATCAACTGCAACTTATTTTTAATCCATTAAAAGGTTCCAGATATTCCCCTGCAAAAACAAAATACCCGGCCTCAGTACCTTGGGGAGGAGTGAATTTTGTAAGTATTGATTCGGTTTCCACTGAGCACAGTCAAATATTAGCATCAATTTGTGAGTTACTTGCTAGGAAGAAATGTCAAAGGTTCAGCTTTTACTGTGATCTAATCCTAGCTATTAAAATACTGGGATCTCAAGGACAGTAGCTGCAAGACTGTGTCAAAATGGCTTGGACTACAGCGTTGTGTATGGCACACTTGATCCAAAGGGACTACAAAGTCAGGTCTGGCATGTGGAAAGAAATCCTGGCCAAGCAGTACGGGGATAAGCTCAAAGCAACACTTCCACTGTTGTCTTTCATTTGCAGCTAGACATACATGGAAGGACACCACTCTGTGCTGCAAGACATTTATATACCTACCCTCCCATTAAGTTTTATGTTAATTAATTGCTGCTTTCCATTCTTTCTTCCGTGTTTTGCTCTAACTCTCTGAACAAAAAACTAAAATTACAAAATCCAGCTGAAACTTAATTGAAAACACCAAGTTCCATCTGGCCTCACATAAATTATGGTCAACGTTGCCATTTTAAAGAACAGTTGTTGTTGTTGTTGTTTTTTAATGCCAAACTATAAATCCGCTCAAATTGAGTTCAAACCAACTCTCAAAATTGGAACCAGGTTTGCTCAAGGAGTTTGCAAACTGGAACAAAAAGCTTTGGGCAAAGCTCAGCTAAACACTGAACTTGCAACAAGCCAAGTGAGCGTGGGGTTTTGTACTGAACACTTCCCAGAGATGGGCTTTTAACAAAGAGGCGCTCGGAGCTGATTTATGCCTGGTGGAGGGTACCTTGGGGAGGTATGCCCAGGGCAGGGATGCCCTTCCCTTGGCAGAGGAGAGAGGGGAAGGGAGCTCAGGTGGGCACATTAGGTGAGGAGGGGAGGGCAGCACAGGTGCCTCTTATTTTGCCTTGATGGGGCTGTGAGCATGTGCCCCAGCCTTTCCCAGGGAGCCCACTCTTAAGAGCAGCTGCAGCACTGCCTTGATCCCTTCCTGGGACATGGGGGACTGAGAACCCCAATATCATGGCTTTCCACCTGACTGCTCAGCTGTGACCATGGTGCTAGTGATTCCTGCGCTGTCACTGCTCCGGTGAGCATCCTCTATGAAGCCAAAGGATGGCGGGACAAGTGGGAGTCTGATGTCAGGCTAAAGGCAATGGTATCGCCGCACAGGTGAGCTGCGCGCGCAGAGGTGTGCGAGGGCTTGCTGCAAAGGCTTGTGGCAGAGGGCGAGTGGTTCGCGTCTGGGCTGGCGTCTGCTTGCGGCCCTGGGAGCACAGGGAGAGCCTAGCCCCTGCCACGTACAGAGCCTGTGTTGTGTCCTGGTACCTGTGTGAGAGCAGGCAGAGGACTCTTCCGTCTCTGAGTCATCTGCTGTTTTATTTAACCTTAAAAGATGTTGGTCTGAGGCTGTTATTAACCACATAGTCTAAAAATCCATTGCATGATGCTCACTTTTGATAGCATATACAAAGCAAGTCTGTATTTTACACTCTTCCTTGGCTTTCCTGATGCTGAGGAGATGTAAGAAAGCTTTTCTCTGCAGCCCCGAGCCTGGTTTGTGTGCTGTGCTGCTGGCCTGGCACCAGCATGCTGCTGTCCCACGAGCCACAGGCGATTGTGCTGCTGAAGCATGGTCTGAATGGTGAGATTAGGGCCCTTAGACACAAAATGTGTCTCTTCAGCACTTTTCTGCCATTCAGCTATAGAGCAGCTCTTGAGAGGCTGTAAATAACGCAGGAGAGATCCTGCGGGATGATTTTGTAAGAGGAATCAGAAGTGAGATTACTCTGTGACATTAGGAATGAAAACACCTCTTAACTCTTTAGTGAGCAGTAGAGTTAATAGTTGTGTAAAACATGCATAAATTGTCTGAGTGTTAGATGGCACTGCCCTTGGGAGGTTGACTAGGTTATTTTTTTGGTATTTATGGCTGCACATCTTTAAGACACAAATGCTCAGCTGATCCTTCTTCCTTTTTGGCTGACTGCGTGCCTTCTGGAGTTGAGCATCCTCCTGTGATGTGTAAATGATGAGTGACTTCGGATGATCAAAGAGTACTGGCTTGATAGACATATTTCAGCTTCCTATTTGATACCCAGGCAGCATTTCATATCAGGCCTCACATCCAAACGTATCTCTTTCAGAGTACGCATTTACTAGATTAATTCTCTTCAGGCAACCAGTTAAATGGGAGCCATTCCTTCTTCTGGCCCTGCTTCTGCCAGACTTGCGATGGCAAGTACCTTCGCTTCTGTGAGTAACTGCAGGCACCCCCGGGGTCCCCCGGGACGTGATTCAGATGTGCAAATTTTGTTCCAAGCAGGAGTGGGGGATTAGGATCAAGTTACTGGGAAAAGCGTTAGTCCTGCGTTGCGGTAGCATGAACAGAGCAAAATCCAAATCTCCTGCCATGCGGAAAATAGGATGGGGTAAACGCCTCGCGAATTGTCCATCCCATCTCTGTGCGTGCAGTCCCTGTGTGATGGTGCGGTGCTGGGGGAGCAGCCACCTGCCCGGCAAAGGGCTTGTGCAGATGGAGGCCATGTGTTCAAGCAGGCTGGTGGCTGGCTGTCCCTTATGCCAGAGGAGCTGGTACCTGCAAATCCTTTGGTGGGATTGTCAGAGGAGTCTGGGGAAGGGCTTCGACTCAAACCTTTGCTCTCAATTGCAAATTCCAGGTGTGAATTGCAGCATTTTTGCTGTAGCTGGTTCTGAAACACACAGTAATTCACGTCACAGGGAGAAAGAAATTGTATTTTATTTTTCATTTTTAAAAAGGCAAACCAGCGTTTGCCCCTGCCACATCCTGGAGGAAGTTTCCGCAAAGAAAGCGTTCCCTGTGTGCAAACCCATATTAAAAAGGGAATTATAGGTGATTTGTATTTGGATCCAAAAGGCACTTTCTGCTGAGAGGGGAGTGATCTGTAGCAGCATTGTTCAGCTTCACTTTGCATTTGTTCCTGTCCACTGGAGTGTAACTGGGGTGGTTGGGAGCTGGCTCTGAGGTGTGGACGCAGTCTCTCTCATCAATGCTGCTGTGACTGTGAAGCACTCCAAAAGGTGATGGGCAAAAACCAAGCCAGAGGCAAGTGATGGTTAGAAACAGTGTCCTCAGTCCAGACAGATCTGTGTCCCTCTCAAAATGACAATATGGTGTGTGCTTTGGAAAACTGTGGCTTGACTTTTTTTGTCCCCTGGGAACCGGAGGGTTTTCCTCCACTCTCTCAAAGTGGGGGACAGAGCAGCGAGACTGATGCCAGCCAAAGCAGGCACTGCTTGCTGCAGAAATGTTGTGGTTATATGTCCGGTTGCTGTCATCCCACTGTTTAACCTTCCAAAGTGAGGAAAAATACTTCAGACCACTGAAAGCAGCAGTAAATGGCTAGCGTTGGCTCCAAAACATTATAGGAATTGCAGGGGCTTTGATCCCCCATCACTCCACCCCGTTCTACTTTCTGTTACTTAAGATTTACCAAACATTGCATCTATTCACATAAAAATTCACCTTTGTGTTGTTACATATAATCATTGAATAGTGATAATAACAATAAAACTCCTAGGAAATCTCCCTGTGGCAACAAGTAATTGACCCAAGAATTTTCACTACAAGGAATTTTTTTTAATAACCACACAGCACTAGAGATGCTCGTTCATTGGGGGATACACTGCTATTGTTCTCATCAGTCCTGATGCTTTGCCTTCACCCTTTGAGTTTTCTCAAAGGATTGAGATTATTTGGTTTCTTTGAAGAACAAAGGATAAAGAATTTTTTTTAGATGACTGGCTATTTTGATCTGCAAGGTCTGTGCACAGTGTGAGGGAACAAACATCACTAAATCATTAAGGGAAAAGGGAAGGGTATGCATAATGGAAAGGAGACACACAAAAGCCACTGAGTCCAGTGGTTAGAGGAAGGCGGTGGCAGCCAGTGCCTGGGTGTTGTTTTCAGCCCCGCCACTGATCCAACACAAGGTTTGCTGCCTTGCTTCTCTGGACCTTGGTTTCTCTTGTCTATAATTTGGCAGCATAACTCTTACAGTCAAAAGACTTTGTCAGGTTAAGTTAGTTATAATTTTCAATTCCTTGGGCCTTTAGAGAAATAACAGATGTTAAGTAGGGTGTCTTCTTTAACCAGCCCCAGCATCTGTCTTCAAATGCAGCCAATGTTTTGCTGCAAGATATAAGATGTCGTTAATATGTCTATGAAAATCCTACTAGGCTGGCTGACCTCCCTGTCTGTGGCTGGATGCAGCACCAAGGATGCCAACCTTGGGTAGCCAATGCAAGGCTGCAGTGAGCACCGGCGTGAGCGATGTTCACCTGGTCTCCACTGCTGTAGCAGTGCATGGTCCTCAGTGCGTTTCTTCTCCTGAAATCTTTTGTCTCCTTGGTGGCAGGGACTGAGATTTTGCAGCATGAGGGTCCATGCAGCAACCATTCAGATAATGGTCAAAGCATCTAATTTAGGAGGAGTCATCCCCAGGCTGGCTAAAGGTTAGTGTCATGTACGAGGCGTTGAAGGGGCTGTAAAGCAGACCCACGAGGCTCGAACAAGGACTGGCCAAACCAAGGTGCCTCCTTTGCCCCCTGGGCTGTCGTGCTTTCGAGCTTGCCTTGCTGTTTTCCAGCAAACAGCTCTGCAGAAAATCGAGATCCCTCTGTGAATCTGTATGTCACAGGATAACACACAAATGTACTTCCCATTCGAATGTGCCCTTTCCATTTTGGGAGATAAGAAACTATCACATGTTCTGAGGAAATAGGATTAGCCTGTAATTAAGCAAAAATCCTTCTATTTAGCATAACAATTTTTTTTTTAAATTGAAGAGTGACTATTACCTGTTAATTATGGGGTACACAATATACATAGAGCAATGTCTAATTTGTATATGAGTGTCTATTTTTAGTCTATTTGAAAAAAATTAAAAGTTAATAGTCATTCACCCAGATGCATAAGTAAAAGACATCTTCTAGACTTCCAGCTAAACAAACAGCATCCTGCTGAGCTGAGTCCATAGCTGCTCCTGCCAGCTGGAATACAGCAGATGATGCTGTAGCTGCCTGAAAAATACAGTGTCCATGCTCAGCTCTTCATGGCGGTGGTCACCTACAGGGTGAGCACATGAGGCTGTTGTAGACTGTCCTTGGGTTCAGCAAGGTCTGTACAAGGGTGTCATGGAGCTGGAGGCTATAAACTGTGGAGGACAGAAGAGTCCTGAACTTTGGGGAAGTTTTGGTCTGGATCCAAGCTCTGTAGCATGATCCTTGGCCAGGGCCTGGAGCTGTGCTGGGCTTGTCCTGGTTTTGTGAAAAAGCTGTAAAAACCTAGTGTAGTTTTGACAAAGTTTAGACTTGTACAAGTGAGTTTGGACTATGTTGTGGTTGAACTTTGCCCTTTCTTAGTGGATCTTGGGAAATGGTTTGCTTGAAGCTGTGGAGGGCAAGTGAACTTATTCTCCTCAAATTTTGATCCCCCTATTACCCATCAGTTTTAGATTTAGTCCTGAACTCTGCAAACACTTAAGCACATGTTTTGCTTCACACACTTAACAGGAGTACTCACTTATATGCAGTTAAACATATGTACTGGTTTTCACAGGATCCAAGAGTCTGCCACAAATATTTCAGGTTCAACTTCTATTTCACATTCTTTGAACTGGAGCTGGTCTTGTTTCAGAAACAACCCGCTACCGTAATTAGGCACTTTGATGCGCTAATCCCCTTGCTGCCCTTTGGACATATTGACGTGAGCATGTCCCTAATCTTCAGCGGGGATTTTTTCCGGTGACTTCATGTTCCATAAGTCTCCTTGAGATGAATAAGTGCTCCTGACACATAAGATGGTAGTAGCTGTGGTGGTCATGGGGTTAACCAGAACAACTTCCGAAAACACATGAAAGGAGAAAGCAGCGTGTTTGCCAAAGTGCCACTGCCACGTATGAGATGTTTCCCAGCTTTAGCTGTCTGTCCTTGAAAAATGAACAGTGCCAGTGTGCTGCATCTCAATATATTGACTGCTAAAGTGCAGCATGGTAACGGGGCAGAGAGGGTAGTGGCTGCAGGAAGGCAGTACTTGATGACAAGTGATACCTGTGTTTTCAGGAATACGGAGTATTTTCCAAATTTCAGCAGTGCCATTTAGCTCACACCAGCCTGGTCTGAGCAGGTTGGCTTCAAGTCCGCTCTCGTGCGTGAGCTTTGGGTGCAGACTGCAGGGTATTGCCCTGCGTTTGGGAGGAGCGGGGCAGTTGCCCTTACTCCCTGTTGCAGGAGGCTGATGCTGCACCATGGCAGTGCTGGGCTCGGGGCCAGGATGTGCTGTGCCCCTGCCTGGGCTGCGCTCAGCAAGCAGCATGGTCCCTGTGCCATGGGTTCCTGGATGCAGAAAGGAAATACTAAAATCCACCTTGCAGAAAAGTGAGGCTTCCTCAATTAATAAACATGCTTGCAGGCTTGCCAGATGAAAGAAATGCAAAATACCTTGATAGCTTCTTTTATGATCATTAATAATGGTATAACTTACCTGAAAGGCACAGTGCGTGTCCCCAGCGAGTTTTGATCTCTTGTCACGCCTGGGTATGTGGGATGGGTAAGGCTCTGTCTCTTTGGGGAGTTGTTAGATGAGAAAACAGGCGGCAGATATTTCTCCACCCTGTGCTTCGCTCTATTCCCAACACTGCTTCACTCCCAAGGATCAATATCTGAACGGAGAAATTATATTATTAAGCTAGATATTGTAATCATACATAAAATAGAGTCCACTTCCACCCCCGCCTTGGCACACATTAGCATGCCCTGGTGGAGTGGTGTTTCTTTTGAAAAGATTAAGAGCATCAGCCATGCAAAATATGTGGGGCATAGGACTGGGACAGTCCTTCTGCAGAGCATGTCTGACTACTTTGTGTGGATTGTTCCTTCTCAATTTGCATTACAGAAAAACAATCTTTTATTTATTTAAGTTGGAAATCCCTTTGCATCTGAACTTCAAGTGTGCAGCAAACACACTTTGATCATTTTAATGCAGAAGTCACTGATTTACAATAAATATTGTGTTTTCTTTTCATACTTCTTTTTGTTCTTTGAGGAGATTAGAGCAAAGGAAGGAAAATAGTTCTGACCTCGTTAGAATTGCCTGGTGAAAGAATTGTGCAGAATGAGGAAGATACTGTCCCAAACTAAGGACAGAAATTACAGCATCGATCTATTGGTCATTAATTCCTGTTGTGTGGCTTATTAGGACCGGGAGGAGAAGTGACTCTACTCACAGTGCCTTTGAATGTGATTTGAGGCAGTCTAGTTCTTTGCTGTAAAGCATCAGGAGGAAACTATGCATCCTGGTTGAGCCTCCATCCCTAGAGGTATTTAAAGAACGGATAGATGTGGTGCTCGAGGACACTATAGTGATGGACTTGGCAGTGATAGGTTAACGGTTGGACTCGATGATCTTAAGGGTCTTTTCCAACCTTAACGATTCTATGATTCTATGATCCTGAGATGCATCGTAGCTTTGGGGGGGAGGTCGAGGTAGCAGAGGAAGAGTCCAGCCCTCCTCCTTGCAGAGGGAGGGGGTGCGTGCATGGGGCACGCTCAATGACTTGCCCTTGAGGGGTACCAGACTTGTGGGTACCTGACAGTCCCATGACAGCCAAAACCCATGAAAATGTACAACACTAAGATATCAAAACACCTTGGTGAGAGCTTTGACATGGATCCTCCTAAGCGTTTCCATGGAGCTATGTTAGGAGCATCTGCCTCCTGCTGCCCTCTTCCTGCTGTGGGTGAGTGCATGGGCAAGAAAAGCCTTGAGCATCAGCGGCTGGAATGGTCGCTGTGTGGCTGTGCGAGAGGAGCTCTCGTCTCCTGGGCTCCTGGCTACAAGAAGGGTTAGGACTGGCACCTAAAAGCAGGCTTTATAAATGCATCAGCTGCTCAAACCTTGTTCCTCAGAGCCAGGGTGACATGTGGGGTGATAGTTCCCTGTTGTGGACCCCGTACTCGTTGGGTTGGCTCTGACAGGGGTGTTTCAGGAGATCAGTGCAGCACTGTGGGCATTCCTGCTTTCTCTTTCCCGCAGTTGTCATGTGGTACTAATTGTATAGATTTTTGCTGTGCACCAGGGGCTGAACTTGCACTGCCAGGCTGCGATAGGGACCTGGATTAAGCCCAAAAGGGGAAGGCCAAAATGGGCAGTGAAGTGTTAGAAAAGCAGCAGTTTTTCTGGGATCTGGGACACAGTCCCATCTCCAGGTTAGAAATACTTTCTAGTGAATGAATTTGGTGGTGTTTGTGTGAGATCAGTGAATGGAGTTTGGGATTGAGTCAGTCAGCAGCGGATCCACCGTGATCTGTTAAAGCCGGTTCTTGGTGACGGGCAGTTTACTGGTGCATCGTGGCGGGTTGTGCTCCTGCACGAGGAGGAGGAACCCACCGGCAGCACAGCCTCCTCGCTGCTGCCCAAGGAAGCTTTAATGTGGATTTGCAGAACTCTCCCTTTTGGGGGTAGAAATAATACAAAGTGGATACTTAAGAATAAACACACAAAAAAACCCCAAACCAAACCCAAGAAAACCAAACAAAACCAGGACACAAAAAACCAAAACCCAAACCAAGAAAGCACCCCCACCAAAAAAAAAAAAAACCAAAGCCTATTCAGACCACCTCGAACAAATGCAGCTTTCTTCTGGAGTAATCCAGTGTAAAGGGAAGGGCTCAGCTCCCTTTATGCACCCGCTGCACTGACACTGATCCGAGCTGACTTGGGTCTTTGTGGCTATCCCAATGGCAGGAGCAGCATGTCCAGCTTACAGGTGTGAATTCCAGCTCTGTCCCCTTTTAAAGGGGGATTTTCATGCTGGGCAGGCTTGGATGGAAAACAGTTAAACAAAAAGAACAGTTTACTTTGCCCAGAGCCTGCTCCTGCTTCCCCTTCTGTCCTTTGCTGCTCTTTTTATTTCCTTAATCAACGTGGGTTCCTTTTTGCTTCATTCAATGCTTTTTCCTCCCTTTTCATCCTGGAGCAAATCTATGAAATTGTATTCCTGGTTCATGTTTCTAAAGAAAAGGCCATAAGGAAAGTCGGGTTCCTTGAGCTTTACTCAGGTTTGTAACTGGAACCAGCAAGAGCAGTAGGTGTATTGGTTGCACCAGGTAGATTGGTTACTTCAGGGGTTATTAAAGGGTTATTTTGTACTTGGTCAGAAGCTCCCAGCTATTTAAGCTGTTGTGTGTATTAAGTTTGCAGTCCTGAGCATCAGGAACAGATGCAGTGGAGAAGGATGGGTTTACTTTTCACAGGGAGGGCTGTGAGTAAAGAAACCTGAGAGGCATCTTTGTGTTCTCCCAAATCAGGCTTTCCTCTGGTGCAGCCGAGCTCAGAATCCAGCCTGTCATCTTCCCTTTGCTCCACGATATGCTATACAGGATTGTAACCAGAACAGTTTTGCCTAAAAGTGATCCACTCTCAATTACATGCTACTGTGTTACTTCAGATAGAAAGAGACCAGAGATGCATCCCTTTATCCTGAGCATCTTAGACAAACAAAGCAGGGGGGTTAGTGGTAGTGTAAACACATTTAAATTACCCTCTTTGGAAAACCCTGATCACTCATTATGGTCAAATTCAGCTGGATGGAGCCAGAGTGACACTTTAAGGTTTTTTGTCTGCTGGGAAAACGCATGTTGGAGAGCTATGAACAAATACGCAGTCACCGTGCCGTCTTGTGTGGAGAAGGTTTTTCCTGTTGAAGAAATCCTGGACTGGTCGACAGTTGTCCTGCTCCATCCTGGTGCTCACCAGGGCCTTCTGATGTGCCTCAAGGTTTGACTCTCCCTGTTTACACCAGGATGAAGCTTTGCACAAAATTGTTATCAGTACTGCAGCTCACAGGATGCTTTTTCGACTGAAGGCAAATCTGGGGAGGGATAAAGCTGCGGAGACAGTTTGTGACCCCATGTTGTACTCCAATGCATCCCCTCCTTCAACCTCAGCAGGTGGGACAGACCAAGAAGGGCATCCTGGGGACACATTCCCAGCCCTTTCCCACTGCTTTCCATCTCTGTGGAGAGACTGGCATTGTGATAGGCCCATACACTAATGGGTCCTGTCCAGGGCACATCTAACCCTGCCGGCTAGCCTGATGGTTGTGACCCTGCAGGTGTCCCAGGGCATGTGGACGGTGCAGGACACCTCACTCCTATCCAGTAAACCTGGGCTGAGGAGCTGAAGTACCAGAGAGGCTGTGGGGAAAATCAGTCCCACCTACTTTGGTGGAAAAGCAGTCACTCCTGGATGCTGCTTTAGCCTCTCCATCCTGAAAGTGCATCTGACCTCATTCCCCCGCTGCAAAGTGGTGGGTGCTGCACAGGGGGCAGGTTTCCCTGCAGGTAGCCCTCCTTATCCACGCCTCGTTTCATCTGCCAGCTGGGAAGATGCTGGGCTTCACATCATCCCAAGCTAGGGATAGAAATCACAGCATCTTGGGGAGAAGCCTGCCTTTGTTAGTGCCACACAGGGAGGGTCCTGAAGCCCAAGTGAAGAGACTGGCACGAAGCGGTGCATGCCCCAGCCATTGCAGCGCAAGCGGGAGCATTGGAGGGGCTTGTGGAGGACAGGGCTCCATCACTCACCCTGTGTCTCTGCGTGGCTCCGCTGCTCTCTGCATGGGAAACAAAGACCCAGGTCTCCTTTCTCTGCAGCGCTGGCTCAGATGTTTTAAAAAGAAGACTAGTTTTCACTTAAGCCTCATTTCCTGTCAATTTAATGGGATTTGATCATGCAATTCCCTTGATACACAACTTGCAGTGAGCAAGTTTTCCTGGGAAAAATTTCCAGACCTTGGTGGTGTTACAGTAGGTCTGAATTCCTCCTTTCCTGTAAGAGGGATAGCAAGGCTGTTTCCATGGACAGCACCAGCACATCCTGAGAAAACTCCATCAAAGCCCAGACAACATTTTCCAGTTATTATCCAGTGATTGACTGAGTTTAGGTTTCCCATTGACAATAAAACAGTGGGTAAAAGGAAGCTATTAACAGCTTACAACTGCATCTAGTTCCTTCTGAGTAAAGCTTTTTGCTTTATTTTGAGACTTGGAAGATGAACTGTACAGTATATTGTTTGAAAATGCATCCTCTGTTTTGGAAAATCTCCATATATTTTGTTTCCATGTTATCTGCATGGTTGTAATTAGAAAATGATGTGCCTGCTACATGACCTCCTCATAAAGAACATATTTAAAGTGAGACAATAACATTCAATTCCCTTTCTAAACCATCAAAAAGAAAATGGTTTTCAAGGCATTTCTTCCTCCTTCCCAATTCCCTCCCTTCAGCCACTTGGGTGGTCTCATTTGACAAGTTTTACAATAGAGGATTTTTTTTTTCATGGACAAACATGTAAGTACAGGAGAAAATCAGGAACTGGGAAACAAATGCTTCCCCCCTGCCCCTTCCCCTAGAAAAACTCAGAGAGGCTCAATATCAGCAGATTCTTCCATGGCTCCTGGCAAAGGCTGGGCAAGGGGGAGACGTTCTTGCAAAGGGAAATCTGCTCAGCCCCCCTTCTTTGCTGCTTACCTGTGTTACTGCTACAAAACTTCATAGTCCATGCCCATAGGAGGGAGGAACATGCCCGGGCCCGAGGAAAGCTGGGGACAGTGATGGGGACTCTGTACTGCTGCAGGCTTCCCAGACTGAGGTCGGGTCACCTGCACAAGAGGCAGGAGGAGATCTGCATGCAGCAGGACCTCAGCTTGTCCTTGCTCGGAGCAAGGTGAAATGCATGGGGATGGTCACTGACGGGATGACCAGAGACGGCATTTTTGTTAGTAAAATTGCATTGCAGGGGCAAGTTGGACCACTGTATGTCTAAATGCTTCTCAGAGGGAATAAGGAGCAGATTTGGAGATGATACTGAAATTAAACAGAAGGAGGTAGCAGAGCTTCTGTGAGGGGCTCATTGGAGCAGTGCTGGAAAGGTGAGAAAATGCTATTTTGTGTATGTTAAGGATGCAGAAGATGAGGTGGGATAAATAGGTCGATAGTGCCTGTTTTTTGTCAGTGAAAATCCTCTGGTCCACAAAATCACCTGTTTCTCCAGGTGTTTACTGTGCACTCTCTGCACAGCTGGTGGAGAGCTGAGAACAGGGCACGGCTTCCCCCGACCATGCCATCATGCCTACCGCACACGATGGTGTGTTCCCTGCTCAGTGAAATGCTGCTTTAAGTCGTCTAGCCCCCTCTCCATAGATCCATCTGGCTTTGTAGCACCCTCAGACCCCAGGGAAACATGGCTGCAGATGCAGTCCGGGAGCAGCTGTGGCTCTTACGGTTGCGCTGGTTCAGTGCCGTTGGCTTTGGCTTTGGTGCTGCAATTCCAGGCCGTGTCTGCACCATGCAAGGCACAGCTCACTGGCTCTTCAATGTGCACTTGAGCAGCTTGCTGGTTTTATTGCACATTTCCCTTTGCATGTGGGTTGACTGTGGGAGAGGAGCACTTAGGAGACCTAGAGAGAAAGACAGAGGGAGAAGGGATAGCAAAGCTGGGTCTGATACATTATAGAGATACAGATGCACCAAGAGTCAAGGGAAAAAATGGTGCTTATATAGAATAAAATAAAATGGATCCACCAGTAGAAAATACAAATCCTATCCATCACTGAAATACAGCTAGATTCCTCCAGTTTGGAGGAGAGCAAAATGAGTATCGCTTCTGAACGCTGCTCCAGGAGAATAATGTTCCTGTAATTACCTACAATGCATCATATCTTAGAAAATGCCTATCAGAGCATTAACAGAAAAATAGTTGGAAGTTCCCAGCATTTAACCGTGCTACTTTAGGCTCCAAGCCCTGAGAACAAATAGTGTGCTATGAGCTCACTTTTGTCGGTCAGCAAAAATATCATGAGCGTGATTATCACTTCCACTGCTGCCCTTTTAAATCACTTTGCCAACCTAAAGAGGCTTTAATATAAATGAGAGTTTACATTCATGACAATGAGCATCAAAACTGGAATGTATTTGCAGCCTCTGCCTCTCCTTTCTGCCTGTTCAGCTCAGCCATCTACTGTGAGGCTGCCAGGCCACGATGCATGCAGAGGACAGCATCTCTGTACCTCAGGCTGCCATTCTCTTTGGGTGCAGTACAGCATTTAACTGCTTATTTTTTTAATGATCTCTTTGTTAATCAGCTTGTGTGTTTTTGCAGAAGAGGCCCCACAAGCAGAAACCAGACAGAGCAGGTCTTACAAGCCTGGCTTTGTGCCTTGGGAATTTTCCACGTTGCAATGCCAAGAGGGCACAGGTGCAAAGCAAGTGAGCAGGGGAAATGTCTGCGTTGATGACAGTTCAGTGGCTGCAATGTGCTCCCACCTAATGTGTGTCTGTGCACCTGGTAGATGTTAGAGGGTGGATGTGAGCAAGTCTTTCAAACAGGTGAGCAGCAGTGTTACCTAAAAGCCCATAAAATAATAATTTAAAAAAAAAAATCACGAAGCTATAAAATGTATTAAGCACCTTCCCACTCAGATTCTGGAGAGGGGGAGCTGTGCGAAGCTGCACACTGTGAGAGGCAGAGCTGTCACTGGGTGCCTCTCTTTAAAGCTCAGATAAACTATATATGCGTTTCTTTGATTAAACCTACCTAGCAGTAAGAGCATGGTAGTAGAGCCAGAGCTAAGAGCTCTCTGCAGTCCTCAGACCAGCCTTGCAAACTGCAAAATAACATTTGCCCTGGCATTGCTGTGCGTCCCCCAGCACCCTGGGCAGTACAGGAGCAAAGGATGGGCAATGGCTCACAGGGGAGACGCGGTGCATCGCTGAGCTCGTGGCTGTTGGGGCTCCTGGGGGCATGGTGTTGCACTGAGCCCCCCGGAGATGGGTGAATGCAACAGAGCGTTTCCCAGCCTACATCTCCTCCTATTTCTGAAGTGACTTCTCTGTGTTTTCTTCCCTTTGCTGCCCTTCTGCAAATACTACTGTCGTAGCCCTGTTTCCAGGAGTGACTCAGTAAATGGATCATTTGGAACAAGGTCTGGAGGAGAATCACGTCCAGCTACAGACACTGAAAGCCTGGGACTGAGTCACTCGCTCAGTAGGAACATGTCTCCAGACTGAAGTGCCCAGTCACACTTACCTACATGACATGAATTTCAAATACAATACACTAGTTATGTCAAACCTCTTCTGTAGTTAGTCATACCTTAGTAGCTGGGGAAACAGATCAAATACCGTTATAAAAACATGGAAATTAAAAAAAAAAAGTGCCAGGTTCTTTTACAGCTTTGTGTACTCTATGTCTGTCTATCTGGGCTTACAATCTTTGACACTGAAATGACAGCAGGGATATTGTGAATATTTAAAGCCTAAGCTAGCATCAGCATTTTCATTTAGGTTATCGCTTCATGTTGTCTCTGGCACGTTAGCTTCACTGCAAATGAGGTTTGAGATCCCCATCTGGTCCTGGTGGACAAAAGCTTTCTTAGAGAAAGGAACCATAGCCCCAGCGGCAGCTTCAAAGCTATTGGAGTCGCATACGAAGATAGGAAAGCAGGTCTCAATCTATTGGATTTTATATCTCATAAAATAGAAATTGGACCATAATTTTCATGTCCCTAAGCCATTCTACTGCGTCCAGCCACTCAAAGCATCATTTCTTCTTTCTCTAGCTTTTTTTCCCCTCATTGCTTATAAAGCAATGGGATGAAGTCTACCAACTGGGCATCAAATGTGTGTTGAAATTCTGGGTCCGTGTTGGAGCACCTCCCCTCAGGCAGGTCTCAGGGTCCATGCATGACCATGGAGTATGGACTGTTTGAAGGTCCATAGCTTTACTTGGGTGCCCAAAAGGGGGACAGGGGATCCTGTTCACTGGCAATGGGGCAAAAAACACCTGTCCTTCTCCATGAAGGATTTGGATGAGGACTGCTCTGTGCCTGTGGGGCAGGAGCAGCACAGGATTTTCCCTCCCTGGTTTGCATACCCCAGGTCATTTCAGTGTGCCAGATGCTCAGGCAGAAGCTGGGCATCTGGAAGACTGTGTTAACCATAAAATGCTGTGAAACATAGGAAGAGGCAAATGATGGAGATATCCCCTTCCCATAGTGGTCCTTGTACCAGTGCTGATTGCATGGACTGGTTCAGACAGTCTGCCTCAGAGATGCATAACCACTAGAGTCATTCCATTATATTTACAGCCAGATTTTGCTCCGTATAAATCCCTGGCATAGCCTGTGTTAACGGGGCATCTGTTTGATTTTTCAGTACCTGGGGCAGGGGAAGCCGTGACACAGGGTATGGCACCTGGATGCAAAGGAGGTTCCAAGGTGAAGGCACCATGAAGTCGCACTGCCTCCCTCTCAGCCTACTTGAGACTTTAAATGCCGATCTTTTTATATTGTATAAGAATATAATCTGTCCTATATCTATGGCAGATTTAATAATAGTTTTCCTCTCAGCCATTTTCAAGGTTTTTCCTGCAAAAGGTGAGCTCTTGATGATCCTCCTGGATAAAAAGCACTGCGCAGAGGTGCACTGGTGGAGAATACACACCCTAACAGCCCTGTTTGCTTAGGATACTGTCATTCTTTTTATGGTCTTCTATGGAATTAAACCTATGGGGTGGTTTTATTTACATGGAGGACAGACTTTGAGTGACAGATCAAATGACCAGAATTTAGTGTGATTTAGGAAAATTAGTTAATTTGGCTAGAGAAATCAAGGATCCCCACGGAGTTTGCAGGGTGCAACTTGCTTCAGATGGTTCATAAATAATGGGATGTGTTGCTAGGATTGCTAAATTAAATGGATTTTGCTTTTGCAACCCACTGTTGCAGTTTTACTTTTTCCCTTTCCGTCTGGGAGATATTTAGTTGCTTCTCAGTTTTATGTTTTCCTTCTGATTTACTTTTTTAAAAAAATTTTATTGTTTTCAACAATTGTAACAGCAGGATTTGCATTTGCAGTCTGTTTCAGGGGACAGAAAAAATCAGATGTTAAATAGCAAAAATATCAAGTGAATATTAGCAAAAGATATGTGTTGGGGAGCCTGGCTGAACCGAAAGCATCTCCGCAGGTGGCTGGGCCAGGCATGTGCATCTGCATGCAGGTGGCGGCGGGGAGATAAGCAAGCAAAGGAGCATGAAGCTGCAAGACGTGTGTACGGGGCAGTTCTATGCCACAACGTTCTGTCTTTCACAGTTGCCCTTAGGCACAGTTAAGCTTCTATATCAGGATGTCTTGGCGTATCTCCCAAAGCCATGATGTTCCTTAGTGACTCTTTATATTTGTTCTTTGTCTGACATTGCACAACAGATCAGGATTCCTTGATCTTGCCTTGTTTGGATTCTTTCATGAATTGTATCCATGTGTCCAAGGCACCAAGCCCTTTCACATAATTGGGCAATACTTGCATTAAGATGAACACTTTTTTCCTAAATGAGGGTGGGTCATTATTCCTTCCAGTCCCACAAGTGTGGAAGTACAGGACTTCGGATCCAGACACAAGGCTGCAAGTCTGGGACATAGGGCTACAGGATAACATTTGTTCCTTGTGTCTTTCCCTGGAAGCAGCTGTTTTTCCCTTTTGAGCAGGACATTGACTATGCCTGAGAGCCATTTAGAAATTGCAGGGAGTGCAGGATTCAGTAGCCTGCCTATTAAGTGGGGTTTCTTGCCAAAACGCATTACTGCTAAGAGCTCTGCACTTGCAGTCAATTCTCACGTAAGGTTAAAGGCAGTAGATTTAACATCTCAATCCAAGCCAGTTTGGGCCTGGGCACATATGGAACAGCTCCTGTTGTCATGGATAATGTCGCAGCTGCCACCAGGTGATATACGTGAGCTAACAGCCCCTCTTGTGCGAGACAGAGGAGGAATGGTGGCTAAAGCTGCATGGGGAAGGCTCTTTCCATCCTTTCTGATGTGTGTGATTCACTAGCCGGCTTTGTCCAACTAGAATTATCACTGAAACCTCATTCCCCTAAAACTCTGATTTCATGACTGTTCCCAGAGGTGGTATCTCAAGAGGTTAGAAATTAAGGCTGGCATCAGCTGGGACATAATTGTCATTTATGTGTTTGTGCTGCTGTATGCACACACGTGTATGAGACTGATCTACAACATGTCATAAGATGGCTGGGGTTTCATATGGCTTGCTGAGAGAACGGTGCTTTTATTCTCATTCACAGTTTTCATCCTTTCTCCTGCTGTATGTCTGATTTATCAGAGTGTCTTAACATGTGCTTCTTCCCCCCTTTCTCTTCCTGTCTCTCTTGCTGATATTCATAAGCAAATCTCTACTGTTTCATGGGAAGTGAAAGATAAGAAAGAGCAAGGTTCTTGTATGTGCTGTGCAATGGAGATGATGACTGAAATGGCTTTTTAATGATTGCTCTCTGCATGCCCAGGCAGTGACTCTGATTTCTTAGTAATTCCAACTATAGCAACGTACACTAATAGCATAGTCTGCAGCATCACTTTTTCTAGAATCAGCCTAAAACCAGGTGTTGTTGTCACTGAGCCATTGATACAACAGCAGGATCAGGCCCTTGGTTAGTTTATAACAGTAGCTATTGGCATGGATTTCCAAACACGGTTTTTGATTGCTTAGATTTGGGGCCCTGGTTTCCACAGAGGTTACTCAAAACTTACTGAAAATGTTAGGTGTCTGACATTTGCATGATCAAAAATTGAGACATTTAAAACCAACAGTTGTGTTTGACAATGGCAGTCATTGAATAAGTGATTACTTTGTCTATGAGAGTATTGAGGCAGGAAGATGCCAGAATTTTGGGTGCAGATGTTGTGCAGGGTAGGCACATGCAGGAGAACCATGGGTTTTGTCTGTCTTCAGTAGTCTCCTTGCAATAACTTTTTTATATTCATAACAACTGCCTCCTGTTTCTTCTCTACCAGGGAAGCACTATCAGAGCTAACTAACACTAATTGGAGAGGGGGAGGCGAGGGGAAAGGGCATAAAACCCAGGAAGAAGGAGGGGGGAGCACGTAGATCCCAGATACTAAGTTTAATACTGTCAAACTTGGATGGAAATAATACTCTTGCAGACCACAGAAACATGCCTTTTACTGTGGGAGTGCAGAGCAAAAAAGAGGAGAGATACGATAAGGCTGGCAAAGTCAATGCAGTTGGTGCAACGAACCCTGGGACGTTTCACTAGACGGGCTGCCTTACAGAAGTTTCCTTCTGTGGGAAAAATCAACGACTGGAATGGGCCGATCTTTTTTGCCACAGCAAACCTATACTTAAGTGTGATTAAAATGCTTTCGGCAAAGGAAATACCCTGTAGTTTATGCCAAACGTGGGGACATCCTTTCTCCCTCTGATTGATGTTATGGTGGTTTATGTGGCATACTATATTCTGAACCAGACCCAAGTCAATTAGGCACCATTTCAAAGTATTTTCTCATGCAGCCCAAGGTTTTGCTCGTGCCAACAAAATCCGAAACTCAGGGAAATGATAGCAGAAATGAATTCTGTGAACGAGCACAGCCAGGCCATCGGGTTAGCAGGCAGCAAGCTCTGCAGGATTCCCTGCTTCAAGGATCAAGCTGCCTTTTTCAAGTTGTGAGATTTAATGGCCCTTTTGCTGAGATCAAGTGTAGTATTGGTTTAATATCAGATATGAGCTCTATCAAGAAAGTATATCCTACCTTTGCAGAGGGACAAGGCGATCTAACTATAAAATGATCAGATCCTTATAGTTCTTTCCTACCCCTAGACCAAGTGGGATTTCTGCCCCAGAAGACACCATCTAAAACACCTTTACACTCAGCCTTTGACTATTTGAAGCTTTCAGACAATTACAGTGTGGGAAAGGACAGTCCTTACAAATCTTCGCCCTTTCAGTCCCGAAATATCATTCCTTGTGATGGAAGAGAGTAATAACATGTGAGAACACCATCACAAGCCAGCCAGCAAAGGAAATAACAGAGTGACCTTATAAAATCAGTGCTGAAAAAAACCACCCAATTATAGGGTTAAATGCCACTGAAGTAATGATTCTCCTGGTTTATCTCACTCAAGATACACTGCATTTTAAACCCAGCCACCGGGGACATGTGAAATGGTGCTTAAGCCATCAGTGGAAGGTTCCTTCATATAACAGACATATTTCCATGTATTCCAAAACAGCCCCGGAGTCTGGGCAGGCAACGAGTGAGCTTAATGCCTTCTTTTGTAGTAGGAGATCTTTGAAACTCTTATTTGATCGTTTCCCCAGATTAGGATGATTCTGCGCTGCTTTGGAGAAATGTGTTCCCCCTGCCCACCAACCACCTATCCCAAAGTGATAAGGCATCAGTAAACACTCTCTGAAACTCTGTACAGAACCTCCTCTGTACACTGCTTTGAAGCAGAGCTGCATGAAGACCTCTGTACCGGCTGAAAATATCTTGCAAACTGATAAAGAAGTGCAGGTACAGCTAAAATCCACTGTGTAATAAGGATTAGCAAGCCTAAGGAGGTTTGTTGGGATTGAAGATTGAGTTGAAATGTATGAGGCTTGGATTCGACCAGAATTAAACTGAACTTGGATTTCATCAGATGCTGCACAGCCCCCCTCCTGTCCTGTTCCTCCTCACCCCACTCCATGTTTAAAGTAAATGCTCAGAGCTCATAATTTTAAAAGGAGCAGTTTAATTTTCCCACCGGTCCAGGTTCTCGTTAAATATGCCGCACTTCAGTACAATTCTCGACTTTCCCAACCAGCCCTCATCTCTCTGCATCTGTCTACCTGTGTGCTGGTCTGTATTGATCTCAGATATGTGGGCAATTGCTCCGCCGAATACAGCCTGAAAGAACCCCATTTGATCCGATGATGATACTATAGCATATATTCTGACTAATTGTATCCATGGAAATCAAGTGCACTTTAACTAATGAAAAAAAAGATAGCGTGGTCAAAGCTTATTTGAAGAAATGACATGTTTTAAAACCTGACATGACTTAAAACAGAATCATATAAGTTCCTTTGCTAAAACACTTTCAGGATATATTAGGTATAACAATAGTTTTCTACATGAAAATGGCTTTGAAATCTTAAAAGAAAAGTATTTTAAAAGAAAAGAATTTTTGCGGTGCATTAAATTGGACGTGAATATGACAGATTTCAAAGACTGTCAAAATAACGAATTTACATCATAAATGCACAGGCTCCCTTTTTAAAGGCCTCTTCAACAACTCAGGAAGGCGTTTAATGGTGAGCAAGTTCAAAGTGTCATGGACTCCCACTGGTATAAAAAGGAGGCAATACCCACTATACTCTCTGTGTTTCAGATAATGTATCTGTCTCTTTTCAAGTTAATAAACTGCACTCCTGTCAAATTGCAGATAAATGAAAGCGACCAAGACATTGTTTTCCCCACATATTGCTAAGAAAGATATCTCCCAATATTTCTAAACGACCAGTATGCTAAAAAGAACTTGAAATGAATCCACCCTGCAGTTATTTTACAGCATCAAAGACAATGAAATTTCCACAGAGGCACTTTCTGAAGTTTTAAATGCTTTATTTCTGATAGCTGCTCATTAAGAAGCTTCGAAAGCTTTTTATTGTTTCAAAGGCAGTCATCTAAATTTTTAATCATTCACTAGTGCTATATGGTCATGATGTTACTCTCTAGCTTTAAAAACGCTTTTTTATTTTCTAAACAGTAATGTCAACATAATGTTTCCCTGAATAATTGTTAGGTATGGCCTTACTCAAAGAGCAACTGTGAGAAGGAGAAAAAGAAAGAGAAAGAGGATTTTTCCAGCTCCCTTTTGCAAGGGAGAGAAATGAGACTCTTCAGGAAATTAAAATCCAGGACCAACGGTTTACAGAGCTGGCCACTGAGTTAAAACGCTGGTCTTCTGGGATGGTTTCAGCTCAGTTTTTTATAGCAGGGGAAGTTTGTGGTGGGTATTTTTTAAGCTAACAATGATGGTCTGTGGGCTGATTCTTGCTCTGTGACACATGAGTGTCATTAGGGATTAAAGAGGATTTAGGGAAATTTCCTGTCCCTGCCCCTCGGAGCTGCCTCCTACCCCACCCGCCGTGAGCACGGGAGCAGCGGGGCCAGGTCCCGCTCGGCAGGGGACAGTGCAAGAGGTGGCATCCCCATCCCCAGCGAGCGAGCTGGCTGCCCGCCGTTAGCAGTGTGCACCAGCCACGAGCGCACGCCGAGTCCCTGTGAAGGAGCAGCAAAGCGGACGGGAGGCTGGCGTGCTGTGCCCGCCGCCGGCCAGCCTGCCCTGCCTTGGCAGAGCTAATCCTGGCCTTGCATCTGGTTTCGCTTTGCTCCTCGCTCCAGCACCCATTAAAGACAGGATTTCTTTCTCGCTGCCTGGAACTGTGGATTCTCACACGCTAGACATAGGGATGAGATTGCAGTTTATTTACTCTACAAGCTTGTATTAAATTTCTCCCTCTAGAAACCACAATCCAGCCTCTCTCCTCTTCAGGGACTGAGTTTTCCATTCTCAGGATCTAAGCGTTGGACTGAACCCATGTTCCAGCTCAAGCCTTTTCCCTTTCTTGTGCCTATATTAAAGTAGGTTCAGTTCACTGATAAGGGAGCAGCAAGGAGATATGGGGGCAGATCTAGGCTGCCTCCGCTTAGCAAGCAAGTGGATCCCTCTGAATGCAGGCACTTGGCATTTCCACCTTCTACTTTTCACTTAGGATAATGCAAAAGGAAGAAAAATACTGAGCTGCAGGAACAGCCCGTGCGTGGTACAGTGTTTGGACATCACCTGCAAGAGATTTCAAGAGAGGAGGATAACAACTGGCTCTTGCTAATATAATGCTTTGACCTCCTCTCTTGGTACTTGTGATCTGAGACTCTCAAAGGAATTATAAATATTAATACAATAATCTTCTACTGTCTGTTGTAGCTGTTACCCCTTGCACAGCTGAGGTGACCGAAGCATGGGTTGGGTGAGCTTTCCTTGCAATCCAATGGGACGGGGCACCCACTTTAACCAGCACCTCTTGTTTTGTCCCCTGGGTGATGGAGATGTAATCCAAGTCTTCAAAAGATAACTTTTTTCATGCCGAACTTGTAACTGTTGAATAGATCTCATTAGCTTTATGTGTTGTATGCAAGTTTATGCCTGCCATAGATGTATGCTGATACTTTTGTCTGTCCCTCCTCAGCCTCCGTTTGGGTGGTTTTGAGCACACTGAACATGGCTTTTCCTTGTGGCCGTGCCAAGACTTCCTTCCCCTCTCTGCCTGGGACCCAGAGTGTCTGTCAACGGATCTCATCGCTAGAAAAAAGCAATTTGCCTGAGTGCAGAAGTTTTGAAATGCAAATAGTTTCAAAGGCACATTGGCTAACGTAGAGCCAGGAGAGATGAGCGTGCTCACTGCCCCTGGGCTGGCTCTGGCCCTTGGAGGCACAGCGAGAAGAATTGTGCTGGTTACAATTAACTAGTGATATCATGGGACCACTAAAATAAAATGAAGTGGTTGCTCCACTTGTACCAAAGGCCTGGGAAAAGACAAGTTGCCAGCCGTTCCTGTTGGGAGCAGAGCGAGAGCTGGCCAGCTGTCGAGCCCATGGGTGCCAGTGCCAGGTTTGCCTTGTGCTCTGCGGCACAGCCCATGCTGCAGCAAATGCTCTTGGCCTCGTCGTGCCGTGCCAGGATCCCAGACAGCATGGGCTTTTCATTTAGTGTCTGCATTAAGGCTGTGTCCTGGGATCTCCATTTGTTTTCTTGGCCAGCCAGAGCCCAGATTACTTTTCCTCATCTGCTTTAGGTTTTGTTCTGCTTGGTGTAGTCACTGCTGTAATTCCAGCACACCCCTGAGCTGTGCATCTGCCCAGCCTGGGGCTCCTCCTGATGGACCTGGGCAAGCTGCCACCAACACTTAGTGCTAGTTCTTTCCCCTTCTCCAACAAACCTTTGGAGCAGCCCTGCCTCTCTTTGGGCAGCTTTGTGGACCTTTGTTGCGGTTATACTTTGCTCTGAGGAGTCAAAATGTTCTTGATTCTGGTACTGGAAAAATCAAAAGTGAACTGGGAATAGAAGTGATGTCCTTGGCTGGTATTTGATGAGGCTTACTGTGCTTCCCAACCACCCTGGAAGTCATCAGTATGTCGGGCAGATCCTTGCAGTGATCAAGCCCATGGGATAAGCCATGATCTTGCCAAAATAGGCAAGTCATGAATACTGAAGCTGCAGTTAATGTTACATATACTTAGAAGTCCTGATGAAAACCAAAGATAACATGACAGTTACTGTAAGAAATGCTTGTTAGAGAAGTAGACTATATCCTGTGTGGACTGTCTAGCACTCATCTGTCTGCAGCTGTGGTGTGCACTGGTGTGAAGGACCTGATCTCAGAGCTGGTGGGCTCTGCAGAGCCTGTCTCACCGCAGAAATGGCTGCAGAGGCCGAGTTGGGCAGGTACTGCAGTTTCGTCCCTTCGCACTGGGGAGCTGCTGCTTATGTTGGCTCCCACTGTGTTGAATACCAGTGGTGCCTTGGGAAGCCTCTACATCATCTTTCCAAGTCTTACGTTTGCAGAACACACTTTTCCTGTAATGATAAAAGACTAATTACAACTACCCAGAATCTTGTCTGAAAATAATTCCCATCCTGTGTCTAGGATGACCAAGGAAAACAAATGGGATTAATAAATAATAAAATTTGCAGAACATCTATTTTGCCAGAGACAAAACAGATTCAGATCTGTATGTGCTATGTTTGGAGCTAAGTTTAGAACCTGGGATTTTGGACAGACTTCTAAATATTGACATGCAGTGTCTCAGGCCCTTCTCACAGATTGCAAACATCCTGTGTTCTTGGCTATTTTCATGTCGGGATCCATGCGCTGTTACCTTTTCAGGGAGAATTTAACTCTGGTCCTTTATGCAGAAAGAGCCAAGGACAAGGGAAAAATTGGAAGCTGATAGCTTCATATGCTACCAGATCATTTGGCCTGTCTTTGAAGCCTAATAGGAGGGGATGGAGTAAGATACAGCTCTTGCATCTGTGAAATTCTTTCACGCTGGCAACCTCCCTACAAAGTCATAACTAACGGGGATCTTCCAATTCAAGATGTAAGTACTGTGATAGGCATTGGCTTTCCCAGACTCTGTAGGTCCCTGCACATGGAGGGTGATCCCAGTACAGCCTCCTGGGGCCAGGGCTGGATTTAAAGCCACTGCTCAGAGCAGTGCATTGGATGCAAACAAGTGTGGCAGCAGCAGAGCTAAAAGCACCGCATTTCCATTTGTTTTTCCTGGCCCAGTGCATGCTTAGTGTTGCAGGGTGAGGAAGCGGTCCCCCCAGTCCCCATCCACCACACTGCCTCTGGCACAGTCTGATGCTTTGCTCCCAGCCAGGTGTCGGGGAGCTGTTTCCATATGGCACAGCAAGTCACAGCGAAGTGCCTTTGTGTTTAGTGTGCAGGCTTTCTGAGCCCGCATCTTTTGCCCCTTGTAGTAAGTGTGTCTGCCTTGACTTCAGCTGAACAACTCTTGAGCTAGGCCAGTGTGAGAGCAGATCCAGCCCTTGCTCGCATCGAAGATGGAAATGCAAATGCCTGCGTACAGGCTGCTCCCCGTGCCATTTGGTCTCCGAATACTCTGCATGCTCTATTTCTGTGTTGTAATTACCACTCTGGTTCCTAACAGCCATAAAACTGTCCTCAGGAGGGCGTGATGGATGGTGTTGTGTTGTTAGAGTGGCCTTTTCTGGGGAGTGTTGCTAACTTGCTGGCATGTTCCTTGAGGTGATCCTCTGCTGCTCCGTTGCTTCAGAGTGAGCCACAATTCCCCACTGCTTTCACTTCCCAGTCGAACTGGTTGCTCCGAGGCTGCAGCTGATGTTTTTGATGCTGATGTATAAAGAAAAGAAGCTAAACTTTTTCCTTGAAGCAGAGGCAATGTAGCTCCAGATGGTCAGTTATAGAGAATACCACCTCTATTTATTATTCCAAACTATTTGCACGTGTCTTTGTACCTTATTTCTTCTCTCTGGTTATTCGGAAAGTGTTAAACTTCATTGTTCCATTGATGTTGGCAAATTAGCTCTGTCATATGGTATCGTTTCTCTTTCCTCTTGAATGACTTAGATGATTGACTAACAAAATACTTAAAATACTTGATGCGAAATTTGCTTTTGGGTAACATTCAAGGGTTTAAACTTCAGGCTTCATTACTGGAGAGCCTGCCTGCTAGTAAACTCTGAGCATTCCTGCAACCAGCCAACCAACGCCAACCCAAAGCACCTTGTGTGCTATCACACTTTCCTATTTGCAAATTCAGAAAAAGGCTTGCAGTGTGTTTCCAGCATGACTTACTCATCTCTACAGTGTAGTTGTGGAAGGTGGGATCCGTCTCATTTAACTTAGACGGAACCTGACTTTTAAGCAGCTGAAACTAGACATCTTGGTTCTCTCTGCAATGAACAGACAGAGATAGTGCCCCAAAGGAAGAGCACTTCAGTCTTTAGATTGATGTCCAAGGGAGGTTTGAGGAGGTGCCCTGTGGTGGGGTCCACTTTCCACTGATTATAGGAGTTGCCTATATGACTGGCTGGGACCGTACACCTGACTTGCATGTGGCAATGTGGATCCTAGCTGCAGGCACGCATTTTTAAAGCTATTTATGTGCCTAAACAATCAGAAGACGCCTTGCAGGATTTACAGAAAGGTTCTTTGGTTCCACTGAAATAAATGGGATTTAGTTTAGATAAGGCAGACACTTGGGAAATCTGATGTTTCACATATTCGTCTAAACACTTCAGAAGAATGTGTGCCTGAATGTTCTCTCAAAGTAAGGTCAGATTTGGCTGACAGACATTTAATACATTTGATCTTAACGTGACCCTCAGGAAATAACAAACTTTTATTTCAAAATAAGTGCTTTATTCCGAAGAATTGAAAATAGAGCCTTTTGCACTGCTGCTTTTGAGTGATGCGTTCCTTCCCACCAAGGTCTCAACTACAGCATCCTGCC
This sequence comes from Nipponia nippon, assembly GCF_047370975.1. Classification (NCBI taxonomy): domain Eukaryota; kingdom Metazoa; phylum Chordata; class Aves; order Pelecaniformes; family Threskiornithidae; genus Nipponia; species Nipponia nippon. Next base: position 7,815,052 of record NW_028262330.1, read on the forward strand.
TCGCGCTGAAAGGTACCTTCCCTTGATAGTAAGGGGGAAGGCAGCATGATCTGAGTCCAGTTTTTCCTTGGGATGTTCAGGGCTAGAATAACTCTCCTATTCCCTGTATAGACACTATATGTTTCTCTTCCTAAAACACTAGGGAAAGACACTACTAGCCTTGACTTCCAGCTTTCATCATGTCCCTTGGCTACTAAGCCTTGTTTCAGAAAGGAGGCAACTTCTTGCTAGCTCATAAAAAGTCCAAAACAACAACAAGAAAAAAAAACCCAAACAAAACCCCTTGTGTGCTCAGGTCCAGATGTGCCTTCTTGAGTTGTAATTTGTGGCTGTCTGATCACTTCAGAGTTGTAGCACTGATTTCCTCACTCCTCCTGAACTCCTGCCATCTCTCCCCAGGCCTGGAGAGGGGCCGCTCTGCTCACTGCACTTCTGGGCTGCTCTCAGAAATGCTGTTCCTTTCTTGAAAGCCAGAGGGGGAATAAATCACCAGCATCCTGACAAACCTGCAGGAAATTCAGACACGGTAGAGCCAAACACAGTGGCTAAATGCAGCTCCTCTCCTCCGTTCATGGTTTTTGTGTCCATACTTATGCTTGTGAAAGCTGTGCTACATCAGCAGGTGTGTGTGTTTGGATCCAGCTACATGCCTTTTGCAAGATGGCAACTAGTCACATCTGGTTCCCCTTGGTTATACTGCTGAGAAATCACCTTGTTCTCATTTTGAAGTAGCGAAGATGACAGAAGGTCCCTTTATTCACAGTAATCAATTCTAGTTGGAGGGTCCTTTAAACTTGCAGACAAAAGAATAGCAAGATCCAGTAAGCTGGAGCTACCAAAGGTCAAAGCAGAAATAAGTCAAGAAGCCTTTGTAGAGAGCATAATTAATTATCACAACATCCTTTTCAGATGTATGGTAGATTTTCTATCACTTAAAGCCTTAAATAATGACTGAATATTTCTCAAAGTTGGATTCAAGACAATCAACAAGTTACTGGGCAAAGTACAAGAATTGTTACAAGAAATTCATAGCAAAACACAGCACAGGTTACCTGTACTTCAGCTTTTATTAATCATCACTGCCTGCCTGTTGGATCCCACTACTAATGAGTCAAACTTCGTGTCTCACCTGGCACCCAAGGGCTGATGTTTCCCCGTCTGTGAGGAGGCTCACAGCTTGCTGGTATCAGTGCAGGAGCACACAGACCATGTGTGACAAATTTGCTTCAGGTTTCCAGCCCTGCCTGTCTGAGGCTTTCGCTTTACCTCCCAAGAGGTCAAGCCTTTCTCCCCAGAACCCTTTTCCCAGCTCAAAACTTCATCTCAAGAGACAGCATCGCATCCTAACTACACGTCGCAGCAGAACAAAGAGCTGCTCATTCCCACAGTGGGATGCAGCCATCAAACTAGAAGATGGAGCTGATGTTGTGGTAGTTTATTGGATTTGTGCATGACTTGGGCTGAAGTACCTCCAGAGTTCCTGCATTTGGCCAAGCATTTCTGTAGGGAAAGTTACTTTAAGCTAAAGTTCAAAGTTCTGGGGTACTGGTGGTCCAGACCTGATCTTCTGTGTAGACAGTCTTGAGTCCAGTTTAGCTCTTTGAAGGTCACCCAGACCCCTGAGCTACCACTTATCTGTTAAATAGACACCTCTGAGGGTCTCAAGTGGGCTGATAGGAAATACTAGACCAAGTGGCTTAAAAAAGAAATGAAACCTTTGGATTCTTCCTTGGTGCATTCCAAGCAGAGCGTGGGGTGGCCTGATGATTGAGACTGAAGGGAAAAGAGGCAAAGTGGGGATGAGAGTGGGGTGGAGAAGCATGTTGTTGTGCCTAGTCAGTGGCTGAGCCCAAATTAGAAACGTCACTTGGGCCAGCTGCCATATTGAGCTCCCTCTGGAGAACCACAGGCTATGGCTTTTTTCTTTTCCTTGCTTCTTAGAAAAAAAAAAAAAATTTAAAAAAAAGTAATGCTGGAACATCCTCACTGGAAAACCAGATGCAGCATCTTGGAGCCGTTTTTTCTCTGGTAAATAAATTTCAAGATGGAATCAAACTAAACAAAGCTGCTAACTAACCCAGCCCTGCTGCTGAAGTGTTTTGTTGGGTTTTCAAACATCTTTGTGATGATTCTGTTCTTTCCCTGTTCTCCCAGTGCCATGTCGAAACATTACATGACTTGAAAGCCAAAAAGTCATGGAAGGGGGTAGGGGGAGGAGGAGAATACAAAGCAAGCTGTACAGACGGCTGTCAGGGGGGGTGAGGAATTTTTTTTTTTTCAATAAGCCCCAGTAACCACATGAAAGCTCTTTAAAAAATAACAAAACCATCTTCTCCATAGCAGTTCTAGTAGCACAGGTAGTAAAGGCTGGTATTCATTACCTGATTGAGCTTATTGTTGCAGGTGGAAGCTAGTCAGAAGCTAAAGTGCTTGGGTGGCCAGTTGCACCGGTTTCCATAAAGCTAATGGGACACCTTGTCAACCTCAGCCTCCTCCCCGGAGACACAGAGCAGGTTTCTGGAAGACATTGCACTGAGAAATATCCCAAAGGAGCCTGGCCTGGCTTTCTGGAGCCACCTGGATCCAAATATGTGCAGACGTGCATGTCTGTCTGTAAACCAAACCTGCTGGAAGAAGAAACACTCGTGTGACACAAACAACCGCCTTTCAGAAGCCGGCACGGTGGGTGCTCCAATTAACAGTGCCATGACGATCGCTGTTGCTCATGAGTTCATTACAAAAGACAGACAGACATCTGCAGGGGTCTTAAAATAATGACTCCTTTTATCTGGTGATTGGCAGAGGTGGGGTGACAAGGATGTGCTGCTTAGCATAAACTGACTTTTTCTTCTCTTTTTTGGATACCAACAGAAAACATAATGCGGGCAGTTGAAAACAGCAGCTTGGTGGAGGATGACAGGGCTGCAGCAATCCTTTGCTTCACTCGCCCCACATTAGCATGGTCTTCCCAAAGTGCTCACCATTAAGCTCGAGCAGCAAGTAAGCCTTCTGGTCTCCACCTCTCCAGAAAGCTACCGGTGCTTTCCAAGGACACACTTTCCCTGCAGCACCGACGTGTCCTCCGCAGCCCTGAGTGCTGGCTGCATGGATCGGGCCCTGGGCTTACCCGAGTGCATCCTACTTCATGCCAAGCTGTTTCGGGCTCTGTTGTCGGGTCCTTCGCCATCACTTGCAGCTGCCTGAAGGCCAAGGCATTGCTCAAACTGTGAAATAATGGCAGAAGAACCCTTTGAATTTGTCCTCTCTTCCCAGGACTGTAAAGCTCTGCCGTTTCCTAAAAGCAAAGCAACTTTGCATCACTTTCGTCCTTTTTAGTCTCACTGACTGAAACTCTCAAAGGAGATAACAGTTTCAGGGCTGCTCCTGTCCAAATCAATTGCTGAGATGTCCATATGGGAAAGACGTGCCAGTTCAGGTTTCTTGTGAGCCTTCTGAGAGTCCCAAGGTTTTAGTCTAATTTATTTTTCTTAAACTAGGCCCAGCAACAGAAAATAAGAAGAGGTTATTAGCTATTTTATAATTATACTCTGACCTTTTACAGTACTTTTCAGTTAGAGACTTCAAAGCCATTTGCAAAATTTCACGAGCTAAGTCTCAGTGTAAAAAAAGTGCCACCTTATTTTTCAGGTCAGAAAAGTAAAGTGTTTTCCCAAAATATATGAGGAGCTGAGCTGGGATTAGACCCCAGACCCCCAGCTCACAATCCCTTGCTTTAACTGCTAGCTCAGCCTTTGCTCATTCTGGCATGGGAAAAGCAATTGGGAATAAGAAGTTATTACTGGGGCAGGTAGTCTATAGGGGATAGAGTTACAGTTTTTACAATAATATATTATTTAGGACTGGGCTGTGACTTGAGATGGACTCAAGCTGCAAATTCAGAGGCACTGCTAGGATTGAATCCTGAAAACCCCAGAGCTGAGAAACATTTGAGTTTGAGGTTTGGGTTCTATTACTGTGGATTTCCAGAGATGTCCATTGCAGAGGTCTACAGCACATCTTCTGCAGCACTTATCTCTTGCTCTCAATACTTCACTTTGCCATGCAGGAGAGGAGATGGGAAGGTTTTCTGTGCCATGCCATTTTGATTCCTTCCTTCTTATTGACCAACTCCAGTAAAATTATTTACGGAACTAATAGAAGGGGCAAGACTTTCCTGCTAAAATGTTTTTCTTTTCTGCCTTCTATTGCGTAGCTGCATATTTGGAATGTGTGTCAAAATAGAAAAAAGGGATGCTGATTTGTTTTATTTGGTATTTCACTTGTGGATTGCTGGCTATTTTCAAACTGAACTTAAACAGAAGACCACAAGAGCTTAAATCTGATTAAAAGGATGCAGGAGAACATGAAATGTTGCTCTCCAGAAGCTATCAGACTCTCTGTTAATCTGTGCTGACACCTTTTGAGCATCAGGGTTAAGAGACAATAAAGAACATGGGGCAAATGGGATCAAGACAAAAAAGTGAATTAGTGAATTAATGAAGAAAGATCTTGAGAAAAATGTCTTTGATACCTAAAAATAGCCAATAGTGTGTATTAGTCTAAAAGCGTATTTTCAATGCAGGGATAAGCACACGCAGCAGGGAAGAAAATACAAGAGAGGCTGTAGTAGAAAGTGTAGAGGGTGAATTTAACTGACAATAGATCACTAGAGTCTGTGGTATTGCATTTAGAAGGTTAAAAGGCTAAACATCTTTGTATTTAATGGAAGATGCTCCTAGAATTCTCAAAAGGAAAAGATGGAGAGAAAATCTGCTGCCTGAGAACTTGAAAGAGATGCGCTTTTGAGCCCGGAGTCTGGAAAGCTGCAAATCTATTCAATGGGGAGACCCAACAGATCCATTTCTTCTCTTCAGCACTGCAGGGAACAGCCTCAGTCCTGGGGCATTTGCCATCGCTGAGACCATTCCCAGGTGTTCTACTCGCCCTGTGCTCAGGCTGCATGACCTGCCCCATGGCCAGGTCGCTCCAGGATTAACTCATCTGCAGCTTACGTCGAGAGGAAGAGTTTTCAGGGCCTTTCAACCTTATTTGTAAACAAATGCTCTTCTTGACCAACAGATGAGGAGGAACCTCAACCAAGAAAGCTTTGCTTTGCCAACAGCATGTCAGGCATGGCACTGCGGTCTGTCTTTGGTTTCATAGTGAAATATTTTATACCACTCTGCTGAACATTGCTCTTGGGTATTAATCAGACTGGAGCTTACAGGGCCAGGACCAAACTGCATGATTATAATTCAGAAAACTACTGTAATTTGCTAATCGTTGTCTTTGCTAGAATTTTACCACACAGTATTTGAATCACAAAGTCACCCTTTTTTTGTAGGGAAGGCATACTCTGTAGGTAACCTGCCCTCTCTAAAAACCAATAAATGATGTTCTTGGAGAATAAAGATCTAAGAATGCTCTATAGAAAGGAATAACAGGAACAAAGCTGTGCCATACATTAAAATCGGCAAAACTGCTTCAGGCAATCCAATTGCATTTTTTTATTAGTATTGTGTTGTGATGCTAAACAGAAAATGACAACTGTGAATAAGATAAAGGTCTTCATTGTGCATGAAAAATTTAAATTGTTACTTTAAGGAAAGATTTTTTTTTTAAACACCATAAAACATTTATGATAACATTTTACAAAATTAGGAAGGGGAGAATTGGCTTGAAGTCTTCTAAATCCATTAAATTTGCATGCTGTTGTTCAAAGCAATGGTTAAAAAAGCAAGAAAAGGAAAAGGTCTAGAAGGCATGAATATATATATTTGAATATATATTTGACAGCTTTATCTGAAAATGAGAAACCTGGTACTTGAACTAGTTTAAGGCTGAATAAAAGTTTTGTCTGTGGGTTAGGCTGAGAATTTCTGAACAATTAATGACTGAGGTGGAGCATGAACTTTCCACACTACGCATGGTTTTATCAGAAAATTTGGAAATAACTGCCCATGGGAGCGCTGGGAGCAGAGCACGGAGGAGCTGGGGTGCAGGGAAAACCATACCTCTGCCGAGCCCACGCAGTGAATGTCACAGCTCCCGCTGTGCTGGGGGGGACAGGTCCCTGATCAGGGAACCCAGGTGTGCCGGCCCCGTCCTCCTCACTGGCTGCCGGGAGAAGCCCTCCCTGCCACTCTGAAGGCAATCAACTCCCACACCGCCCACCCGACAATGATAGCAATTTGTTCCTTTTTTAAGAAAAATTAATTGTGGCACAGGAGTAGATGCGAGGACTTCAAACGAACAAGTGGCTCCGACTGGAAAAGTTGGCACTTGGAAAACAAACACGAGCAGCAGCAACATCATTGCGTGTCATGCTGAACTCGGAGAGAGACTTTTGAAATCCCGACTCTGCACGCTCTGGTCGGTGGAGCGGCGGGAAACCCGCTCGTTGCATTTTGCTGGTTAGTAATTACATTTTTCATATTTTATTTATTTCCTCAAAAGAAACAAGTAATTATTACACAATCCTTTCCCCATACCACTTTGGAAGATTTATCAATTATAATCTAGGAGAACGGCCCCACGTTAGACTTCAAATGCGTCTCATTAAAGATATTTTTTAGTAAGAGTGGTGGAAAAACAAAGAACTGCTGTGCTGTTGTCTTTTACTTCGCTTTAATGTTGGGTTCAGAAGTAATGATGTTGGGAACAATCATTCTTCAAGCCTCTGTTTCCTTGTGTTTACTCATTAAACACGAGAACCAGGTGCTCTCACGGGGAAATGCTCATTCTAACATTGGCTTTAGAAATCAAAAGTCTCTTCACTTTCGCTAACAAGCACGGCTTCACAGGGAAGGGACCGGGGAAAAAAGCAAGCAGGACCTGCTTTAAAAATGAAATATTAGTACCCAACCCTGCAATATTAGCTCATAGAAGCTGTCCTGATTTTAGAGAGGTATTGGTGGGAGGTGTATGATTACGCTGCCTAATGTTTGGTCTCAGTGTTCAGAGCTCCCCGCATTGCTCCTGGTGAGAGACGGACTCCTTTAGGAGCAGCTTAGAGCAGCAAAGGTCAGCTCCTGCTCTCATCCTCCTCCGGAGGTACCTGTCCTTCTCCACTGATGAGCTGGGGTAACCAGCTCCCTTGCTTGTGCAGAGTGCGTATTGCCATGGAAGATATTTCAAGCTCTGTGATACCTCGGGAGCAGTTCGGTGACCTAAGCGTAGGCATCTCATGCCACTTTGGACTCCTTGGGGCACGCAGTAGCCCTGTGCAGGGGCTGGTGGGTACACCACCAGCCAATGGGAGACTTGTGTCTTTTGATGGAGCATACGAAGGTCAAGGAGGTGCCCCAGGACACCTAAAACCTCCATCTACGTACTTGTGTTTAAGCATGTCTCCGCCCCAGATGTGACATGCTGCCCAGATGTGATGGGATCGCATTAGGGCTTGAAAGATAGAAGACCTCTTGCTTGTGGGGGAAGTTCACTCAGTTTTCTTGAATTTTCTGTAGGCAGAAATTAGGAGCCCAGAGTACAGGTCCACTCGGTGAAGCTGCCTTGACTCTGAAAGCTGCTCTGTCATCTGTGCCCAGAATAGTCACAATTTGATACCGGTATTTGCTGTGAATGACCTTTGCCTCCCACGGCAATGAGGGAACAGGAAAACTCAGGATGGAGATCTCAAGCTGATTTTCTTCCATGAGTTGTTCATGTGGGGCACACTTGGTTTTGACAACTATAGGGAAACAGAGCTTATCTGTTGTATGGATGTCATCACCAAGGCTGGGAGGGAGGAAAATGTTCTCCCTTTGGATGGACACACAGAAAGTGGAATGAACGCATATGTGCAGGAGGCAAAGAGGGCTGCCATGTAATGACCTTTTTGTGTAGAAAAGCCCTTGGGTATTTTGGTGGAACATTGAAAACTTTCCTATTCCCACAAACTGGTTGAAATTTTCAACAAAAAAGTAAATTCTTCTTTTGTTGTGGAGTAGAAAACTTCCATTTCTGCAGGAAATGCTTTTCTGCAAGATTTCAACCAATCCTAATTTTAGCACCACTTTGGTGAAGCTAGGGCTGGACCTTTATTTGTGCTGATTTAAACCAGTGCCTACCCCCGGCGGCAAGTGACAGGAGTGGCAAAGGCAGCGTGTGCTCAGGGCACCAGCCAGTCTGTTCAGGTGCCGACCTCCATTAATAATTATTCAAATTGTGAAATGGGCCTGAATGGGGTTTGCTGTGGCGCCTTGCTGGAGGGCTTCTCCCATTCCTGGCCCCGGCTGCTGCACAGCTCCGCTCGCCAAGCCCCCGTGCCTTTGATGCAGAACCTGAAGATCTGTGTTAAAAGCTGTGAATGCTGCTCTCCTGCTTCTAGCCCACCTTCCCAGAGCCAGTCGCTTAAACTTTTTACTTGTCCTGCAGGAAAGCCTGTTAGTGGGAAGATATCAAGGGGAATCTGTGTAGATCTGATTGGCAAGCTGTGTTCTTAGTTCTTGGTGCTTTTTTGAGCCGTCGTCTTTTCCCCAGCAGTGCCTTTTAATTCTGGTTTTATAGCTGACCTTGTTACTGTTGTTAGTACAGTTTTTTCCTTTCCCTTTTTTTTGGCGTAGCACTTCTGTAAATGTTTTTGTTCTTTGTTCTAGTTCACTGTCCCTTTGAGGTTCCCTCTGATGTCTAGTCAGTGGCGTGTTTTTGATAAATTCTTCCCTAGCTGGTGCATCTTCTCTCCAGGTATCAAAAATCAGGGCAATGGTTATTGAAGGGACGCTCATTAGAGTGATATATGATTTCAGTGCTGCTGCCGCCACTAAGGAGTGGGTGCCTCCAAGTCAACAAATGGGCCAGCATTTAAACAAAGAAGCAGGAGACCTGCCCTTTCAGACCCGCCGGGTAAAACCTCAGCCGAGAGCTGGGCCTTTGTGCGCGGGGCTTTGATTGCCACACGTGTGATGGGGAAAGCAGCGTGCTCTGCAAACTACCTGTCAGCCGCATCCCACCGGCAGCCCAGTCCCATACTTACCGTCAAGGGGCAAGAGTGGTCTCCTGCATGGTGTCACGCAGCAGAACTGTGCTTGGAGGTTCAAGGTGAATAATTGAAAAATGGGAAGCAGGGTAAAACGAGCTGTGTTTTGTACCTCTTTACTGCTTACAATGTCTTCTTGTAGTGTGCATGAAGGGGGCTGCGAGACGGACACAGGACTGCCCAACAGGGCTAGAAAGTTCCTAAAATCCTGCTGGCACAACAGCCGTGTTCTGGCCTTGGCCTCCGGGCTGCTCCATGGGAAGCTGAGCTGGCTCTCGCCCCCTCAACGGGTATGCTGATCTGAACTATGTCCTTGGCTTCAAGCTCAGCCCAACCAAAAAAATCTGTTCTGAGGCAGAACCCAAGTCACACGCAGTTCAAAGCAGTTTCTTTATGTGTTAAGGGTTCAGTGTAAAGCTCTGCTTTTCTATCCACCTGTCCCCAGGCACTAAGAGATCACCCACTGCACAAGGTATTTCTGAACTTCACATAAAATTTGTTGTATCTTCTTGAAGTCCTCTATGGACAGAGAGTAGAGCAGGGAGGACCACCAGCTCCAGGTTCTTTGTACCAGCCAAATGGAGAACTGGAGAATCTGGGGATCCTCATAAAAGGGAAACCAGCAGACCCACCTCTCTACTTTCCCAGCGTAGACCTTTTGTCTTGGATTATTCAGGAACCTTTCTTGTGTTATGCATGGTAAATAGGCTTTCCTTGAGTCTCTCTTATGTCAGAGGTTTAACAACGCAAAGGGCTTTGTTCTGGTTACAAGCATTGCAAAGAACATCTCTGAGGTTTGTTTACACCAAAGGGTAATGGCATAATAATCCTCAGTGCATCATGCAAGGGCTTGCAACAGGAAAGGTAACGTCTAATGACCTTCATTTCTTAAATGCCTTCCAAACTCCTCCTCAGACACTAGAGGGTGAAGCTTTGCAATTCCACTGAAAAGTAAGTAACAGAGGGAAAATGAGCCACTGAAAGGTCAAAGACAGTGTCTGAGCCAGGAGCCTTGGCTCCTTTGATTATGTCAGCACTGCTGTATATTCTAAGAACCTTTAGGAAATTAAAGAAACTGTGAGCTGAACAAAGCTGAAGTTAAAAACAAGATTGAGTGGCCTCTGGTGATGCCTTTTGTACTTCTGAAATATTGCAAGATGCTGCTCCCTGACCAGGCCCCATTGGCAGTGCTGGGGATCCAGCAGAAATTCTGCTGGAGTCCAACGTGACACAGATTCCCAGGACCATCAGCAAAGCAACTCAAACAAGGTAGCCTTAAAATAAATTCAACCTTAAATTCTCTTCATGGTTTCACTTTAGGAATTAAACTAGCTGCCAAGTGCAAACACTGGAAGTAGATCCCTTAATTTAACATTAACTTTTGCTTGTTGCAACTTGATAGGCATACTCCAAATGCACCACTACTTTGTTCTAACTCTCATTCACTCATCCACACCTGCCTAAACTGCTGGTGACTTTCTCAGTTGGATGCACATATACACATCCCGGTGTTGAGCTGTGTCAGCAAACACTGCGCCTTGTTGCTCTAAAAAGATTGCAAAATGCTCGGTTGGTGCCAATGAGCAAGCTTCATGCAGCCAAAAATGAAATGCAAATAGGAGGTTTGGCCCATTGCTGGTGAGACTCTTCAAAGCAGGACTCCCCTTCCTGTGATGTGAAGACTTTGAGATGGAACCCCCCCAAGCAAGAACAGCTCTCAGAAGGAATGCCAGCACCTGGTAAAATCAAAGCTTTGAAGATGGGCCTCCCCATTGATAGAAGTCTTTGCATAAGTAGTCTCCTATCTCCTCTGATGCCTTTCCAGTGTCAGCAAACTGGAAGCTACAAAATCAGGAGAGGGGTGGGATCCTTCTGATGCACCCTCACTGGAACAGCAGGTCTTGGGTTTGCTGGAGGCTACTACCCAACCGCATGGATGGATCTGACTGACCTTTTTCTGTCTGACTAAGGGGTCTGGCAGGTGAATTCTAGCAAATCTTGCTGGGGTGGTTGGAGATGTTATCACACCTCTACTTCCCCTCCTATCTGTCCTACCCCCTACCCGCCACTCCCTTGCGGGGCTGGCAGAGCGGAGCTGTGCCGGCACACTAAGCACTCAAGGGAAAAGCCACTGGCTTTGCTGAGATGGGCGAGGAACGGAGGCTTTCTACCAGACTCTGCAGGGCTAAGTCTTTGATTCCCTGTGCTGTAGGAGCAGAAACCTCCCTCAGGGGCAGGGCGGGGAGATAATGGAGCAGTAAGAGCACTGAAAGCTTTTCCAGGTCTCACCTGCTGGAGCTCTAACGTGCGAAATTCTCCTTTTTGGATCTCCCTGAGGGAGATGATGGTGTGGCAAACGAGGGTAAAGACTACAGCTCTTCTTCACTGTATCATTGTGTTATCTTCCAGTGGAAGCATGATGCTTTCAACCACCTCCTCCTCTGACTTTCTCAAAAAGAGAATCAGTCACTTCATCCTCTTCCCAGAACCAGCCACTCCTCTTCTTCCTCAGGCTGTTCTTCACCAAAGCAATGCTTTCCCTGTACCAGGCAGGGTATCGGATGGCTCACAAATTATTTTATTATTATTTGATTGGGCACCCTTTTACTTCAATGTATGACGTGCTGAATTACAAGCAAAAATTATTTTCCAGTCTAAATTCTCTCTTTCTTATAGCGGAGCCTTAAAGCTCTCATTTTTCCTCACCCCTGAAAGATTCCCACTAACAGGGTGTACAAAACAGGAAGGAGTGAGGCTTCATCTCATTTTTCATCCTTTCCTCTAATCAAGTGGCACTCCCCGGCACCCTGCAATACCTGTCTTGGAGCCTGTTTTGGGGTGAAGGGTGTTGTCTGGCCAGGAAGAAAGGGTGTGGAAATAAAAAGAAAACCCCTCAGGGTGTCCCCAGGAAGAGGAACCGGGAGTGCAGTGGCTTGGGCACACGGGCCAGGAGAAAGGCATTGGCTAATGAAGTGTCCGTGCAAGTCATTTGGTGTACAGATAAAGGGCAGGAGGGGTCCGTGCATCACTTTCTGATTGCGTTCCTTAGGAGACCAATGCGGTCTGTGTTCCTGAGAGCATAGCTGATAAAAGATATGTTGCTCCTCTGCTTGTCTTTCTCCAAGTCCTTGAAGATCTAGTCTTCCTAGCCCTGCAGTACTTTGGGAAGGAAATGGATGTTTGCATCAAAATGCCCAGGAGAGGGCTCCTGTGGAGAAGGGGGTCCCTCTTGGGGCCTCTCATGTGGAGCATGGCTGCTCTTTGGTCTTCACAGAGGGACGCTCAGCCCCATGCTTGCTCAGCTGGATTATTTTGATAATTTCAAAATGTTTCACTTCTGAACACGAAATCCGCTGCTTATGTCCACCAGACCCCAAACTGGAACTCTCCGTTAAACATGAAACTGGAAGTATGTTAAAGCTGCATATTATGGTCTTAATGAATTATCTGTTTTAGAAGGGGAAAACAGTGAAGAATTGCTGGCGTAAGTGTGGAATAAGATTTTTCAAAGGAATTACCCCAGCCAAGGCCCAGGATAAAAGTATTTTCAATAATAGCATTAGACCAAGAAGAAACACAGCAAGAAATGCCAACTGCAGTCTCTAAATGCTTAAGCAACTTGAAATCTGAAGATGAAAAGGCACTGTACACTAACTATTTACTCTTATTAATGCTGAATGTACAGAAGTACATTTATATTTTATACCTTTTTGAACTGGGAAATATGTATAATTCCCACAAGAGTATAAAGTATTTTTGCACTGAAGGATTAGAGAGGTGCTGTTTAAGAGACAATTTAAGGTACTGCTCTAAAAGGGACTTCAACAGTAGGTCTGGCCGCTGCTCTTGTCCCTTCATTAGTGCCCAGAATTGGTGGATCACGTCTGCATTTTGCGAGCGAAGGTGATGAAGGTGAATGTGAGTAACCCTAGCAGATCTTAAGCAAATTGCTGGGTTATTTGAAGGTGGAGCTCTGCTCAAAAGTCAAGGGGCTGATAAATGTCTTTGACCACTTTCCAGCCTTTGTAGCGGTCTCCACTGCTGTGACCCACTGGACCTTGGCCATCTGCAGCCACAGCCTTTGTAAGGCGCTTCCGCTGCAGTGCATCTCCTCAAAACCAGGGAGTGGAAAGTGCTTGCTCTTGCTGAATGTTCCCGTTTGAACCCAACCCATCATCTCCTTAGATGCATTTCTCTGTTGGAAGGTTATTAAGAGTGACAAGCCTCTAGTAATGTAATCTATCATTTGAATAAAGGAACTGCTGTGTTCTGCAGGTGACTCCTTTGTGGTCACGCTCGGAGGAATAGCGTAAGGAATGATCGCACATGCCTTTAAACTTCATCGCGGCATACAAAGAAAGGGTAGAAAAGATAAATAAAAGCCAAACAGCATTATCTTACACCATCAAGTTAACAAGCTCTATCACATCAGCTGGAATGGCTGGCAAAGGGTATTGCCCTTTCTGAAATGAGACAGCCCCTGAGTCATTTTTATTTGCTTGAATATATCATTGGATCCAACCACTAGCCTAATAGGGCCAGAAATATTTTCTTGGGATGACACAATCCCATTTATCTGAAGACCTTCTGTCCGATGATTTGCCTGCTCTCCGGCAGGGCAGCTGAGGGGATGCCAGGCGGGCTCAACCCGTGTCCGCTCCTCCCAACCCGCGCTCCTGCGGGTTTGGCTGACTGTAGAGAGTGTTTATTTACCACAGACCCACCACTTCAAACATGCTCCGGCCACGGGCTCTGTGCTGGTGCGAGGGAGCACGGCTTCACCTCCTTCAGTCCGGGGCGCTGCCGCCGCCAGGGATGAGGGGCAGCGATTTCTAACCAGCAAGTATCGGTTTGAAGACTCCATTGTACCAACCCACCGTGGGGAGGGGAAGAGGAGCAGATAATGAGCTACTGCATGATCAACTGCAAGAAGAAGGTATAAAAGATATAGACCATTAGAAAAGAACAAGGCTTTAAATGCCATCTGAGATTTTAGCTGAAAAGGCCTTTATTAGGTTAAAAAAAAATCTACATTTAACAATATAGAGTACCCAGTCCTGTAGATTTCTACCGCAAACTCCTCTGAAGTAAACTACAAAGGATTGTGATGTTTCTTCTTTCAGACTTTTTTTTTATATGAACTTTTTTTTAAGGCACCGTATCCCAGTGAACTATCCTCCATTTCTTTTTCTTGCTGAAGCTGCAGATGTACATTATGCTAGTGTGAAAAAAAGCTAATTAAACTGCATAGACTCTGCAGGAGGCAGAGAAGGCCTGCAGTGCACGGGGGATGATTGATTTGGACTGTCACACAGCTCTGCTGGGTGTCATAACTTAGTGACAAATAAAGGATTACAGTGTCCCAGAGTAACTCTCTCCCTTTTATTGTTCACCAGACATCAAAGCACAAAAGCATATTAGCATTTTTAATAAGTAGTTAGGTCAGTCGTGGCTTACAGTTTGGAATTACTTTATGTAAAACTAAAAAATGAAAGAAAAACCAAACTTATTGGTAGATTAAAAATATAATACCCACAAGGCAGGAGTGATTTTTCCATTGCTTTCGATCGAGAGTGCGTTATTTGTCTAAAACATGCAGGGAATGTGTGTTCCCAGCCCATTGTCTGAAAGCTACATTTCTAGCTATAAAAATAATATTAAGAAGTTGATAACATTTTATCAAAAAAGCAATTATTGAACTTCCAGTGTTAGAGGCCTGCGTGGTGCATTATTTGTGCATTTTTCATGGGGAGCTTATTGTTTTCTGCTTACGATTAGCAGTATAAAATGATTTTTTTAAATCACCTTATCTCTAATGAACATGTATCCCTGGAAATAAAATTGTAAGTATTTTGTATTTTTAAGAAAGCATAATTGGAGGGTGTTTACTTTAAATAAACAGAACTTAAATATGAAAATGTGAACCAGGATGGAATAATGAAGCTGGTGTTCTTATCGGGATACAATTAGCTCAGCATAATTGCTAACATTTCCCTTTGAAGTGGGCAGAGTCCTTTTTGATGGCGTTGGTCTGCTCTGCAGAAGCAGACGAAATGGCACGACCGGGATAACGTCTGCGTGCAGGATGCCGGGCTGGTCCTCGGGCACTCAGTTGCGTCTCTGTGCATTCACACTCACAGCCTGTGCAGCCAGCGCCTGTGCAAACCCCCAACGGCAGCCAGAAAACATCCCATCCTAAATGGAGATGACCCAAGTGATGGCAGCACCGTGACTCCCAGCCATTGGAGGTCTGTCACCGTATTGCTGGTGGAGAGCCTGCTTCCAGGATTGCATGCTTTAGGTTATTTATAAATACCACACAGGGTTTGAGCTAAATCTTTATATATGAGGATCTTGGCTGGAAACACCGTTCTTTACGGTGGAGTTGATCAAAACCAGAGATGGAGGGAGGGGTGAGGTTGGATGGCCCCAAAGCTGCTCCTCCACCACTGCCCGACCCCGTGCCCACAGGCATCGGCGGCTGGTGTCAGTGAGCTCCGGATCTGGCCACAGCCAGATGGAGATTCCCTGTCTTCCCTGTGAAGAGGCTGCAATAAAGATGCAAACTCCACTCTCCTCAGCTCCCCTCTCAATTGCATAAAAGTCACCGAAACTTTGTCAATATGTGAGATGCAGTTGCTAAAATCAGTTTATTCACCCCAAAGCACCGGCACATCTTTTTGATCGCTAGTGTCACTGTTATCAGTTGTTATCGCAGCACTATCATTAATACGGAGCTATTATCTTTAATGCTGCTGTTTGGGAAATTAACCCTTTACTAACTGCCCTCTTTTATCTTAAGACTTACTTCCATCTCACTGCTACTGCACATTTCATTGCAAGTGTGATCCACCTCAAAGAGCATCAAGGATGTTTTTCATGACTGGAGCCACATTTTCTGAACCTACCCTGCAAGATAGGCAAGGAACTCAAAAGTTTCTTCTGCAATTTGTGTGAAAATGCCACATTTCAACGGGACACTTAACTGAGCTCATCTCGGATGTGCCTGTCATATCCCCTTCACTCTGCTTCCATCCCAGGCTGGCATGGTCACTGGTGAAAGCTGATGGTACCACCAGACTCCAACAATGGGACAACTGCGTCCTTCTGTGTGGATGGCAGCCTGTCCTGGGAGGGATATTCCATTACTCCCAGTTATCTCCTTCGATCTAAATTTCCAATTTTCTTGCCCCTTCCTTACTTCTTTGCAGCTGTACAGACTGCCTTCCTGCCCCACCAGGACCAACAGACTTCCCTCTGTCAAGGACAGCAGCTGCTGGGGTGGAAAAGTTGCATTAGGAAAGAATAATGTGTATTTTTAAGCTGTCTCTTTATGTAGTTTAGGAGCTGAAAACGAGGAAGAGAGCCAAGATCTCTGTGGAGCTCCAGCAAATGTGCCATGGACCATCAGTGGTGCAAGACCACATTTAGGGAACTGCTGGAATAGGCCATAACAGCTGTAAAGCAGATACAGTTTTCATATTATCCCTGGAGAGATGTTTCCTCCTTTTTTATAACAATCCTTTTAATACTTTTTAAAATGAAAACTTCATTTTCTTGGTATGAAATTACCTTTTTTTAAAAAAATCAAAGAACTTACCACAAGAAAAAAACCTGGCACTTGGATACCCGTGTGATAGGCACCTTATAAATACCTGTGATAAATAAGAAAAATTGACATGAAAGTAATCTTAAGAGTCTGTCTTTCATTTTCAAAGACAAGAAAATGTTTCTCAGTGAAAGATGAAATAATGTTATTAACCCATCATCTTGTGCCTACACAAAAGGCACTTAAGATACAGCGGAGATGTCCAAAGAGTAGAGGACTATATTTACCATTCTGTAGGGGCCAAAACACTGAGACATGGTGCAGGAATTTTTGATGATGGAATTTCCGCCTAAATTTAATTTCCTTTCTTTGGTTCAAATAAAATCTTTCATTTAATTTTAATGTAGTGCTTTTTAGTAAATCCAAACTTACCAGACTTCGGGGCATTTAAACCTATATCCAGGACTGAATTTTGCAGTGTGAATATACCACAATGTGTTTCAGTTATTGTATGTTCTCGGGGCTAGAAGGACAGGATGGAAGAGTCCTTCTTCATACTACAGACGAGCTGGAAATCTCAACAGGACACGGGATCTGAATGTAGGAGGTTCTGAATCTTGGCAGGAGTCAGCAAGTCCCTTCTGTACTCACACTACAAAAGATGATTTGCATGAGGATTGTCGCAAACTCCGATCCTTAGGATCTTATTTTTTTGCAGAACTGTGGTGACTTCCTCCTTCCCCCAAAAAAGAGCCAACAGTGTGAACTGGTTTTATTTTCTCTGTCGGACACATCCGCATAATTTATGCTTACCCACTCTGCATTTTCCAGTTATTTCTCTAGACCTTTCTAGGATCTGGGAATTTCTTTCTGTTTGTGAATCCTGTATGCTCACTTGCTCTTGTAATTTGGGAGGCTCCTGCATATTTGAAAACGATGGCTTCGTTTGTTTTTCCAAGTTCTTACTGAATCACTAGTTGGTGTACAAGTGACATTCCAAGAACTGGATTAATGAAAGCTCCTTTCTTCTTTGTACAAGTCATATTACGTCAGAAATTCCTCCACACGCACACCAGTTCCAGTTATCTGATTGATATACTTAGACATCACGCATGAAATATGCCTTTATTCGTGTATTTGTGTCTGTAAACTGAAAAGGACCCTTTATTCTGGAGGAAGAGTCCTGCAGCTCGGAACTGAACTGTATGGCTCTGTCAACAGCTGAGCTGGCCGCTTGCCAAAAACCAGTCTTATCTCTTCAAGCAAAATCGGTGGAAGCAACCACAAGAGTGAATTTTGAAAGATCCATCTGGAAAAAAACCACAAACTCATGATGTCACTTCAAATCCACGGCTGACAGATGCTGGCTGGCATGCCCTGCCCGTCGGCCCAGCTCTCGGCGGTGGGGCTCCTCTTGATGCCTGCTGGGTAAGCAAAGGGCAGAGTTGATCTGACCCTAAAAATCATTACCTGAGGACTTTTCTCTTAGGGCTACATGCTCCATGTGCTGCACAGTGTGGAGTAGAGAGGCCGGGGGGGAGCTGGGAAAGCAGCCAGCGGCACAGGTGGAAAAAGGCTTCCGTGGGACCAGCCCACCTTGGACATGATGCATAACCACATCCCAGACCAGCTGGGGTTTGTGTCCGTTGTTCCTGGTATTGCCTGGTGTGGAGATGAAGATGAGGATGAATGTTTGCAGTGGATATTCATCGCATGGGAGCCTCAGCCAGACGAGGGCACCATTGGGCTTAGGCGCTTGCTCTCCCTTAAGCCCTTCTGGCCCACAAGGCAAGACCTAACAGGCAGAGGAGAAACTGGTGGAGAACAGGTAGAGAGCAAATAACGGCGCTCTGGTTATACATCTGAGCCTGAGAGGAAAACCCCAGCCAACACTTGCAGATCTGCTGTGTGAGGTTCCATGAGCAGGACTGTGGGAAGAGTCGGGGACAGGCTCATTAACCGCCTGCAAATGAGTTGTCTAACGGCAGCCTGGGAGAGGCTTGAAGGTTACCATTGCTGAGACAGGCGGAGAGGACAGCACAGGGCTTAGGATGCCATTTGGTGGTCAGGTTTGTGGCCTGATGTCCTTGGGCTGCAGGTGACCTCCCTGCTGAGACCGGCTGGAATCGGGAGCACCAAGCCTTCGTCCTGGATGATACTGGTCTGAGGGCAAAATATGACCTCTGGGTGCTGTTTCCTTCACTCTTTTTATCCCAAGCATGGACATCTTGGAGAGTTTCGATAAGAAGCTGAGGTGGGCTTTCTTTCCACGCACCAGGAGGCAGGTGGAGCTGGCAGTAGTTTTGACCAGGTAAACCACTGAGAAACAAGTTTTAGTTCTGCAAGAGCCAGCAATGTTCAAATCATTACATGTCCCACCAAAATCTGGAGGAGTTTGTGTTTGACTGTCCCTGGCATCCATCATTTCAAACTCCATCCTAGGACTTTGACTTCCTCTTTGAAAAACGCCCGAGATGCAGGGCTGCTCAGAGAGCCCATTTGCTAAAGGATTTCCATAATTCACAAGCCATCAACAACCTCGCACAAAGTGGCACCTTAGCAGCCAGACCTAGCAGAGAAGCCAAAGCCAATAGGGGCTTAATTTCTCTCCTGTCCCTCCTCAAACTGGGCCATGGCTAATGCCAAAAGGGGTTTACGCTATTACTGCAAGAGCTGTAGGATAGAGTATTTCAGTCGCAAGCTTCCTATTTACTTCATTGCTTTTAAGACTCTTGCTGATTTAAGCACGTGCTGCTCTGGAAGGAAGCAGCAGCATTTGCAAAAAAAAGCTTTTTGAGAAATATTTGTGCATCCTGTGCAAAAGCAAAGCCTATCAATGGCCAAGAGGAGAAGCAAAGCCCCAAAGTAATTTTTAACTAGTCAGTCCAAAATATGGGGGGGGGGAAGCAAAGTGTTAGCAGGTCTGTGCAAATACCTAAGTATGGTCATGTAATATATATTACAGGGTGTGCAGAGGATACACAGACTTACAGGTATTGTGGGGAGCACAGAACAGTTTTCATGTTTGTGCAACAGCAGAGGACTTTTTTTTTCCTTCTTTTTTCAGCTGAGAGAGAAATGAGCTAAAATGACAGAGACAGAATGGAAAAAATAAGCAGACTTGGATCTGGACTAAATATACTAGCAGGATAGAATGTTAATTTTACCCAGATTTGGTTTCGCTTGGGAAAAAAACAACACTTTGTCTCTTGGAGCTGTCTGCGTGATGTATAAATGTGGCGCTTCCCAATGTCACTGCCGAGTTGACAGCCACGGCCAGGTCAGCTTCGTCTGCTCTAATTACCCCTCCGTTGCAGATATTTCATATCAGCGTGTGGCCTTTCTAAACACATATACTGCAACAGAGTTAGGGGTGAAGCTGCGAGTCTTAACTCCAAGTTTTCTTGCTCTGGTTGGCTTGCATCTGACCTTAATTAAAATGGGAGTATTTGGGAATTTAATTAAGAATATTGAATCCATTAATAAGACACTTAAATGATTACACAAAGTTAGCTGTGAACAGTTTGATACTTTGACTTCTGCTTTAGCTAATTCCTGATTTCATGAAGATTCCCAGCCATCAAAAAGGCTCAGGTAATTAGTGTTCGTCTGTGGCATAAACTATTTTTAACCACCCACCTCTTACCAAGCGCACTCCCTCCTGCTTTAGAAATGGAACTTTTCAGATATTATTTAGAGAAAACCAAGGAAATTTCCCCCCAAAAAAACAAGTTAAGGAAATGTTATGGTAGGAATATAAATGGCAATATGGATTTTTTTTTGTTGTTATTGATTTTATTTCATAAAAATAAGAATACGCTTGTGTCAGTGCAATGATGAGTCCAAAGAAAACCCTGTCTCTGGTGCAAGTTGCAGGTGCGTTGCGGACAGGGTAAAGCACATGAGGAGGTGTTTGGCTGTGGAAAAAGCAACTGTGAGCAAGGGTGGTGGCCAGCTGACAGGACAGCCGTTGCACTTTTGGGGTATGCTCTGGTACGGTTTCTCGCTGGGGAAGCTTGTGATGACCTGGTGGCTGCTGTGGACCGCACAGACATCCAGGGGCAGCACGAAAGGCAGTCTGCCTCCCGTCTGCGTCCTCCCCTGGGCAGAGCAGAGGTGAGCGTGAGGGTAAGCACCAGAGACCAAAAGCAAAGGACTCCAGGGCTGCCTGGGAGTCTGGAAGGGAAAATTGTGTCTTAGATTATAGAGCATCTCTGGTTCACAGCAGCGAGGGGATAGGGAAGAGAAAAATAACCTTGTTTGTAAAATCTTGCTGTCCTTTTCCTCTGTGGCACCCGCTGGTCTAGTAGAGCAAAGAGCATTTGCAGAGAAGGAAGGGTAATTTCTGCTTTGCGTTGCACACAGAAAGGCCTTGTCACGTGTGATGCAAGGGGGATGTCCAAAGGGGGCCTGACCTCCTCTAATAGCAGTAACATTAAAATATTCTGCTGCAGGATCACAGCGACATCTGAAACTTTCTTTCAGTCGTTTTCTTCCCCCTCCTTTTTTCTCATCTCTTTGGATCCTTTGGCCCATATGTTGCTAATTTTCTGTCTTTTCAAAGCACTCTGTTTCATTTAAAGTCAGAATACATTCTATTCATCACCATGAATACTAGGGAAAAAAAGAGATCTCAAAGGTCAGTGTTCCCCTTAATATATAAAATAAATGACCAAAGCACTGTGTTTTTTTTCCTTTAGCTTATTACTTTTCTTAATCTACTTTTTAGGTCTACTGTGTGAGATCACAGGAGGGACTTAAGCAATTGCTCCTAGAAAGGCTACTTATATATTCTTCAAGAAAGAAGTCCCTCAAAAATGCATGGCTTTGTAGTTTGATCTGCTGAGCCAGACTTCAACCAAGCTAATTACTGGTCAGCAAGCTGGCATGCCGCTATGGTGACATACACGAGTACCCGAAGGACTTCCCTTGCCAGGAGCTCATTTTCACTTACTGTCCATCACATTTACCTAGGAAAAAAATTCCTTCTTCTTTGCTAAGATATTGCACCTACACCTTGAAATCTGTACAACGGATAACAAGAGAAAGCACTGGCAGTAAGATTTTTTAAGTAATAATTCAGTAGATCATAGTCTTACCAAGATGCAAGTTAAACTGTTAAAATCACTTGAAACTGAGAAAAGCATGCAGAGGAACTGCTTGTTTAAATTCTGTTTTTGCAGAGGTGTGGTCTGTTTGTAGAAGGTGATCACAGGATTATATTTCTGGAAGGACCCATAGCAGATTGCCATGCAGCCTGCAAAGAGTTAATTATATCAGTAGCCCACTGTTTTCTTGCTTCTCTACAATTTGCAGTGACAAAAGCTGATCTCTCCCCAGCTGTGAGAGCAACAGCTTGGCCCAGCCCGCATCAGCCCTCGCAGGCTGGAGTGACCCAGGAGACACAGCCAAACCCAAAGTCAACTTGAGAGCCAAATGAACCTTTCTTTACAAAACCCCAGACCACATGAAAGCGCCTGGATTTGTGTTCTGTTATGAACTTGGAATTTGGGCCAAGTTAGTTAAAATGTTCATCAAGACTCAGATGTTTGTAGTGAATCTGGGCCTGAGAATTGAACTAATCCTAGTTTGGACTTCAAATTAGCTGTGAGGCAAGTGTTGTCTGGAGCGGGATGAAGTGCTGAGTAGATGGTGGCTGGATTTCCCCTATTCCCGGGCTGCGTTGCTGCTTCACACGGTAGATGGACTTGCTTGAGAACCCGAATCACCCCAAATGTAAGCCATGGGGACGGAAGTGGCTGGATTCCCCTGAAATTTTGCTGCTGCTCCTTTGCTCAGATGGTCAGCCAGAGCAGGTCCAGCCCTGGGTTTTGACAGATGCCACACATCAGACCTTCGTGCACCTTCCCACTGTAAGCTCGTTTGGGCAGAGACCTGCTGTGTGTTCAGAACACTTGCACAGTGACTTGACTAATAAATAATCTCAGGAAAGTTCACTTCAGTGCTTATAAGATGCCTACTTTCATCTGGCAGTACTTCAGGGCTGGCACTTCATCAGTACATGAACAAAGCCAAGTAATACAGTACAAGTAAAACTATTACAATCTGGGGTATTTCCAAAACAAGATCCTGACCAGAAAAGAAAAAAAGCAAGAAAAAAAAAAGAAAATAAGATGGAAGGAGCAGGCAGGGAGGGACTTTAACAGCTGTTAGCTTCGAGCTGTAAATTTGGTATAGATAACATTTCTGGCTGTTTTGAACAAGTATAGAAGTTGCATATCTGTAAGTGAAAGTTTCTGGCTTTGCAGAATGGCTCCATCAATCTAAATTAAGAGTGTTCTGTGGGAACCAGGAACGATGCTACTGAAGAAATCACAGCCTAAAAACCAGTTAGCAGGCAGGCAGCTGTTCTTGGATGCCTTTTCACCACGGGGCTATTTGATCTCTCTTGAGGTTGATACAAGTCCTGCAGACGGGTAATGGGTTCTTTTTGAACAACAGGCCTGCAACATTTCTGCATCTGCAATTGAAAACACTGTGGCAATGAAAGGAAGCGGGGTCTTTTAGGTCTTGTTTCTGGCTCTATCACTAATTTAATGCGTGACCTTGGGCAAGTCAAAAAGCATCTCTGACCTCAGTTTACCTAGTGAGAAAATGGGAGTGGTAACACTTATCAGCCTCTGCGGTATCCAAGATTTCACTAATACATGTTTCCTCAGTCTGCTGAGACAAGTGAATCATCATCCACCCATCTGTAGGAAGCCTCCTTCCCGCTCCGAAAAGCAACCTCTCCTTACAGACCGATGGTAACACATGCTCATAACTCAGTGTTGGAGAGAGTTATAACCTGCTCCTGACCTCTAGCAACTGAGCATTTCCAGGCAAGAATGCACTGGGCTAATCCATCATGATATCATTCTGCTGATCACCTGATGCTTTCCATGACATACACTCCTTGCTTTCAACCAAGAAACAAAATCGCTCTTAGGAAAGCACATACACTTTAAAGCCTGACTTTTCCATCTTGTGCCACATTCGGCTTGCACACAATTAATTTAACACCCAGCTGGTAGTAAAATTAGGTGCTTCCTGAGCATTATGTTTTTTAAATTGCTTTCTTAATGCTTTCTGCTCTGTCAGGGCTGTCCTGCTGAGGAAAGGGCTAATATCTTCTCCCAAATTCAACTTTTCTCTCAGCGTTGCTGCACATCAGAGAACAATATCCCTGCTGTAAATGTGACTTTTTATAAAAGATGCCCAACAGGCTCTCCAGAATTCCTGCAAACCTTCTGCATCTGGAGGTGGTTTCAGATTCAAGGCTTCTGGGGTCGTTAGACCTTGCGTGCTACTTGCTTAATGGGGCCACTACCCATTGCGCATCCCAGAGCGGCGAGGGTGACCCCTCAGCCCCTTTGCCAGGGATGATTTTGGCGTCCAGCTTAGCACATTGCTGCTGCTCTCTGAAACGGAGATCAGATTCTGGCTCTGGGAGCCGTGAAACCAAACCGCATGGCAGGCAGCGAAATCTCTAGCAAGTCACAATAGTTTCCTTAACCTGCAAGGGAGGGGAGGGAGGGAAAGAAGGACCCTACACGAGACATCCCGTGTCTGATTATACTCCACGCATCCACGGCTATTGAAACTCTCTGATTCCCCTGTTTGAGATTTAGCTGCAACATCCCATTTGTTACAAGCAGATATGTAAAGTCTCCTTGGTATTCAGGTTCATTTAAAGATTTACATTTTGTATTTCCTTGCTCTTTTTCTGACGATGTACATAAAACAGAATTGTAAATGTTTAGGAAAATCAAAGCTATTCTTAGATGCTTGCAATTCCACTAAGTTTGTATTCTCTAATTTGCGCCATGAAAGGAAAAGGAAATCTGGGAGCGGAGCTTGTAGTTAGCTTTTTGAGGTTTTCTTTACTGCATTCCCATTGAAACTTGGGTCTCAGAGTTATGTTTCCCAAGGCAATTTGAAAGTCTTCTCAGTAACTGTTGCCTCCAAAGGATGTGTCTGCAGCCGCCTCTCCTACCTTTTCATGGAGCTGTAGTGGAGAGTTTTAAAGTTAATTGCAACAGAACCAGCTCCCGCAGATGTCCAGAAGCTCAGCTAGACTCCTCGACCCTGGCAAAATTGCTGATATATGAGTAAATTCTGCCTAACTGGTTTTTACATAAATGCTATGATTTTCAGGGTAGAGTGCAATGCCCAGCAGAGTGCTAAGGCATAGCCATGGTTGTAATAAACTTGATTCTTAATATTGTGAGCCAAAACACCAATCCGTCTCTTCCCTGAGTACTTGGCCAGCCCCATTGGTGCTAACAGATTCACAGTCCATCCCTGCGTACATCAGAGATTGTAAACTACTACGGGGGGGAGCGGGAAGAAGCGGTTTTAGATTAGGATCTCTGGAAGAAAATCACTCCCTGGGTAAATCCAAGCTAGATGAAATCTGCCCTTCTTTTTTCTTCTTTCCGCACAGTCAACACCTTGAGAAAGTTCAGCCCCACGATACCAACTGGGAAGGGAAATGCTGAACAAAACTCCCAACCTGCAGAACAAGAATTTTCAAAGGAACGAGAATTGCATTCCCCGGAGCCAGCCCCGACACTGCTCTTGGGTCTCTGCTTCTGAAGCTGAAATTAAAAAAATAAAATAAAATAAGTATGATTGTTACTTCACCCTTTGCCCAGGTTTGCAGCTCTGTGGGAAAGGTAGGATTATCCAAACAAAAGTTTTGCAGTGGTTGTGTGGCTCAATGAACAGAGCTCTGGAGTGGAATTCAGGAAAATCAAGCTCTCTTTCCTGCTCTGCCACCGGTCTGCTGGAAAAACTGAACACTTTCCTCTCAACATGTGCGGTAACAGGAATTTCCAGTCCAGAGAAAATTTCTCATATCTAAAATATTCTTCTGAATTAGGAAAAAAAATAAAAAATTGGAGATGTGGAATTTTCCACAAATGGAAAATTTCGGTTTTGGAGAATGCAAAGGAGAACATTCCTCCACACCCACGTTCAGCTGCCAGCGCGGAGTCCCCATGTCCTGCCCAGCTCCAGGGGCCAGTGAGGTCCCACGGCTCTGGCTGGGGACAGGCAGTGAGGCTGGAGCCCTGAGGAACCTGCTCTGAAGCTACTGATGAAAAGTATTAGATAAAAATTTGACATAATAGGTTGTTTGTGGTGAAGATTTTTTTGTTCTCTTCTTAAACCACAAACGTGCTACCAACTGGCATGGAGAGCCCACGTGCTAAGGACAACCACGTGCCTGCTGCAGGGGACCCACCAGCTATATTCGGTGAAGGACATGCCACGCTTGTGACTACCCCTTAGACAAAAATGTGCTGAATGTCCCCTCCAGTCCAGCTGGTTAAGCCCGGCCAAAGGGCAGATGTTCAGCACATCTTGGTGAAGTTAGAGGAATTTGGCGTGGTGTTTTACCTTTGCAAGTCAGTGTTGGAGGAATGCTTTGCACATATGAACTATCTCATGCTCACCAAACTGCTTATTAGTTTCAGGCACTGGCCCCTGTATTATTATGGCCTTGATAACTTTATTAAATTCAGCCCCAGCTTATTCATCTCACAGAATGGCCCTAACTATTTGTAGATATTTTAAAGTAGCCATCCTTGCATCGTGATCGCTTCCAGACCTCGCTGAGAGACACGCATGTGTTTGAAATGCCTGCTTTCCTTCTCCATTTCACCATAAAGTAGCCAATTTAATTTTGCACAATACCATTTGATAACAACCATGTGTGTGTGTCTTCAATGTTTATATACTTCAGAGAAGGTACTGCTTGGTCAGTGTGAGATAATTTCACAAAGAAAAACGGAACCAGATGTTACTCCTTTTTACTTGGCTTCTCTGTCCACCTATCTTATTTCTAATGTCAATCTCCACTCAGGTTTTCCATTACCTTGGGAAGAGGATATCTTTACATTTTATGTTTTCACTACCAACGTGCCTGACAAAGCGTGTGGAGTAGCTGAGGTAGATGATTATCAGCTTAGCACCTCTGAGATCATTATCGAATGGTAACGATGCTCAGGAGACAAACAAAGGGACAGGGTCTATGTTGGGTGTGCATTTGGAGGAACTCCAAGGGGAAAGGACACCTTTTGGACCAAATCTCATGGTCAGTGTCTGAATGCCTGGGATGCAGCCTTGAACACACCGGGGAGGAGCGAGGGGCATCCTCAGCTGCAGCAAATGGGCAGGAAAATCTGCAGGTGAGCAGATGTCCTCCCCCAGGCACTTGAACAGGCAGTTTTAGAGACAGTGTTATTTGGTGGGGTCTTGTTGCTTATGGACCCCCTGCCTGGCTGGCAGGGTAGAGGTAAAAGTGGCAGTGCTTGGGTGAGTTACTTGTATGTTGTGAATGAGAAGGGGAATTGCCCTGAAGTTGTAGGATGGGGAGGACAGAGGGATTTGCTGACAGAAGGAAGGAAGGAGTTTTGCCATGTAGAAGTGCAGCTGGCCAGGGGACACCCTGCATAGGGTCTGGAGTGAAAGCAGCAGCCTGGGAGAGTAGATACAGAAGTGCTGGAGACGTGGGAAAGCCCACGGTCTCTGAGGCCACAGGTGGAAAGCGGGATCTGACATTTTGGAGTCAACGTGCAGCCTAAGGGCTGGCAGGCCAAGAGGGGACCATCAATGATGGCAGTACAAGCTGCATCCTCTTCCTCACCCCACAAAACATGGCATGCCAGGGCGACCGAGGTCTCCTCCCTGCCCGGCCATCAGGGATGAGCAGTCTCCATTCAGAGCTGCCAGCTGTGTTCCATCACATAGCTTATCTCCATTTGGACTATGAATTTCAGACAGGTCACTGCTGTGCCGGACGGATCCTGTGGACACATCGCTCTGCAGCAGTCCGGGTTACAGTGGTTTTGCTGCTGACGGTCTGGGCAGAAAAGCTGTGCTTCCTCGCTGGCAATGTTTGCTGTCATGCACAGGGCTTACAGCTTGCGCTTCAAGGAGAGGAGGGAGCGCGTTATCTGCCTGGATAACAGAGTCCGGGCAGCACTGTCCTACAAATGACCTGTCCTTGTGGCAATGACACATCAGCCCCAAAGCCGCTGCAGAGAACAAGACCAAACACGGGTGAGCCAAGTGCAGAGACCTGCGAGCTTGAGTTGCCCAGCAGTATTATTGCAAGGCTGTAAAGTTACGTACCATCTCATTTACAGGTGCTTTTACCTTGACACCGGCTGTTATTAAGCTCCATTATGAGAACAACACTTTGTGATCCTCCCGTGACTCACCAGTCTTGTGACATCCTGGCAGGCAAGAGCACTTGGCCGCCTCTCGCTTGCTGGCGGGGCCGAGAGGCGCTTGGAAGGAGCCGTTATTGCAGGGAGTGTCCGGCCTCGCTCGCAGCTGCCTTTCAGGCCGGCTGAGCCGGGCAGGGATGGATTCCAGAGCAGCGCCTGGTTCCTCTGGCTTGGACCCATGGAGACCTGTGGATGGTTCGGAGGACAGTGGCAGGAGTCTGCTAAGGACCTCCAAGAGAGACTATGCTTTCTGCTCGTGGCCTTTCTCCACGCCTTTTTATTTTGGTTAGAACATGAGCTCAGCATGAGCCTTGCATGTATTGCTTTTAGTTAAATCACCCCAAATTTGCAGAAAACCTTATATAGGCGTGAGCTGATCTTATGAGTCATGCTCATTGCTGTGAATAGCGTATGGCATATGGTAAAGCACTAGAATGGGACATTTTCTCCAAGCAGCTGGCTGGAGTCATGCAAATCCTGTTACTAGGTGGCATGTAGGCCAATGAGCAAAGGTCCTGCAGAAAGAAGTCTTGATAATCACCATTTCTTAGGGACTAATCCTAAATGGCTTTGCTCTGTGGCACTGCTTGCAGTAATAACAGCAGGTGCCCATGCAGAAATCCTTTTCCCAGCACCTTCTTCATGTCTTTGCTTTCCAAGAGGGAAGTTGAAAGACTTTCTGATAAGGATACAGAAAAAACACTATCAATTTTTTAAAAGTCTTTTTCTCTTGAATTGTCAACTGTTTGTGATTTTTTTGCAGCCGTTAAAAAAGTAATTTTGTCACTCTAGGCACTTTCAATCCAGTAAATTGTAGGAGAAGGCAATTCCACTGGAGGCCTAGCTGGAAGGAGAGAGAGATATTTGCTTAATACATGCTTAACTGGCAATCATCTTGGTAATGTCTTAGGCTCACTGCAGTCAAGGTGGCTTTCATCACTGGAGGTATAATTTGTCTCTGCCTTTCCAGTTGCTCCTTCCTCTCATCTCCCGCTGTAGTCTACCTGAACTAATAAAAACCCAGCTCCTGCCCCAAGCGAGTGAGATGCACAGAGATGAAGAATAGTGCCCTGTGCTGATTAGCATGGTTGCAACTCTAAATGGGCCACACTAGTGCCTACTGGAAAGGAAACAGTGGGAAAGGTACTGGTGACAGCGGAGCTGCACCTCCGCTTTGCAAGGCTGGCTGTGACCTTTACTCCCTTCAGGGCTGCTTGGAGCAGCCACCCACAGTCAATTGTTCCATTGATTTCAGTGGATATCAGATGAGATCTTCGGTTCCTGAGGGCAGGATTATCAACCTGGGATACCTAAGGTGAGGGCTCAGCTCCACATAAAGGTGTATAGATAAGGGACTGGATTTTTAGAAGGGTGAGTTCAGGTATTCAGAGCCGATGCAAATTCTGTTTACTAATTTAGGTACCAAAATCCTCATCCTCAGGTGTGTTACACACAGCCTCAGGCATGTAACTCAGGTCACCCAGTTTGAAAAATACCAAATTCAGCTCTCTGCGTCTGTCTGCAGAAAGCACTTTATGTAAAGCAAAGTGTAAATCTTTATCACACTCCACCAAAGTCATCGCACTGCGTGGAGCCAGCAGTGCCACCGTGCCTGACCCGCATCACCTCCATCAAAGTCCAGATCTTCCTGTGCTACCACGTGTCCGGCTAGTGGGAGTGATGAAAAGTGTTTGTGCAAACGAAACTCAGTAATTATTATGATGATTTTCATACAGTTACAGGGATTTTATAGTCTGACTTAGACCACGTCATCCAAAGCGCTTTGAAAAGTCCTGGAAAAGTGCCTTTGAAAAGAGACTGGTTAAGATCTCCAAGCCCTTGTTGCTCTTCCTCGTCCCACTATCATCCCAACACCCTGGACCTTATTTTCTAGGTCATCCAGGCATGGCTTTCTCTTCTGTGAAAACGCTCAGGTCATTTGTTAGTGACAACAGCAGACGGATCTTTTGGTGATGTAAATCAATGTCACTTCAAAGCTTCGATGGAGCAATACTTATTTACACCTTCAGATATCAGATCCTTATGTTTTGCTTTTATGTGTATCAAAGTTCTTCTTTCTGAAAGGTAACATTTTGTTGCAAATTTCTATAATTAAGCGACCTCGTTTCCATGGCAATAGACACTATACAAATTAATAAAATAAATATACCAGCACAATTTAATTCTGGCAAAGCCATGCTAAAAACCTTTCCATCATTCCTCATTATGAAGGCAGCAAAACGTGCTTAACAGACTATCTTATCAAAATTAGTGAAAACATTAAACTTCCCAAAAAAAACTTCTTTTGAAAAGTTGTTCTAAGCAAGTTTCTAAAATCTCAGAAGTATTAAATCCTCATTAATATAAGCTCAATGTATTTATGGTGTCAAAAATGTGTTTTATAAAAGCCAAAAGCAGAGTTGCACAAGTTGCCTCATTATCAATAATCTAGCATCGTCCCTTTTATGTGTCATTTCTTTACACAATATACTATCATTTATGACTTTTAGCAAATACATCATGGCAAAGGATTACTCTCATCAGAGGCAGTCTTTGAAAAGGATATGCTAATTTCTAGAGAGCAAGAAAACATCAAAACAGTGCCAGCAAATAGCCAAGGGACTTTCATGTCTTAATATCCTTCAGAAGTGCTTTATCTCCTAGTGCAACGTGTATCATAGTATAAACAGGAAATGAAACAGCCAAGGCATCAAAGAACCACCAGTGCATGGCTGTAATTTTAGATCAGGTTTAATAAAGGTTATCTGCAGCAGGCTAATCAAACAAAAGGGTGTATGTTTTAAAGCGCCATTTGATAATTTTCATTTAAGGCTCCCGATCAAAGAGATCCTAACAATGTCTTACTGACTCCAGATAGATCCCTTTGCCTCACTTTTCAAAGTAGCTTCGTTTATTGCTGGTAAAACTGGTTTTGATGTTCTAATTTTTTAGGTGGAGGAGAGATCAGAAACTGCTCTGGTTTCCCGTGCACCTTAATTTGAAAAGCAATAGAAAGAGAGCTGAGAAGGAAATGAGCAAATGCAGCAAAGGTCAGGAAGATCTCAGGGTCACTTCTGCAAGCTTTTGGTGGACCACGATGCCTAGGCAGCGGTTCCCATCCCAAATATGATGCAGGGAGTGGAGACACATCTGGCCAAGATCGGACCAGGCCATTGACTAGTTAATGTGAAAGCAAAATACCCTGGAAGTGAGAGACAGAGGGAAAAAATAGTAGCCTGTGCTTGGCTTGCTGCCGAGGCAAGGCAGAAGCCAGGCGGGCTGTTTTCACGACAATTCTCAGCCATGGCCACCAGGAGTAGCTCCGCTGGCACTGCTGGTGCGCGACTGAGAAAGGGAGAGAATTGCTATTTAACTGTCCTACCCCAGGACAAAACCTGCAGATCTTTTTCCCCTGGTTTTGTGACTGATTCCTTGACCGCCTTTTCAGGCCAGAGCTGATTCAAGTTCCTGAAAAAAAAGACTATTTGATGATTTCTGAAAGTGGAATAATCTGAACAGGAGAGACTGAAAGAAGCTACCCTCTCACAGCAAAGGAGAGCACTTGTTTGGGATGCCAGTGTAGTCTTCCGTAGTCCTGGTTTATTAATTATTCTGTTTGGGGAGCAAAGAGGAAGCTGAGAAATTTCTCCAAATAAGAGCTTTATCAAAATTACTATGTTTCTGGCAAGACTGATGTATCCAGGACACTAAACACAGTTCAAATATTTTGTCAAAGCTTTCTGCACCACTCAAGCCCAGGGATGTTTCAAATTTACTTTCACACAAAGATGATACTTCCCATTAAATATGAACTCTTGCCTTGAAAATTCAGACATAAATACCTCTCGTTGGGGATGGACCCCAGGGGAGGTACGGTGGGACGGCTCATGGAAGCAGCAGGAAAAGCCTCCAACTGTCCCAGCCGTCGGGTCCAGGCAGGTCTGACTGTTTCGAGGAGAGATCTCAGCTCTTTGGGACCAGCCTTCCCCCAGCCGTGTCCGGAGGAAGGGGTTGGCAGGGCAGCGGCAGCCGGGCAAGCAGGGGCTGGGCAGGCTCAGCGCTTGCTTCGCATCGATGGAGGTTTTGTGACTTGTATGCTTGTAAAGCTTGTTGTTATTTTTTGTGTCCAGAAATCCAAAGCACCGTAGGGGGTAGTTCTAAAGAAAAATCCAAACAAATAAAAAATTCACTGTTGGGTGCACTTAATATAGTTAGTAAGAAATGTGCTGACTCCCAAAAGTTCTCCTTCCCACACACTTCACGAAATGCTAGTTTTATACATATACATGTGTATATATTTCCTGCTGATGCTCTCTTAAATATTTCAAAGTATTCTTATGAACCAATATACTTTTATCGTGGTATTTGTAAGAGCGCAAGACCTTGGTTGTACCCATACAGCCTCGGTTTGCTTCTTTTTCTTTTCAAGTAAATTTTAAATTACCAAAGAAGTGCTGATAGTCACAAAAATCTAGTTATTGGCCATGAAAACTCAACCATAAGTAATCTCCCCAAAACCAGTCCCATGAAATATTCATGCTTCAGGAACACTGTTCCATGCAGGGCGGTCGCTTCCCATAGTAAATGCTTCAGGAGAAGCAAAATAGTGATTCCTCTGTTCTGAGAAACGAGAATGCTGCCAAACTGCTTGGCGGAATAATCTGCTAAAAAACAAAAACCAGGACTTGCTTCTCATTAAAATACCCCACAGCAAGCATTAGGCTCCCATCAAGAGCACCAGAGAGAGTAGTGCCAAGCATCACCCCTTTGGCCAGCCTCCATATTGATCTTCGACCTATCTGCAGCTGCCACGGATCCCTGCCTGCGCTGGATTACCGGCTCCAGTGCAGACACCAATCAATACTGACTGAAGGCTGGTAATGACCAAATGTCAGAGACTTTTTAGTAGCTTTTTTGAACTAATATTTGTACTTCCTAATCCCGTTATCAAAGGATACCATGAAAAACACCATGACGGTGGGTACGAGTTGCCAACCTTTTGCAGATTCATATACTTGAAGCCAGAAGAAACCATTCAATAATCCTTTTTCTGCTGACCTTTATTTCATGGGCCATTAGATTTCATCCGTATCAAGTCCAATAACTGGTGTCTGACTGAGGTACAACTTGTGCTTGGCAAAAGCGTATCTTCAAAGAAGGAAACCGGTCTTGATTGAAGACATTGGAGCTGGACACTTCACCACCCCTTGGCAGTTTAACTCAGTGGTTATGACAGTTTATTTCTGGGCACTCTTCTGCCCAAGGAAGTTAACTCAGGGCGAGGGAATGTGTGTGAGTAAAGACAACAATCTTTCTACTTAACTGTCTGCAGATGCAAACATAGGCACAACAGTCATTCAGAAATACTCTACGATGACTGCTGTGTCTACAGGCTTTATTTTGAATTTGTCTGCCTTGGGTTTCATCTATCAGTCCTTTTCAGTGTGTTCCCCTCCTAACCAAAGAGCTGTATATTTTACACTGACAAGCGTTCTTCACGCCTCATCCCCATCTTCTACTTAGTAACAGTCCCCAGGGCTGGGGCATGGTGATTTCTCATGTCACCTCCAAGTGTTTCTTGTCCGTTCTGCACTGGCCAAACGAGAGTGGGCGAAGTCCTGGCCCAGCTGTACTCAGAGTAACTGAGACATTTCTTCAGGTTCGTACCTCGCTTGCCTACCGACACCGACTCACTGAGCGTGGAGGGGTTCTGCATCACCAGCAAAACACGCACCTTGCCATGCATGCATGTGTCCGGCACATGGCCCTCTGCAGGTGTCACCGTGTGCAAGGCTGGGACTTTCACCGTGCCTGGAAATGTTATTTAACAAGTGGTGCTGCACTGTGTCTGCCTGCGTGCCGGGGGCTCAGGCCGTGCATGTCCAATGCAGGGGGTGCGCCATAGCAAATGGCTTTGCTTGGGATTTGTCCATGACCTCTAGACTTTGGGAAAATGTGGACGCTAGCTGGCAGGTGGCAAATAAAATATACATGGTGCAAAACATGCCTGAGCTCAGCAAATAGTGTGCCTAAGTCCTAAAATTATCCAAGACAGTCTCCATAATCTTTATGGAAGAAAATTAAGTCTTCAAAGCAA
Source organism: Nipponia nippon (assembly GCF_047370975.1). Taxonomy (NCBI): domain Eukaryota; kingdom Metazoa; phylum Chordata; class Aves; order Pelecaniformes; family Threskiornithidae; genus Nipponia; species Nipponia nippon. The sequence goes on from NW_028262330.1 coordinate 7,848,912, forward strand.
GAAGGAATTTAAACTATCCCTGGTTCAAAGAAAATTGCCACATGCCGACAAACATTAAGAATGATAATATTTTGCTAAAGCCCCAGTAAATCGTTGTGTGGTTCTCTGCATTTCCTTTCCCATTGCTGTTCATTGCTCATACATCCACATTCACACTGGGAGGTGAAGGAGGAAAAACTCCCTATTGAAAAGAGAAGAAAAAAGTAATTTTAATTTGATACAATGCCCTGGGATATGGTTTTGACTCAGTAACACTGCTTCCTGCGCAGCCCGCTTCTTCCAAGCATCTCTGGAGCATTTGCTGAGTACCAGAACATCCCAACCTAAACAGCAGCTGTCACACATCTTATCAATCTGTCATATTAACAACTGTAATTAAAAGCATTAAGCAAATCCACTAAGAGCCTCTCTGGGAGGGTGCTAGAACCTGCGTTTGCCTCTGTGTTAAAGTAATTGCTTCAATTACAGTTCTAGGCTGTTAAGTGCCTGTGTGTACTCAGGGAACACGAAGGAAAATGAGAAGGACCTAAGAAATGAATTTTTGCGACATGTTTTTGAAGTATGACAGCATATTGTCAATGACCCCTTAGCAGCAAAGGAGACGGAGGGGAATGCAGAGGTGATGAGAAAGGAGCTCGCGGTGCCGGCTGGGGTGAACGCAGCTCTTTCACACAGTTCAGGGGGCAAAATTAAACTTTCCCCCACTCCCACTCCAGAATATTTTTACCCCAAGCAGCTTCAGGATGAAGCAAGTTTTTGGATGTCTTCATGAAGCAGGACAGCAAGAAGAGACCCATCTGTCTCAAGACATCAACATCCCATAACTCCAGCCTCTTGTCCATCACTTGCAACTTTGGGGTGTAGGCACTTCTGGAGGCAGATTTTTACATTTGTTTATTAATTGACAAGCAAAAAAGTCTAAAGCAGAACATACGATGCAAACTCCTCCTCCACATACCCCTCCACACATCTTTTCCAGGAGGCTGGAGCTAACTCCACATTCACAGCTTGATCACATATGTGTGAAAGGGATCCAGACTTGAAAACTTTAGGTTGGAGCAGCAGTGGTATGAGAGTGGTGTCTGCCTCCATGTCCCAAGAAAGGGCCTGCGTCCAACAGCGAGGAAGGACCTGCCTCCATGCAAACTCTTCCTCACCCCAATTACTTACCAGATGAAGCCTTCTTGCTTATGGCCTCATAGCTCTTCCAAAGTGCTGGGTAAATCCAAGTCTGGATTTTAATTCAGAACCAAATTCCAATTTAGTTCCATCTAAACAGCTAGAGAGACTGTTATACATGCAACAACTGACAACAGTTAATGGTTATCATAAGGTTAACATTCAGTTGTAAAAGTAATGGTAATTGAGTAATAAGGATAGAAGAGCTCAGACCGATCCAGCAATGCCTCACTTACATAGCTGCATACAGGGACAGTAAATCAGGAAAGTCAGTTCCTATTACGCAGTTTCGCCCTGAAGGAGCTTAGCTACTTTGGCAGCGCAGATGACATTAAACAGATGAAGAACAAAAATGGCTCAAATATGATTATAATACATATGCGTAGCTGTCTCAGCCCCCTTTCAACTTGCACCATATGAAAATAACCTCATCAAAACAGAAAGACTTTTAGGGCCAAGGTTAATTGCAAAAAAGCTCTAAATAAGATAATCACAAGGCCCCAAATATTGTTATTAGTGTGAGCCAGCAGTTTGCTCCAAACTTTACAGAACAAAAAGTTTGCTCTACACTTGCAAACCTTGCCGTAAAATAGACAAATCATAACTATCTGCTGGAACAAACCTATAGCTGTTTTTTAATATGCACCAGGTTGCTTATTATCCATGCACCAAAACTTCTGTCACTGGTGAGTCTGAAGTCAAGCCCTAAATCATCCATTGACTGCTCAGCGTCAGGGAAAGGGGGGCACATCTGGACCCAACATTAAATCCCCCTACACCCTTCTTCTAAAGCGTGCTGCATGAAATCCCCGATCTGACCATCTCCTTTAAACTTAGCAAAGAGTGGAAGGTGGAGCTGAGCTTTATTGCTCCATTACAACCCTGTTCAGAAAGCTTGGCATTAGATTGTACGGGGCTGTGTTGAATCTTCATCACAAAGCTTAAAAACCACATGAAGACTGCTATGAATTTGTTCATGTGTGTGAAAAGAGCAGAGACCTTCAGAGAAGATTTGTGGCCCTTACGACCACCTTGTGTGCGATTTACCATTCCCCTGGTGTGAGCGTGAAGCTGGGTGAGACTCAGAAGTTCTGACAGAGTTTTGCTTTCAAAGTTGGGCTTGTTTAAGTGACTCAAAGGGGTGCTGAGCCACCTGGATCCAGGCCAAAGAAAATGTTGATGCAAATACTGCAAAGTAAACCTACCCCCTCCCGGAGTCATGTGCCATTTAATTGTTTTCTATTTTATTTCATGCAACGTCCCCAATCCATCAGTGTGACAAGCAACACGGTTCGTGTGGCAGCATGGAAGTATATGGAAGTATTTCCGATTTTCTTTCCACAAGGCTGGAAAAATCTACTATCTTCTAGCTCTCCCCTGCCAAATGCCTCATGCTTCAATTTTTAAGAAGCTTTATAAGAAAGTTTAGAAACTGAATCAGCTTCAAAACCAGATGTCCCCAAATACCAGGGTAGTTCATGTTCACTACTCCATACGTGACTCTGAAACTAGTTCCTAAAGTTTGATTTGGGCACCCTCTGAACTTCCCATCCCTCAGTCCAAGACAGCTTTAGTCCATTACAGCATCTCTCCATCCAGGCTATCCCCCAAAATCCACTCTTCTTCCCACACTTCTCTAGAAAGACATGGGAGCAATGGGGCTAATCAGTGAGTGTTGTCCCCTCTTTTTTTTTTTTTTTAATACCAAAATCTGTTTTCCCATCACTAGCTAATTGATTCCTTAGCACTAAAACGTCAAGCTGTGATGGTTGTCCATAGGAATCTAAAGCTACAAACTTTCTAGTGCTAACAAGAAAGACAATGATCTAATATCAGGCAATGCAGAGGCCAACAGAACGTAACTGAAGAGCTGCCTGAAAGCCGCCGCTGCTGCGTCTCCTGTTGTACTAAAGAGCATCTTCTGGAAGCAGCTCGGTTTCTGGCTGTGACAGCATTCGTGGCATTCCAGAATGAAATTTCTCTCCCCTGATGTGGGACGAGCATTGTGTTTGCAGGCTGCTTCCATCCAGCACTTTTAGCCACGAATGGTCTATAGGATTAAGCTGGCATTAGGTTTCCTAGTCAAACTTTTGGGATGTTATACCTTTATGTGGTCAAAGAGAGGTGGGGAACACAGGAAGGCCATCAAAGATGGGAGAAAAGTGCTCTGGGAAGCGATAAAATTGACTACAGTCTTCATCAAAGCTGCTTATCAGAAAATGGAAGAGCCACCCAGCAGCGTAGCACAAGGACAACTGTTCTTCCCACCCCACTCCAGCACAGAAGAGGTGCCAGGGCAAAACCAGTTTTTCTATGAACCTCTTAATACTGATCAACCCTTTCTGACCGGGGGCAGCCAGGTTTTTATGCTAACTCTTTGGGAGGCGGTGGGGGCAGAAATGCTTCTCTCAGCTCCATGTGGGTTCATTAATTAAGGTAAGTGCTCCCAGCTGGGCAGGTAAGGAGTGCTGCTGGGGCTGCCTTGGGACTCCTGGCAGAGAAACTCCTCTGGCACCTGAAATAGCTGGTCTTGTAGCTCTGCAGGGATTTTTGGAAGGTAAGATCCTAAATTTGTGCTTTCCTTTAATGTACTTTGATGCTTCAACATGGAGAGTGAGTTCTGGTCTTGGTGTAATCCTCATCTTTTTGGTATTGGAGGTACAGGGAGCTTGTTGCTTTTCTGGACGTTGCAGAAGTTGGGGCTCATGGCTGCTGCTTTTTGTTTCCAGTGGGAGTTGATGCAAATAAATCCTGCTGTTTTGATCCATGTGGGTGACAGCAGCCCTGGAGGTTTGAAATAATGCTAAGAACAAACTTCATTAAACTTGCTGCATGTCATGTGGCTTTCATGCAAAAATAAAAACCACTGCTAGCATCCACAGTTTGTGTGCTTACAAAACTCAGGAGGCCCTATGGTGAACCCAGGTTGGACTTTGAGTTTGCTTGTTTTTTTGGGATGCATTGCCTGTCTTTTGTCTTGCATGAGGGTTGCATGCATAAGTATGTGTAGTTTATAGTACCCATTGAAACTGAAGTGCCGGACCTTTTGAAGTTTGCATTGTAGCAGATTAATTCAAGACTTTTAGGATTTACTTGCAGTGGGCTCGAGAGGGTGCAGGAGGAGCCACCTGGGAACCACCTGGAGGGCTGTGTCTTCTCCTAGTTTGTTCAGAGACACTGTATGTGTAACAGTCAGCGACACGGACTGTGTTATCTGGGTGTGAGAGATCAAGATATGTTTCAAGAGCTGTAAAGAAGCTAGCAGGGAGATGGAGTCCAGGGCCTTGGACGGAGGAGATTAAAATGTGTGGGTTTGGTAGATTAAGGACCTGGTTTGTTTTAATTGAATTTGCTCCTAAATTTGTCTATCAGTGGTATATGAACCATGAAACACACCTGTGGTCTGTATGAATCAGCTGAGAAGGGCTGAAATGTGTTTTTGCCAACCGTGATCCTCTTTAGAGTACGTGCTTGCTTTGGCTGCTGAGAAGAGCTCTGGGTTATGACAACAGAGAGGGGGCATTTCGGAGCCATTAATGACATCTGCAGCCTCGCAGGAATGTGTCAGGTAGTTAATTATTGTGTTGAACCGTAATTCTATCATGCCAGAACATAAGTAGTTTGTTTGGGTACTCTTTCCTCCCCGCCTTTGCTGAAGATAAAGGAGTTAAGTTTAATCATTAAATCTCCATCTTGATCCATGTAGGTCACGCACTGAACCAAAGTCAGATAGCATAGCATTTAGCAACCTTATCTCTTTTACAATAAAGAGCAAGCAGGAAGCTGACTCTGTTGTCTGTTCTATTTTTTAATATACGTTTATTTAAAGAAAAGCCATCTCGAAAATGGTAGTGGGGGGGGGGAAATCTTCCAAACAGCAGCTTCTGTAAACAGGATGAAATCAGATAAAGAAATTACTGTAAAAATATTGCCTCATCTCTAAAGCTCAGAACTTTTTTTTCTGTTGCTCTTTTTTATCTTTGAGAAAGATAATGAAAGAGGAAGCTTGAAACCACATTTCCATTGATGTTTGAATACACAACTGCTGGATTTAAGAACTGGAGGAGATCAAAGAGAATGGTTTTCATTCCGATAAAATTATAGCAGTTCTGGTATAGGGTGATGGGCTCATTTATGAACTCTACGACGCAAATAGTTGTTATGACACCTTTTTTTTTTTTCCTTTCCTTTGCTAAGAACTAAATGAAAAATGCCTGGAATTCCTAAGGATTAATTAGGAGTGTGGCTAATAATGTTATAATAGATACATACTAAGAGCGTATGTCTCTCTTTAGAATATTCTCTGGGAGCACAAAACATCTGTACAATCCAAAGGGAATAGGAATGGCTGTTCGTTGCTACTGTATATCACAGTTCACATGACGTGAAAACTTAACAGCATTAGGTTACAGAAGTATGTATCCTGACACCACACCATGGTGATTTAATTTTTTATTAACACATACTCTGACATTCATTACTAAGTATAAGCTGCAAGTTAAAGCCATTCATGTATGCTGAGCAAACACAATTATTTATCACATGCTATGTTTTTAAACTGTGCAATAAAAGTTATCAGGAAGGGTCTATATAAAATGCAGAAGTGGTACATCTGTGATTGAACGGGAGACCTAAGGCTGCAGTCCTGTAGTATATCCATGAAGACTTCCTGTGCCTGTGGAAAGTTCTGTTGACCTGGGAAGGCTGTGCTTTAGTTGTTGGGAGATTTTTGATTTTTTTTTTTTTTTTTTTTGGAGAGCTGAGGATTATATCGGGGCTTGTGTCAGCTGCAGCGTGGTAACCTCACATTTGCATGCCCTGAGGATGTGAATGTGCTTTAACACAGTTCATGCAGAAATGAATTTGTCCGTGCCAGTCATACAGCCTAGCTTGGTATGGAATCCAGTTTGGTGGATATTTATCCACTTTTTCTTACACTTCAAAATTTGAAGTTTCACAAAAATCATATTCTGTGTTGGTCACGGTGTAGTAGGAAAAATATGAACTTTCAGAACTACTTTTTTCTGTTTTGTTTGGGGGTGTTTTGTTTGTTTGTTTAAATTTTGGGTTTGGGGGTGGGTTTTTTTGATATCCAAAACAAGTCCTGCTATCTCCAGTGCAGACAAAGAATGAGGGCAGAGTGCTGGGGGGTGTCTTTCGCTGCAGGTTTCCTATTCACATGGAAACCCAGGTCTGTAAAGGTCGGTGTTCGAAGAGCTGATCGGGCAACGGGGAGGGAACCTCTTACCCCGAGCAGCTGAGTGATAAGAACAGTTGTGCTCTGTTAATGATGATAATGCACAGGGAGATGATGCTTTGTGCTTGAGGCATAGCCCAGCTCCAAAGCTGATGGCCAAGTGCATGACTAGCATAGCTCTCACTTCAGTTTTAGTTTTAAACCATGTTCTCTTTGAAAGAGAGGATCAATTCTTTCCTATCAGACCCAGCCAAGACGGTTGATTTGCCCATCTTGGACACAACGGCTTGGGGGTCTGTAACATTGTAAGGAGGGGGGAATTTGCAGCAGGATGGTTTATGCTTTAGCAATGTCAACGTGGTGTTTGGTTCTGGTGCAACCTGTTTGTGTTACCTCTGTGGGGTAGGCACAGCCACTTGCTACACGCTTGTAAAAGGTTTTTTTTTCTGTATTATTTTTGATGCAGACAGGTTTGTTCTCTATTGTTGACTGGCTGTTGGATTGGTGGTCATGAGCCTGATCCAGTCTGTTGACTGAGCCCCATCTCCCCTCCTTTCTCCGTTAGTCTTTATTGAAACCTTGAGCAGAATGTGGTTCTTGTGGTCTCGCTTCTGCCTTATCAGATGTGGCTTGTACCTCAAAGCAACACAGAAATGGGTAAGCTCTTACCCTGAATTATTTTATTTCATTTCTTTTGCTGGCAAAATGCCCTGTGGGACGGCACACTGAGCTGCCCAATAGAAAGGATAATGTTGCTTCAACTTAAAAATAGCTTGCGTTCAGGGTGGGCATAGAGGACAGCTTGTGCAATTAAAATGGTGATTATCAAAGTCATGCCTAATAAAGTCATCTGTGACTTGCTGAACTCAAGTTAATGACCATGAAATCCACGGTTAATAACAGGACGCCCTTTAGTGTGATGGGTGACGTGCCCAAGGTAGACAATGGAAGGCAATAAATAGTATCATATGTTAACGTTTGACAGTTTAAACTGTCACTGGAAAATTTTATCCCCATGGTGACTGTTTGAAGTTTGTATTTTACTTTTTAAATGCCTTTTAAGAGCTTCTTGCTAGCCTTAACTTTCCAGTGGGACTCATCTTGTATTTGGAGCTAAGCACTGAGATTGCTCAATGGTGCTTGAACCCATACATGTGTTTCTTCTGTCCAGTTTTGGAGTTGGCTGAAAAGTAGCAAAGCATCACCAGGTCTCCGTCCTGCTCAGTAGGAACTGAAGGGAAGAGTGGAATTGGAGGCAGAGCAGTAAACTGATGAAAACGCATGTTGAAAGAGCAGGCAGTGTGAAAATTGATAGGGAGAGGTTAGGATGTGCTTGGAGAGCACAGCTCATCCCAGGCACTCGTGCACTGGCTGTCTTTGCCATGAAACGCTCCAGGAACCAGTAGGGAAAATGCACAAATTCACTTTGCAAATGTAGGATGAAATGTAGAATGTGTTTGTAGCCTTCAGGGAAGTAAGGTCCTGAAACGCCTTCCCAAGTAGAGCCAGTCAGGAGAAATACAGCCTAGTCTAAAACCAGAGTTTGTGAAAAGGCTGGATGGAAGTGGTACCGGTGGTGAGATGGGATCTAGACCTGTCTCCAGCTAGAGTAGCACTGCTGCTAATGGTAGTAACAGAGTAGTAAATGCACTTGCAGGACTTGAACTTTGGACGTTTCCGCTTTAAAAGCGATGAGGCTGTTAGAGAACACAACACTGCAAAACAGCTTTAAATTCCACTTGAAAAGATGATTTGTTTATGACTTCTCAAAATGTGTCAGTCTAGCACAGGAATGCAAACCACTTCATAAATACTGTAGCAACACTTAGCAATAAACCTGCAGCACATAACAGTAACTGGTGCACCTCAGGTATTTCTAGTTACCTGTGATCCCCAGCGACCAGGGACATGCTTGCTTGGCACAGGCGCAGGGATTTCCCGAACTCTTCCATGTGGCTGGCCCAGATCTTGCTTAAATTGCATGAGATGGACTGAGAAATTAAGAAAGAAAACACCAGTGCCCAATGGACATGGGGAAAACTCTTGTTGATGCTTCTCCTAAAAAGCCAACAAGGGAGGCCACTGCCTCCAAGGGTTTTGCTGTCACTCGAGGACAGTGGGAAGTGTTGAACGGAGGGTGCCGTGGCAGAGTAAAGCTCCAGCATGGGAAACCTGAGGTTTCTGAACCCAGGAAACAAATTGAACTCCTTCAGACTTCTTACAAAGCAATCCTTTTTGTATGGCAATGGTTTTCTTAGTGCTTAGATGTGGCAGTGGTCCTGCTGCTCCTCCTTCAACAGCTTGTGCTGTTTGGCTGTGCTGCATAGCATCTTTATTGGTTCATGGTGGGCACTTGGCTTGGAGAGGGAGAAAAGCAGGAGGGGTGCCTGGACACAGGGCTGCTCCTACTCCTGCACTCACTTTGGTCAGCCTCTAACTGCTTGTGCGGCGTTTTGGTTTTTATCTCTAATCCTAGTTGTAGGCAGCACTGATTCGGTGAGGAACAGGCAGTTCCTTGGTGCTGATGCTGCTCATGTTGTGGGCACACGGCACAACGCTTGCTGGGGAGTGCAGAGCAAGTCTCTCCAAATCATAGGATTTGAGCTCAGCAGCGTGGAAGCTGTGCAAGTTTGCAAGCAGATGGCTCAGGACGTGCACCCAGCTGGAAGGTGCTCCTCGGTGGTGTCCTGGGCTTGCATGGCTGAGCTTTGGCCAAAGGTGGGATGCACCACTGCTGGCTTAATGATGCCAAAAAAGTGTGCTCACACCCATGGACTTTAGCAGCTGTGGCAAAGCCTCTCTCTCTCTGCAATGTTGTCCTTTGAGAGAGGAGCGCGATACTACGTGCAGCACGTGCAATATTCCTGTCTGACTGTAAACATGGTGTTTTGTATCCACAACAACAGTTTTCATCCCATGGCATCCCAGCCACTCTTGCCATGGATCCGGTTGTTCAGGAATGGGGTTACTGCAGGTACCTGGTGGGTGCTGATAGCTGCTGCATGGCGATGGCCGCAGACAGCTCCTGTCACCTGGGGTAGTTTTAGTTTCCTTTTCCACTGGCATCTTGTGAAACTGTTTTAAACCAAAAATAGTGTTTTCTTCTGCACAAAGAAAGTAAAACAGTCTTTCTGGAAACGCTGAGGAAAAATACAACACTTGTTAAGATTATTTCAGCCATTCAGAAATTATTGACTTAAATACATAACAGTGAATACTATAATATCTATTTATCTGTTCCAGCTCAAAATGATCTAATCCTTTTCCTTCTCACTGGGAGTAAAATTTAATCTATTCATATGCTTCAAAAAAAACCCACAACAAACCATTGGGGCCATTAAGCAGTCATTAATTATTTTTGTTGTAGGTGGCTGGAATGTCGTTGTAATGAAATATGCATTTCCTTGTACTTGCAAAGAGTCATGGGCTTGTGTTTATCACATAGGCAGCATAGGTTTGCTTTGAGAGAGTGGCAGGTGTGGTGTTGTCTCTCAGAAAAATGTACCTTTTTTTTTTTCCTTTTGGGTTGTGTTCATACATATTAACACAGTTAACTTCCCCTGGGAAGAGTTACCTGATGCATCGGGAGGAGGAGGGCAGCAGTACCAAACAGATCAGAGTGCTGTGGAGTGAGCACCATAGGCTTCTCCAAGAACCCATTGCAAGGAAAGGAGCAAACCCATAAAAACCCGACAGCTTATCTGTGTACAGCCCTGCGCTGCACCCCGGCGCGTTCTGTGTCAGGCCATTCCCCGCCGCGATGCTCGGTGCAGACTGAGGCACCGGTGACAGCACAGCCGCTCTGCCCTGGGGCCCGCAGGCGGTGCGGTGGCTCCCTGTGGCTGCTCGGGTGCACTGGGGTGTGGGTGCAGCACAGGCCCCAGGCGAGGCTCGTACACGTGGCATGGCCCTGCCCGCCAGCAGCAGCAGGTCGGGTCACCTCTTCCTCCCCGGAGGCTTGCGGGGTTCAGCCTCCAGCACGGTCCCCAGTCCCTCTCCAGGACTTGCACCACCTCACAGCTTCCCTCATCGCCTCAGGACAGGAGCTGCATTAAACCCAGGCTGAGCACCTTGCTGCTTTCCCCAGCTCTTGCTCCTCCTTGATCATAAGTGCTTCTCCTCTTGCTGTCACATCACAGGAGTGCTGCATTTCATTCATTTCCAAGGTCTTTGAAGGGGCTTTGGAGAAAGGGGAGACCCAGTGTATGCTCTGCAAGCTGTTCGTGCCCTCCAGCATCAGCCCAGGAGCTCCACCAAAGCCAAGGGCAGGCCTCCTTGCGTGCAGGCACTGCCACCGCTGCTCGGTCCCACATCCCCTGCCAGAGAGCATCCCGGGGGGCGAGAGCGGGTGCCCAGCTCCCCTCGGTGCTCTCCCTCCGGAGGCACCGAACAAGTCCCTCAGGGGAAACAGATGCACAGGTCGTGCTCTTGCTGGAGGAGGAGGAGTGCAGCCAAGTCCCTGTGATCTCCTGTTGTTATATCTTCATCTTGAAGTGCTTATAGCGCTCTCTTAGAAGTGCATTTTCCATATAGATTGTCCACCTGAGGATACAGGATCCCTTTGTAGGCATTAGTTAGTTTAATTAAGTTTCACCGTACTACTTTGAGGCAGGGAAATGAAGTTGCCTGGGTTTTTACACCTATGTAAACTGAGGCACAGAGAGGTTATGCATCTGCGGGAAAGTCCAGAGGCAGTTTGCAGGAGGTCTGGTTTAGGGGGTAGTATTTCCTCAGGAAAGAAAAAAGAGAAGTCCTAAAAATTGGGAAGGAAAAATCCAAAGCCAGAAAAGCCTCAGAAAAGGGAAAATAATTTTCTGGAAAGCTACACATTGAAGCAATTTTAAATAAAGCATTTGGAAACAAAGTGCGGCAGTTAGCTTAAAATTAAAATCTTCTGGTGGGCAATAGGTTCTGCTTCAAACACCACAGTCTTAAACACAGGTCAGCCCTAGGTTTAAGAAGGACCAGGAGGATTTTCAGTGCAAAATTAGAATTGCCAAAGGGGCGAACAGAATAAACGAAAGGGGAGAGGACGCTAGGGGAAAGGACGGCAGGGAGCAGGTCTGAGCTGGGGCTGTAGAGGCATACGGCTTGTGAGAATCCCTCAGCCTGCCTTAGAAAATGAGTTTTGTTTAGCTAAGCCTCAACTCAAACACACTTGAAAATTCAGAGTTTTACCAGCCTGGTATCGAGCTGTGAACAAGTCACTATTGTTTGAGCGAAGAATGACGCCCCCGTCACCCGCGTTTCAGGGGTGCTGGGGAGTAAGGCAGGCAGAGCGTAGTCTTGGAGTGAAGCTGCATACATTAAAAAACACCAACATTTGTACATACAATAAGCAGTGTCAACCCTTTGTCTTGCCCTGCCTGCTCCTCTTCTCCCCAGGGACCAATCCTGCACTGCTGAGTGACCCCCCCCAAACAGAGGGGAATGGCCACTTGCCAGCAGCTGGCACATCTCGGTGCTCAGCAGAGGCATGGACGTGCTCCGGGATGGGAACTGGTTGTGCTGTGGATGCACAAGCGACTCCTGCCTGCTGAGGAGCTGGGAAACCGCCGTTGCACCCGAGGTCCACGCTTGCTCCCCACGGTGCAGAGGTCTCATCCAGCACCCGCTGGCAGAGCAAGGCGGGTTTTGGCAGCTCAGGAAATGCCTTTTCCTGCACGAGACATGTGAAGGGAAAATAAAGAGATGAAAGCGTGGTGAGCTCAGACAGTGTGAAATAGCCCTGGGTGATAGGGAAGGATGGGTGGGAGACAGCAGCAGCCAAGGCTGGCTCGCTCTGCCCTTCGCCGTCATTCCCCACCGAGCAGGACCCTGCATGTCGAGGCACAGTGAGCGCTCACCAGCGTGCCAGCGGGCTGCTGACTGATTCTCAGCCATGTGTGCTTCTTGGGCATTGCTACAAAAACCCCAAACAGGCAGGAATGGGCCTGTTTCCAAGGGGAAGCGCAGTAGGCTCAGCTGGCCGTTGGGCTTTTGGAGATTCTTGAGGGTTATCGCGTACACATATCACTCCCACTAGCTTCCACTTGGGTCACCACTAAGACCTGAGGTAGGAAAGCGGTGTGTACCTGCTTCATGGTGGTATGGATCAGCAGTATTGCTTCAATATGGGATGAATCCTGGCTGGTTCTCCAATTACTGATGCTTTCCAGACTGTACTTACAATTTGATGACTTAAAAGTGCAAATCCATCATAGGAAAATGTCTTCATCTAGAGCAGATCTGTCACCATGATGGTGGTGATGTGCTTACATCATGGCAGTCATTTAAGGTGATATCTAAAGGTGGTATCAGTCGTGCTGTCATTAGATGCTCATCTGATAGCAATGGTTAATACTATTATTGTATCTAGCTGTCTGTGCCTGGTTCTTAAATGTCTGTGCTGGTCCTGTCTTTCTCTCCATGACATGCCTCTTCAGGGCTGGGGAGATGCTGCTTTCGCAGCCGCCTCCTTGCAGCAATGAAGAGCCCAAGGGCTGGAAGTGGAGCATTTCCCCTGCTCTGCAGCCCCTTCTCACCCTCCAGCAATGTGCTGGAAGAGCAAAGAGCTGGTTGTGGGGTCTGTGGGGTGCAAGCAGGGCACAAAGGAGGCAGGAGAGAGGAAAGGGTCCAACCTTCCCAACCTGGTCTACTTTAAGTCACCCAGGAGCAGGCTCCATCCACCAGCATGACTGGACCAGCTGGGGACTAGCAGAGAGGGGTCTCCAGCCCCATATGCGGTGCCACAAGCCCCCTGATCCTTACCTGAAGGCTGCGATACTCGGTGTCACTGTGGAATCAGGAGCATTAGAGCTGCAAATGATGTTGGTCATCACTTTGCAGAGCAGGGGGTTTATCTGTGGGCAATTCATGCCCCACAGAAGCTGGGGAAAAGAAAGCAATAATTGAAGCTCATGCCCATTTAAAATACCTTACATCAGAACTGAAGAACTGAAGCTGTTTTTTCCATTGCAGAAATTATTTGGCCTTGAACCATACAGACCTCACTTGCTATTCTGCAATTGAAAAGAGTCTTTTGTGAGGATTTTTTAAAATAATTACTACAAAGCACTTCAAGAGGAATTCTGATTGTCGTCTATTTTTCATTTCATGCTTTCATGACATTTTTGTTCAAGGATGACTCTTTTATGAGATGTCTATTTTAGGTTACACCCTCCAGAACCTTATTATTTGCCTTAAAAAATCCATCATGGGCAGGAGCATATTCTTTAAGCTCTCCCATTAGTATAACTAAATTCATCAGAGTAATATTACTATTCATGCAAAATAGGTATCGTCTTTCTTTAAACCTCTTGGCAAGTGGTTAAACTGATTTTAACAAGTATGCAGTGCCAACTTCTTAAAGCCTTGAAAACTCTGAAGATTCCCAGGCTGCAAAGGACTATTTACATGGTTAAAATTATAAACATATCCCCTCTACTTAAAACTGTCCCCTCATCACATAAGACCCTTGCAAATCCATTCTGACTTCAAAAGAAGGAAAAGTTCCTCTTCCAAGAATTTTTTTTTTCCCTGTTAGCACAGCCTAGGCTTTCCAGGTTGTGAGAGCCACCAAATTTAGCTCAAGGGCCAAATTTAGCTTGTAGTTTCATGGGCACTTCTCTCATTGAGAAAGAAAATTAATGAAAGGTCTTGTATTTTTAAAGCCTATTGAAAATGTAATTGTAGAGATATAAGACCTAAAAGATTTTAGAGATCCCGTTGTCCGCTCTTGTAATACATACCCATGTTGTGAAAACATCACAAGCGATGCCATGAAATCCTGTGGGATGCTTTCTTCTAAGCTGATTATCAGGTTTACAAATTACACCTTGACTCCTTGGCTGTCCTTACCCCTCCAAATCCCGACTCCTTTCCTGCAGTCGCTGCAACAAGTGGCTATTAAGGGCCCTGATGCTCACAAAAGGAAAACTGCAAAGTTGCATCCACGATGAATTAATGGGAACTAATTGTTTTAATTCATAGAAATATTCAGGGTGGGACATTTGCAAGCTTATTCAGCCAAGGAGCAGAAAGCCATGACGTGGCTAGCACAGGCAGGTGTAGCTATGCAGGCAGAACCTACCCAAAGTATCTGCAATGCCTCCGTAGAGCAATAAATATGAAATGCCATTAAAAGATTAAAAGAATTGTTCTCATCTGAGATCTGCAAGTTATTGGGCTGCATTGGGGGAGCTGCTTTGGCCTGAACTCCATATCTTTATTACCCTCCCTCCTGGCCTGAAAACCTCTTGATAAATTCATTGAAATTCTGATTTTCCCAGGAAGGTATCGAGCTAATGTCAGGGAATCCTGGATTTGTTCAGGATCCTTGTCTCATCTCCAGTCTCATATTGGAGGTAGTCTCAAGCACTAGGAAGTTACTGTGCTGATCCTAGCAGAAAAAAGAGGATTTGATAAAGTGCTCTGGCACAGGAATCACACAAGCTATTGCATCTACTACATGTGTTTCTTGTATTTTATTTTATTTTCTAACTGTTTTGAGCTGGGCTGATCTGCAAAATGAAGTAATATTTTCAGGAAAATGCTGCAAGTCATATGCTAGGCATATTTGCATAGGTCCTCTCATTTTTACAAATGTAAGTCAGAAAACTGAGATGCCAACAATTGCCTTGAAGTCAAAAGTTGTTAACATCTCATGTTTTGATCTGGGTCGTTGCTGAAAAAAAAAACAACATATATGTACATAAGGTGGTGGGGGAGTGGGATAAATGGTCAACCACAAAGCACAGATCCAGATTTGGATCTGAATACCTTTAAAGTTCAGGAGTGCTCGTATCCTAGGAGCTGGTTCAAAGCCATCGCTAGATTACATATACCTGTCTGGTGTTCGTGTTGTTATACCTGTCTGACTTGAAGGGCAACCAGAGGAATATCTTTCTTGCAAGCCTCTCATTAGAGAAAATATGAATTACAGAAAGTAACTCAATACCTACCTAGGCTTGTTGCCATACAGCTTTCCCACTTTCTTCAAAGGAAATTTATCCTGTATTTTGTGTGGATTCAAACCAACACACAAAGGAAAATATGCATGTTTGTGAGTCCAGCAATCAGACGGGAATCTGCACTGTGGGAGATGGAGAGATGCTGACTGCAACCTAGTCTGGTCAAAAAGTCTCCATCCTTTACTTGCTGCTAATACTTTCAAGATAAAATATTGTTTAAGAAAAAAAAAAAAAAAAAAGTAGGACTTTTATGAAGCATTAGGCACATCCACCTGTCTGGTTGTGAAAGGTGTGCCGGCTGGAGGAATTGTTTTTATTGTACTTTATGGGTGAAAGAGGACGGTGATGGAGCACAGGGCTGGAGGTGACATGGCTGTCGTTTTATGGTCCCACGATTTGCTCTGGTTTGTGCAGCACATGTCGCAGTGCACCGCCTGGCTCAGCACTCTTTTTGGGTGCTTTTGTAATAAACACAAATACTAGCGATAGTAATAATTTCACATGTTCCTTTGCAAATAGGTGATATACGTTCTTCAGAGTTTAATGATTTTTTTGTGTGTGTGTGTGTGGTTGAGCAGTATTGGGGCGAGTGGCTTTGTGAGCAGAATCGCAATGGCAAAATCCGAGCTGGCAGGCCCCTAACATTATTTTGTAAAGCACTTCAGGATACCTGGGGTCTGAAAGGAAACTCTCTTTTATAACATATCAATCTCTGCGCTCTTTATAAAGTGCACTGCGTTTATTTGCAAGGCTTCTGAGATGTGTTTCATGGTATAAATCGGGCCATTAGGAGAATCCCCAGTACTGCCGGCAGTAGCAGCTGAGGCTGTGCTGGATTCGCATCCCCAGGACACGCCAGCCGCAAGCAGGAATGAATAGCTGAGCTCCTTCGCGAGACTCCCAGCACTTAGTGACCAGCTCATGACAGCACTAATTAAGAAGCAGTCAGCTCTCGCTTTCAAAGTGAAAATGCTGTCAGCAGGCAAAGGGAGAAATCCCTTTCCGTTGGCAGGAGGCTGGTTAGTGGGATACCGCTGGACAAAACTCAGGAAAAAACAAAGCACTCCGCCTGCCTCCCTACATACAATGAGATGGGGATCTTTGAAATGTAAAAGTTACGTAGCCATCACCTTCCGCAAAGAGAAGAGAAGTGGTGAAGAACAGAACCAAATTGCACTTCCCTGATTTTTTTTTTTTTTATTAAGGCTGTTTGAGGATCTTTTGATCTCACTGAGGTATTTATTATCATGGACTATTTGTTATGAATGGTGGCATCGTTGAGAACCAAAGAGAATTAACTTTGTACTGAAGGCAGCTAGCTTTACAGCAGAAAGCCTTGGGGCCCTATAGTGTGAAGGGTCTTGGATGCGGGCTCTTGTCAGAGCGGTGAAAGGCAACAGGACCATAAACCGGGCAGGATCGCACCTCCTGACAGCGTGTCAGAGCCATGGGGCTCCCCAATGGTGCCCCTCTGCCTGAGCCCTTGCAAAGGTTTAATCAGCAAATTAGGTTTTGGTGCCAAACCTAGCATAGGCTCTTCTAAAAAAAAAAAAAAAAAAAAAAAAAACCAAAAAAACCCAACCAACCAACCAAAAAAAACCCAAACAAACAAAAACCCAAAAAAACCCCCAACCACAGTCTCTCTGAGACACCAGTTGTGAACCGATTTTCCCCTGTTCCCTGGTTTCACATGGAGGCACCACCTCCTTTCAGCATGTCCCAACCCTCAGTAAAAGGAGCATTGGCCGGGTTCGCCTTTGGACACGTTGGCTCTTAAGGGCCAAGTACAGAGCAAAGGTGTCCTCAGGGACTGCTGGGGTGGAGGGTGCTTTGTCCCCTCTCTGCACAAGCCCTTTCCTACCCCATGCAGCAGTTTTTGGGGGGAAGAGGCACAGAACACCCCGAGGGTGATGAGTGTATGAGACTGGGATTGGGGCGACTGCAGCTGGGGAGCAGGCACCCGCCGCTCTGTGCCGGTGAGGTCTGCAGGGTGGAAGGGGGACAAAGCCATCCCCAGCCCGCCTCACCGGGAACCGCTGCCGGGGAGCAGCAGGAGGGGAGAGCGGGGATGCCAGCTGCGTGGCTGGGGGAGAGGAAAAAAGCGGAGGCTCTCAGGCTGCTTCCCATCGCCCAAGAGAAGCCTCTGCCCCACAAGGGATGCCCCGTGCCAAACCCCAAAGTCGCTGTTAATGCAATACAAGTAACACATAAATAACATTAAACACTGTATGGATCTCAGAGGGGTTTGAGCTGCGCTAATAATTCCTTTCAGAGGAGACTCATACTTTGAACAGACTAATTACTAAATGCCCGTTAAACCAATGTGAATCTGGAGTGACCCATGTGTCAGCCTAACATCTCCCCTGGTTCACAGTGAAGCCGTGCAGGGCTCATCACTCCTTTTATTTGACCCCAAAATGCCACAGTTGCCCCCTGATTTAGGCAGATGGGCCCCTAGGCTCCCCATACACAGCACAGGCATGAGTGCATGCTTTGCTTTGTTGCATTGAGTTTACAGTGTGTTTTTATGGGAATACTGGTTATTTCTCAATGCCCTGCTCGCAGCTGTGAGCCGTAAAGTGGTTGCACATTTGCACTTGCTGGCTCTGTGGCAGCATCATCATGTGAGATGTGCAGGACTTGCTGGTGGATGGGATGGGGCTGCCCCTGCACATGCTTGCACTGCCCAGACCTGCCCCCAGCAGGGTTTAGGAGGGTTTTCAAAGGGGGGGCCCAAATTCTTGCCTGGCCTCTCTGGAGCATCAAATCTTGCTGAGCAAAATCCATCCCTTAACGCAGCCCCATCTGCAGGATCACCCTCCAATGGTCACGTCACGTGTGTGACCTCCGTGGGATGAAACGAGCACCAAACCTCCACAGATAGGTTATTACTGAGGTTTACGGGGCTTGATCCTGGGATCGCTTGTTCATTAACCCGAGTGACATCAGTAGATGTCTTCCTACTTCTTCCTATCAGTAGATGTTACAGCATCAATCCTCAGCCCTGCGAACTGCATGCAAGTAATTGGAGAGGAAGGTTGTGTTAATGAACCTTGTAAAGTGCGACCAGTGAAATTTCACCTGGAATATCCATCCTCCGAGCACCTAAAGAGCAGAACAATGTCAACAAATTGGACAGGATTCAGAGAAGAGCAATAAAAACGATTAAAGGGCTGGACTGATTTATGAGGAAGGATTAAAAGAGTTACATATGTTTGGCTTGGCAAAATGATGACTAAGGGTGGGATACGGTATCTGTCTGCAAGTATGAGAGGGGTGTAAATACCCAGGGAGGATGGGAATTATTTAGCCTGGTTTAAGTGGGAGTAATAAGATTAAATAAAGGAAATAATCTTTGTGACTGGGTTGAAGGAAAAATTTCTTCATGGTTAGAGCCCATTTCCATATGGAATAATCTCCCAAAGGAAATAGCTGAAGCCTCAGGACTTGAATCGTTAGAGGGGAGTCCGGGGAGCAGAGCATGGGGAAAATGGCACAGGAGTTTGTAAAACGCCAATTCCTGTGATTCCAGCCACGCCATGAGGGCAGTTAAGATGTTTATATCCAGCCATTAACCGATGCTTTGATGTGGGGAGGAAAATAGAGGGAGAAGAGGGGGGGGAAACCCCAACAATTGTACAAGTTATCTATGTATACTTAAAACTGCAAATTCAGAAGGGAAGAAATTCAAACCATTCGCGCAAGTTTCCCAAAGAGTGCCATTGCCAAGCTGTCAAGGAGGGTTGTGAAACCTTGTCCCATGGTTTGATGGGGAGAGAGCTGACCTTGTGCATCCAACGGCGCTCATGAATGCAGCCCCCAGTCCCTGCATGACCAACCAGCTCAGGACCGAGTGGGAATCAAAATACAGCAATTAGCAGGCTTCTAGTTACCCTAATAGCTTCTTATTTGTACAGTGCTTTTTCTAACAATAATTATAAGAAAAGGTTTTTCCCCTGTAATTGTGAAAAAGGGAAAAAAAAAAAAAGGGGTAATAATATGAAGAGAGCAACCCCACGTTACAAACAAGAACCATATGTTGACTTATCATGGGAAATATGTAAATACAGGCTCGAGCTGATCCGGAGCACATGTTGTTAGTCATGAAGCAGCTATTTAAAATTCCACGGCTGGATCATTAACTTCACAGTATCCTTTATGGAAGACAACAGAGGGCAAATAATCAGAGTGGCACTGAAAATAGCCTTTTCCTGAAGAAATCTCATTTAACCAAGTTTTATAGCAATCCCTTTGTTGTCCGTCAGCTGAATCGGAGTGAGGTCTCCTCTGCACTGGTTAACTGGGATGGCTTTATCCTGCACCAGTAATGTGTCTGGGCTCAGAAATTCCCTTTGGATGCTCAGATTGCACCACAAAAGGTCCGTTCTCATCCCGCCTGTACCGGCAGAGTAATATAGCTTCAGAAAGTGCTAACTGATTGCTCACCTCTAGTTCCCATTTGAAACGTGGTTTACCTGGAAGGATGTGGTGATTGATCACAAGCTGGGAGGAAGGTTTGTCCTGTGGTTTCTCTAAAGCTGTGGCTGTGCAAAGCTTATGTTTGAATCTTTGCTTTGCCACGTATTTTCTTAGTCATCCCAGGCAGGTCACTTCTGCCTATCATCTCTTTCTTTTCTCAGTTGATCTAGACAAGACGACTTCTCTCAGGGGCCAACCATGATCAAAGGAGGTCTAGATTGAAAGAGATTCCATAATTAGGGAAAAAAACTCATAAAATGCAAGAAAGAGATCCTGGACCCCAGAGAAGGCTCTGCCTTAAGCAAATGCTTTGGAGCAGTGAAAGGATGGATTTAGACGAATGCAGTAACCTGGATGGGCATCGCCTCATCTTGGGCTGTGCAAGGAGCGAGCAGTGTCTGGGAACCTCCCCAGAGCCTGTTTGTGTGGCCCCTGATTTGGCATTTTGTGCAGCAGCATCTGCAGAGAGCCCTTGGTGGGAGGCAGGGTGAAAGGCTGAGCAGGCTGCCGCTCGGGCAGGGCGGAGGGTTAAAAGCATTGCTAAGCCTAGTAAATTGGGACCAAACATGTCAGCATCCTCGGTTTCCATCCCAGAAAGTTGGCGCAAGGCAACGTTTTGCAAAAGTCCTGATTTGCACATGCTTGGGTATTGTTCAATGTTTAAAAAAAAAAAAAAAAAATCTGTTTCTGTGTCATCTTGGACAAAATTCAGAGCCGAGCTTGGTCACCCGAGAGCTCGGCAGTGCCTAATGTGAGCTGCCTTTGGAGCAGCGAGGGAGCTCGCAGGCGTCCCCAAGCTGGCTGCCCGGGGGGATTTGGGTATCAGCTGCTCTCCATGAGATGCTGTGGAAATGGTCCATGGGATGAGCACATTCTGGGGGAGATGGGAAGGGCTGAATTCAGCAGCAGGTCAGGCCCCACCGCAGCATCTGTGTCCATGTACCTGTGAGGCTGCTGAGAAATTGCAGGCAAGGCCAGTGCAACACAGAGGCCCCCCTGGTAATTGGAAAGGCCTCTACAGACTTTATTATGGGGCAGAACAACTTGCTTAAGAGGATTTCCCCATCTGATGGCAATGTTTTTGCAGTACTTGTGAGGGACACAGGGAAAGGGAACAACCTCCAACATTTGGTGTCCCGTCCTGTGGCAGCAGCTCCTAACCCCTGCGCTGTGCAAAAGTAGCAGTTTTGGTGTTTCATTGCAACCATCCCCGAGAAACATACACCTGGGTTTATCTTCACTTACTAGAAGTCAAGAAAAGCTGCCATGAAAAGGTGTTCATCACTTCCCTTGTCCCCGTCCATGAGTGGCCTTCTCACCCTCAGACCCAGAGATGGTGGAAAAAACAATACGATGAGATGTGGCCATAGGGAAAGGTCTCGGGGGGAGAAAGCTGGGCTTATCGTCAGCGGTTTGTCCTCCCCTTTCTCTTTTGTGATGTTCAGTTTCAAACTCTGATGTCCTGACAGCCGGCACCATGTGGGATGAGCTGCGTTTGGCTTTTCATACTTGTCTAGCCTATTAAGAAGTGCAGATAAAAGACTTTCTCCTCCTCCCCACTCCCCCAACTTTAAAGTGAAGCACCACGTCTTCTATGTTAAAAACAAGCCTAGATAGAGTCTGGTTATCTGTCAACCAATTTAAACTCCTCCTGTTCAGCTGTGTAAGGCCAAATCCTGGGCATATGTGACTTGACCACGTTGGCTTCAGATCCGCTTCTTGCATCTTCGGTGGGTGCCCTGATGTGGCCCCAGTGTCGTCCCCACGTTGCTCCCAACCCCTCATCCCACCCGCAGTCCCGAAGGCATCACCCACACCTGCCGTGCTCCGCGTCCCCTGACCGCAGCCCCTGCGGGTCACCCACGCAGCAAGAGCCACTGATGCTATCTCGGGGAAACGCTGTGGATTAGAGGCAGACAAGCAGCGTGAGGATGGGGAAAGCTTTAAAGGAGCCTGGGAGAATCAGAATCATCAAAAAGTTGTTGGAAAGAGTGAGAGCTAAAGGAGAAGCTTAAAGGAAGCCATTAATATTAATTCAGGGAGATAACAGAAGTTCAATGACCGTATGAAAGAGGGGAAAAATCACAACTGTAAGTGCAGGAGCCACTGAGGAAGACAGAGGCTGCTCTGAAATGTTCCAAATGGAACAAATCCTCCGGTGGTGTAAACGGGGAGAGCCGCCCCCGGGGTTTGGGATGGCAGGTGGCAGTGGCTGATGTGATAGTGGAGTTAAAGCTGAAATAGGGTTGCGAACTGGCTGTGTTGACCACAGGACGTTATGGGGTGTCTCGCTGCGCTTGGAGATGTTATGGGGAGACTTGGTGCCCTTGACTCGGCCATGGATTGTGCCTGTGCTACTGCTCAGAGTTCAGGTTTCCAGCTCCCTTAATGCTGTACGAGACAGAGGAGCAATTGCCGGTCCTGGGGTTTACTGCAAGGCTGTGACCCTGCCGATACCTGCCTGTGTCTCAGCATTAATGGTTAATTATGCACAGAATTGGGACCTGCTCTAATAAGCTGCACCAGGGGAGCTCTGAGCCCCATGGATAAAGCTAATGCAAGATAAAGTCTAGTAGTGATGATCATCTAATCTCTAATACCCACACAAAATATGCCATAGCGTCTATTGAGAGTGTCCAAACACAGACTGGGGTAACTTTTTACCTCCCAGCAGCGTATCCCCTTCAAGCGCGCTCAA
Organism: Nipponia nippon; assembly: GCF_047370975.1. NCBI lineage: Eukaryota > Metazoa > Chordata > Aves > Pelecaniformes > Threskiornithidae > Nipponia > Nipponia nippon. The sequence goes on from NW_028262330.1 coordinate 7,871,416, forward strand.
TTCAGGGTTTTGCTTTACTTCACTGCTGGATCAGCTACCTTCAATGCAAAGCACACGTCCGTTATCCAAATCGGGCCTGGGTTTCTTGGAGCAGCGCTCAGCTGTAAGGCTCAAAGCCACCAGGAGAGCGCTGCAAAGCAGCTGCTGCCACTCAGCTTTAACATCTGATTTTCTTCTTGAGGTCCAGGCTGTGATTCTTGTTTATTTTCCTTCTCTGTTATTGGCCTTGTTTGCTGTTCAGCCCCGTAACTTATCACAAGAGAAACGTTGCTCTTTTTTTTATTATTTGGGTTTTACAGTGCTTTAAACCACAGGGTGAAACCTGTTCACATAGGAGTCCAGGTGGTTTGGGGGAATGACGGATGGACCTGCAGCAGAGGATTTGCGAGGAGGGGCCGGGCAGCGGTGCTGGCAGGAGCGTGTCCCCACCCTGGGCCAGGCGCTGCACCACCCACCCCATGGCCGCATCCAGCCCGGGCTGTATCGCAGCCGGTGTCCTGACTTCATTCTCCTCTGTGCGCATGTTCCGTTTGGACGGGAATCACAAACCTGGTGTGTTCGGACTTCCCAGCACTTGAGCTGACAGTCTAAGCCTGGCTTTTTTTATGCCTCTTATTAAGTAACTTGACAGTAACTCAGTTAAAACAATATATCTTACACAAATGCAACAATTCCCTAATCATGTAATGCCAGCAAGGTTTCGATTGCATTTTTCATGCGATTTTGCTGCAAAAGGGACAAAAAGTTCACAAGTCTGGTTCTTAGGGGCCATTTGTGATTGCATGCTATCCAAAGCAATTAGTCCAAGCAGGCTGTCGGTTCGGGGCAGGCTGGTGTCTCTGTGCCTCTCTCCAACACAAGGCGGTGCCACCTGGGTGTGCAGGCGGGGACAGCAGCGGGGACAATGGTGTGCAGCCGGGGTGGCACTGGGGTTGGGAGGTCCCGGGGCAACATGGGGCTGGGGACCTGGCAGCCCATCTTTTGCAGGGCTATGGGGCACGCACCGCTGCAAGCCCCAGCCGCCTTCTCGAGGAGCTGTAGGCAAGCAGGTGGGAAGCTGTAACTAAACCGCTGACTTTGCCATCTCCTGACAACAAGGAGTTTGTTTAAACTTCATGATTTTTTGAGAGGAAGCAATGTTTGCTCTTTTGTTGGTTTTTTTCCCTCTTGTGTTTTGACAGTTTTGTTTCACTGGGGCACTTTTATGAGGCGCGTTTTATTATTTTACTATGTTATTCATCTGCATCTTAATTGCACACAATAAAACTTGAAAGCTCCCAGCAGAGAAAATCCTATAGTACTTCCCATCCTGTCCCACTGGGGACGAATTGCTGGGGTCACGTCGGTTGTCAACAAACAGGGCCGAGCCCTTTGTAAGAAACACACTGATTTTCCTGAAGTCTAACAGCAACAACTTTTAGTTAGTGTTATCGAAGGGTTAGATTTAACCTGCCTTCATTTTGGGGCAACAGCGTGTATTTTGAACAGAGCAGGTATTGTTTGGAGGCAGGACAAGCACCAAGCCTTTTTGAGTGAAATGTGTCATCTCAATATCCCTGACAAACGCTGGTACCCAAAATACTGGGGGAGGATCAGTGCCCCTGCAACAGCCCCGCTTTGCACCCTGCCCCCTACACCACTGGCACTGCTTGGGTTTGGGTTAATTCTGCAGAGAATTACCTAAAACCCCTTCCCATTCCCTAGTACAGTTGGGTTTGGTTTTGTTCTCTGATCTCCAAAACCAAAAGTTCCCAGATAAATGCCTCCAGGGAAATCCCTGAAAAACTCCTCTGCAAAGCAATGTGGGGTTTGGAGAGCATTCCCCATCCGACGTGGGAGCGCAGCCGAGGGGCTGAGCCCACCCTGACCCCGGTTCCTCACCTGCCCAGACCCACGCCGCAGGATTCAACCCCACAGTGCCACCAGAGCCAGCTAATTCTGCATCCGTGCACGAAAACAATACAAAATTCAGCTGCATGTCAGGGTTAGACTTTCAGGTCTCTGTGCCTGGGCTCTGTGCATGAGACGGAGCTTGTGCTTGATTCCTTGCAAGCACGAGCGCAGGCCAACAGGTTGCACTTGAAAGATTATGGCCTGTAAATCACTTTACCCTCCACCTTTCTGTGGCTCTCAGTTGTCTGACAGTCTCTTTCTCCTTGTAATTATTAAAGAAAATAAAAGAAAAAAAAAAAGCAAGTTAAAGTTTTCATGCAGAAAGTGAAGCAGCTCAAATTGCATCCAGAAAAAAAAAAAGTAGTCTTCTATTAAAACATCATCCATCCATTCCTTCCCCCTGCCCCCAGCTGATATTTAAGGGGATCAGAAGCAGAACTGCAAGGCAGCGTTTAAATCAGCCCGGCTGCTAGCTTCATATATTAGTGCACCTGTGTTTCTCATCAAACGTGCTACCAAAAGGACTGGTTAAAAGTGCTTTGATCTGACTTTAAATATCCCCAAACATCAGGAACTGGAGGTATTTTAATCTGATTTTACTGGAACTGCGCCGATTTAAGGAAAACAGAACCCAAAATTAAGTTCATATTTTCCATCAATCCCTGGAGTTTGGAAAGAGGAGATTTTTACTGTGAGTGGGGATGGCAGGAGGATAACCTCAGCTCCGCCGCTATCGCTGCGCTTGGCGGTCGGTCGCAGCGAGGCAGGAGCATTTTCGGAGCGCACTCTGCCATCAGCTGCTCAGAACACGAAATTTGGCGCTCTGTCCTTCCTTCTTTTTTAGACTTTTTTGTGGGCTTTTTCCTTCTGTTTCTCTCCGCACTGCATTTAAAATCTGAGTTTATCTCTGTAACTATAAAGCGCGTGAGACATTTTCACATGCGGTCCCTCTTAGCAAGCATCACCTCATTCAAGAGGACAGTGTTTCTCGTCCTCAGGTTTGAACATGACTCCTCTGGTGCAAAATCTGAGTCTAATTTAAATGCCCAGTGTCTGATCTGACTTCAGCCTGCCTTACTCCATTGCAGACACCCATTTCCCTTGAGGGACTACCAGAAATCCTTTCTCCATCCTCCTCCATCCTGCTCCAGCTTGCAACCCTCCAAGCATGGAGACGTTCTCCGGAGCATCAATGGTCTCTCATTAGCTCCCAGCCACGTTTGCAAAGGAGTCTGGCAGGATCGAGCCCAGAGACTCAAACAAAACCCCGTTTGTTTCCTGCACATTCTATTTTCCCTTCCCTCTCCTGTGTTTGTGCAAGGCAAAGCCCGGCTTTGACACGACACTGTTGTTAGCGCTTTCTCTCCTGCGTCAGAACCTCAGCCAGTGTCACCTGGCAGCACCCCGGTGACTTGAAGCTGAGGATTCAGCCTGGGGAACAGCTTTAATAAGGAGTTTATTCTCAAGCTACCTGCTCAGCAGATGTTTCTGTTTGTTTTGTTTTATGTTTACTTTAATTCTGCTCCTAATGTGCCTTTTAGAATGTCTTCTGGCAATACTTCTAGACCTGCACTGGATGGATGATAGCCTCTGTTGGTAAAGGCAAAACTGGGGCGGCTCTGAGCTGTGTTACCCTCAGATCTCTCCAGTTAGACTTAAGAACTTGCTAAAACACTCAGCCGTAAGCTTTTTTTCCCAGGACAGCACAGGATTTTCCCAGTGCTCCTGTGTGTCTCTGTGCTCCTCTCCCTGCCCTTGCAGGAATCACTGCATCTCACTGCAACCTGTACAGCAGGTCCAGCTGCTGCGCCCTGCAAAGCCCACCTCATACCTAGCCATGGCCAACAGGACCAAGCTGCAACATGCTGCAGATTCCCTTTCACTTTGTTGCTGGACAAAAACCCTTGACTTGAAAAAGTAGGATTTTTCAGGCAAATGAGGCTGGCTGAAGCCACAGGAAAGAGAGACATAAAAGCACAGAAAAGAATGAGACCACTCTTGGTGTGGTGGTGGGCTCATGAAAAATAAGATGCATGCCCAGACAAGACAGGCTGAAAGATTATCTCCCACCCTGAGAAAAAAAAAAGACTTTTCCCAGTGGCCGATTGTTTGGCTGGGCGTTGATTGGGAGCTCGGGCTCAGATAAAGGCTGAAGGGTTGGAGATAATATCAAAAAGGCAGTCGGAGTTTGGGGCCAGCCAAGTTGTCGTTTCCTAATACTGCTGCTGCTGTCATCCAGCCTTCTGGGGCACTGAAGAGTCTGGAGTGAACTGTTAAAAAGTATTTTAAAAAATAAAGTCAAACCCTTATTCCAGAGCCGTTCTCTCCTCCACAGACCCAGCTCAGCCTTCTCTTGGATATTGTGCTAAACTTCAGCATTTGATCAAAAAAAAAAGAAAAGATAAAACATATAGGTAGAAATCAATGGAGCCTTTAAACAGTGCGCTGTGAAAAAGGCTGCACTTTACTGTTGTCTTTCTGAACCCTGTGAAATGCTGGGAAACTGTTTTTAATAAACAAGAGTTCAAACAGTGGGGCTCCGTAGCCAACAGTCACGCCTTAAACTCTAAACTTTACATGAAAACTCTCAGATCCCTTTGAACTCTTTTTTTCCTCCCTGGCAGAGGATTCCAGTGTTTATGCATTTTTTTGAGATTGCTGGCGGGATCATGAGGAGGGTTTTAATATTTTTTTTTAAACAATCTCCTGCCTTCAGAAACCATTAATGCCCACTAAGAAACATCAAGGCATTGCTTTGAAGTGCCTTCTGGCTACAGCCCTCTTACACTCTTTGGTTACTGTGCAATCAAATAATTAAATGGAGTCTAAAAAAATTCTTTTACCTGGTAATTAAACACCCCATGTTGGACAGTTGCAAGGGTTTTTAAAGGCATTGCAAATCTACAAAGACTTGAAACACAAAAGCACTACATGCTACTAGAATAAGTGAGTAGACACTTTCTCCCTACTTTGGCAACCTGTCACACAGGCAAGGTAGGAGCTCGCCCTCCTCTTCCCGGCTTTACCAAGGTCAGGGCAGTGAATCCCGAAGGAGAAAGGGCAGAGCAGGGAGTCATAAATTAGCAAAGCTAAACTCTCAAACTTTTTTTTTTTTTTCATTTGTTTGTTTTCTTTGGAATAAACAGTAAGGAAGAAAAAGTTGGAAATAGTATTTTGGCTACTTCATCAAATGTTGAATTGCGGGCCGGCGGCCATCCCAAAAGGCCATGAAGCCCAATTTGGCCACGAGTTGTCTCTGAAGGCTTTGGGCATTTGGCTCGGTGCAGCGTGGTGGCTCTTGGGAACGCCGGGACGCGAATGCCACCCGGCCAGGTGGCACGGGGACACCAGCACTGGGCTGTGTTTGGCAGGGCTCACTCAAGCTCATCCTTTTCTGGAAGGCTGTGGAAGAACAAGGGCATTTTGGTGACAGCTTCAAAAGAGTGGGGCGGGTATTGTAATGGGGTGTGTTGCGATCCGGTGTCCAGTAATAATTCCCTGGCTGGGAGGAGAGGGAAAGGGCCACCTCCTCCGCTCCTGCGGAAACTTGTCTCCCTTCAAGGTACCCTTTTGATGGAAGCTTTCTGAAACCTGGTTGTTTCACTTCCCAGAAGTTAGCTGAGAAAGTTTTCTCTGGTTCCAACCTAAATCAGCCCTTCCTTCCTGGAGCTCTGCTTTGATCTGGGCATTTGAATCTCAATGCAAAACTCTGGTGCTTTGCCTGGTTTTTGCATGGCAACAACACGGGGCAGGGTTTAACCCCTCCCCAACCGTTCCGGCTGGAGTAGGCTCCTCACCTACATGCTCTATCAGCTGCCCCCTTGTTATTCCCAAATCATCTTTGGATACCAGCTGGTTTTACAGCATCCGTCCCGGCAGCGGTGTCCGGTCCCCAAACCCTGCCCTTCGCCTCCGTCCTGCTGGGGCTGGCGGGAGGTTGGTTAGTTGGTCTCTGAAGGCAAAGACCCCTCACCTGCCGTGTAATCCTTTAACATTTGTACCTGTAGAGGAGGGACACTTTGGTTAATAATTTGCTGTGCAACATTTGGAAAGGATGTTGTGTTTGTAGGGCTACCAGAAACCTTTAGAGATGTAAGGATTTTAGGAAACAAACCTTTTGCTCCAAGCTCTGCCAGGCTGCTGCAGCCACCTGCAAATACTTTGAAGGGGTGGAGAGCTTTTGCTGGACTCCTTGCTGTTGATATTTTAGGGCTGGATGAGGCCTCGAGGGGTCAACTGGGCTCCCTCACAGGGACGATGCTGAGGCTGCAGCGCTTCTCCAGGAAGCAGCTCTGCAAGCAGGGGGAAAGGGAAGAGCCAAGGCAGGAGCATCCCAGCCATGCATCCCGTTTATCCTTTGACTTTTGAAGGATTTGGGGGGAATGAGAGCTCGCTTTGAGCTGGCACAGCAGAAGGTGAGAAGAAGGGGAAAGCGAGGCGAGCTGCCACGCCGATGGGAGCAGGAGCAGGGAGCCGGGAGTGCTGCGACTGCAGATGAGGAGGCAGCGCTGGCGACATGCATTAGGAATGACGAGGCGGTTGTTTCAAAGCAGGATGAACTGTAGGGTTCAGAGATGTTCCAGACTCCTGCAGGGCCCAAGACAAATGTTGAAAGACAGAATTCCCAGAGGGTCTTTCTGTTTTCTTTTTAAAAAATAAAATAAAAAAAAAAATCTACCTGTCAAATCTTACCAAGTGAAGCGCTGAATTAAGGAAGGCAAGACTTAATGGGCTTTCTTCCCTAAAAATAGATCTTCTCATGAAAGAGATGAAGGGCATTGCCCAGGGAGGTCAGCCAAAATTGTCTGAAATTATGCTATCACCTAGATCTAATGTCCAAAATTAGCCTTCTCTCTCGCTACGTGGGTTCAATGCTCCCTGAAGATTAAACGCATCACAACACTAATTTAATTTAAAAGAGAGGCTAAAACATATGGCATGCCATGGTTTAAATGTTAGAAAAATTCAGCTTGGGACTCTTCATTATGATTAGTAATATGCTAATGAAAGCAAGGGGGAAAGGAGTGTGTGTGCAGGTCTGTGCGAGGAGGCTGGGCAAGGCTGCGGGCAGGAATCACGGATGTTGCTGGGAAGAATGGAAAGGACCTGAACCAGAGCTGCTTTCACCATCCCGAACTACTCTGATCTTTTTTCAGAAGGGGAAGGAAGACGATTTGCCTTAAATAATTCTCCAGCCTCCTCTGTGTGGGTGTTTTCTGGGCTCTGTGATTAAGAGAGAGCATTTGAAAGCAATGGGATAGGAACCTTGTTTAAAGACTGAGTGTTCCTTTCTTTTTTCCTTTTTAATTAATCTGAGGTTGCTGCTGGAGTGAAGCAGTTGGATGAAGGTGGTTGAGGAACACGGGGTTAATGGGAGGTGAAAGAGGAAGGGAATAAAATTGCCAGTACAAGCCAAGCAGAGCGTCAACCAGCAGATGCTCCAGCCCAGCCAGCGCACGACGGACTCAGGGGTTTAGAG